>NW_017731501.1:2108627-2163122 GCF_001890085.2 Hipposideros armiger | reverse complement strand
AAGTGTTTCCTTGAGTTCTGTGAGACATTATAGCAAGTTACTGAACCTGAGGAAAGAGTCACTGGAACCCCCAATTTGTAGCCAAGTCAGACAGAAGCTTGGGTAACCCATTACTTACAACTGGCATCTGAAGTGGGGGAAGGTCTTATGGGACTGAGTCTTTAACCTGAGGGATCTGATGATAACGCCAGATAGATGGTGTCAGAGCTGAATTGAATTGCGGGACACCTGGCTGGTGTCAGACAACTGGTCAATGTGGGGAGAAACGCACACATTTGGTGTCAAAATGTTGTGAGTAGACATTAGAAGGATAGTGTTTTTTCTTTTAATGAGTAAACTAATGGTTATCAGGGCCATTACCAGGTGATGTCTGCTTATATATATGAACTACATGTCAATCCCTGAATCAGAGAGGCCTATGGAATTTTGTGACGTTTTGGAGACTCTAATAGAAACATCTGTCATTAAGCATTTACCTGCACTTCCCAGCAAACCTTTACTGAGAAACATTCTATATCCCTGAGCTCCAGAACAGGTGCCTTTTAAATGATCTACACAGATAGTTTTGTTAGTAACTGCCCAGTATAGGTCATTAGTAGTAACCACTCTAGATGTTTTGGTAGAGCTGATTAATAAAAGGGTTGAATAAACATATATAACTTCCTACAATATGGAAGATCTGTGTATAAATAAATGAATAGGATAATACTATGGAAGCCAGCAAAGAAAACAGCCTTGCTTTGGGGGTTACATTTAGTGACCCAAATGCAAGGACATTGGAATGTGACTAAACTCAAGAAAATTTCCATGAGCCAATGAACCATTCTCCAGTAACTGCCAAGGACTAGTGAATAGTGAGTTGTACATGAGACAGAGGTTTATATCAATATTAACTTCATATTGATATCAATTTGTAAGTTTGTTTCAATTAGATGGGCTTCAAGTTTGAGAATAAGCACATTCTTGGTGTAGGATGTTTGTCTTCTTTCCTAGAGTGATACTAATTTTGTTATCTCAAAAAAAAAAGGATGTTTTCTGGAACATTTATCTATTTACTATAGCAAAGCCAGGAAATATGTCTATTGACATTAAAAATAAGAAACATATTTGTAGCTAGAGAAAAAAAACGATAAAAAAATAGTTTCCAAAATTAAATACCTTTCAAACGTTTATAGATTCTTTGTTTAATTTGAACCACTGACAACAGTTAGTCAAAAGGCACAGCACTTTTTAATTTTCTGTTGAGAAGCACAGACTGAGAGGAGCCAAAAGACTGAGAAACTTAAAACTGCTATAAAACTGCTGTCATTTTTCCTAATTAAAGAGTCGGCTAGTCTGATTCAGAAAAGGGCCTGAATCAGAGAACAGTTTATACGAAATGTAATTTATGGCAGCCTTTGACGTGGATAGGAGAATCAAAATTAAAAGCCTTAGAAAATAAAAAAAAATAAATAAAAAAATTTAATAAAATAAAGACTAATCATTTATAATTCATTCATTATTTGCATATAAAGGCTACTACTAGGTTGGTTTCCAATTTTCTTTTTTTGTTTTTTTGGAAAAAATGCATTTGCCCTAGCACTTAATAGACTAATCACATCCCCCCTTTGAAAATCACTGGCAGTGTGGTCTGTCTGGAATGACACCAAATTCCAGATGAATAAAGTCCAAATTAATAAACTATGTTGGCTTTGCCTATATCATCTCAGTTACAGATAAATCAGTTGGTTTGGGGGGGGGATTTATTTTTTTTAACCTTTCCAGAAATAGAATTTATAGCTGTGATAAAATGATTGTACATTCCGACTCTGGCCACCAGAGGTCTTCTCACCACTACAAATATTCCAGGCCTTGCTGCTGAACAGGAGCCACAGGCAAGCCGTGTGGGCATCCGTCCTCTTTGGTAAGAAAGACAGGCTCTTCAGCACGCTCCCAGATCTATTGAATCAGAACCTGCATTGTAACATCTCAAGAGGATTTATATGTACAATGAAGTTTGAGAAGCATTGTTCTAGGTTATGGGAGTAAATATGTTATGTTCCATTTATGATCAGAATTAAGAAATGGAAAACTCAGATTTTACCATCCAGTTTCAAGCTTAGTCTTCTGTCTCTAGATTGGTTGTTTTTTCATAAAAGCATTATAACTCAAAAACTATTATTTTCTTAAAAAACACTTGCCCCTTAAAGTGTTCTTTCATGACACTCTAATCAGAGAAATTATCATAATCATGGCTCCTTTTTATTTAATATCTGATTTATAGATTTTTGGAGCTGAAAGAGCCCTTAAGTATTATCTAACACTAGTTTAAATTTTCTCATTTTACAGAAGAGACCCCTGGGGGTTTTTCAGAACAGGGTGATCTATTATAAATGAGATTTCCATCCTCTCTACTCCCAAATCCAAGCAACTTGCCTGCCAAGAGACAGGGCCTACAGGGGTGTAAGTGAGGCCTTGGGTTCTCAGTTGGGGACCTCCCCCTACTCCCTCCAGCTTCTTCTTTTCAAAAGAAGTGGAGCTGAGCTGAGTGAGCTCTGGAAAGGGGCAGGGATTGACAATCAAGCTGTGCAGACGCCTGGGGGTGGCACTCGGTCCTGCTTGAATGTGTCAGGATTCCTTCAGGGACATAAAGTTTTCAATAAATCTTCCCTGCCCTGGGTGCTGGGAGAGCCCAGAGCAGGAGTGCTTCCTGTAGGTGCCTTAAAAGGGGACTGTCAGCCTCTATACCAGGCTCACAGGGAGGGGACCACTTAGCCTGAGAGTTTCCTGATTTTTAGAGTAGTAGCAAAAGAAATTAAAAATAAAATAAAGCCTGAATGCCAATTGGCCAACAGAGAAAAATAATCATCTACCTAAAGGTGTCCAGAAGCCAAAGAGAGGACAAATAAATTACAACAATCAGATCATACACCCAATTGAACAGACGTGCTAGGGAGCAAATGGGTTCCTACATGAGAAATTTTTAAAAAGCACTTAAAAACAAAACAGCAAATAAAACAAAAAGACTTCTTAGAGCTTTTTAAAAACTAGACCAAATCAGTAGATAAATCAAGAGGGTGGATGGTGATTGATGAGAACTGGAAGATGGCCTGGAAGATAGATGACCATCCATGTCACAAATCTTAGAGCAAAACATGCAAAGAGATGAAAATAATGAGGGAAGGGGTGAAAGATTTGGAAAATGGGTGCAGGATACCTCCTGTGGATAACACACAATCTAAAAGAAGAAGGAAAACATGAAGTAGAAGAAATAATTTTAAATAACTTAGGAGAAAAATGTCTTAAACCAATGAAAGTTCTGAGTTTTCAGAGTAAAAAAGCTCAGAATTCGTGATGAGACACACTTCCTGCTAAAACAAGTTTCCAGGCTTTTCCTTTTTTTGACTGTCATTGGACTTATCTGCCACACAGGAAGCTAAAGGACAGTGGACTCTTATCTTCAGGTAATTGAAAGAGGCCCCAAGAATCCTATACCAGGCATTTACAGTTGTTTACCTGTTAAGGTGAAAGAAAGCTATTCAAAAACATGTACTAATCAGAGACTAAATCATTGAGTACCTCATCTGAGGTAAATAGTTGTGAAAAGGACCTTTCCAGAGACCGAATGAACTGGAACAGATTTCAAGATGGGGACAGTTAAAGTAGGAAAGAATTGGAGATGATAATGCATTGATTTTATAAATATGTCATTAAATACTAATGAATAAAGATAGAACATGCAATGAAAGTCCCACATGTTGAACCCTGAAAAGAAACAACCACCAAATGTGAAGTGAAATTCCGTGTTCAACTATTTCAGCAAAAACTCAGAATTAAGAGTACAAGAGGAAGTAAAAACATTCCAGAGTGTAATTGGGATGGCTGGGAGAAGGGAAAAAAAGGGGAAAAATGAAAGCATTCTAAAGATTTCATGCCATTAGGTTGTGAGCAAAATGTGGAGAAATCAGAAGGAGGAGGGAGATCAGCAGGGGAAATCGTGGGTCTCAGTGGGGGAAATAGGTTTGAAATAATAGGTCAGTAGAGTTATTTAGTCTGGTTTATAGAGCAGGAAAAAGCCAGGTCATTAATTGAACGGAATATGATGGCAGAACTTATAAATTAACAAGATGCAAATGAAATGCATAGCAACTGATCAGATCAACAAAAATGTAAAAGAACAACAATGTTAAGTAACAGGGAAGGAATAGTGTTTCTTTTCTTCTGTACTATTTGGGTTGATTCAGACATTCTTTATCTACCTTCTTAAACTGGATGTTTAGCACATATATTTTCATCTTTTAAAAAATGTAAGTATTTAAGACTTTTTTTTTTTTGCTAAGCACAGCTTTAACTGTAATACACAAGAAGTATTGGTATGTAGCATTTCCCTTACTTTGTAATTCTATGTATTTTCTAACAAGTTAAGACTTCTTTTAACCCATGGATTATTTATTTTTAGTTCCCCAAACCGTGGTTTTTGAGAGGTGCAGTGTGAGAGTAATTTTTCAGTATTGGGATCTAGTTTAATTTTGCTATGGTTAGGGACTGTCTACAGAAAATAGATTTTTTAAAAATATGTTTGTTATGCTTGCTTTATGGACCAAAATACAATTTGTAGATATAATGACCTTTCTATCAAGCTTCCTTTTTCTTGTGCTTGATCTGTCAGTTGCTGGAGAGGTTTATTTGAATTTGCCACTATTATGAGTGATATATAATTTATAATTCTTCCAAATTTTGCTTTGTATATTTTGAAGCTATTTTATTAAATCTATACAAATTGAGAGTTGGTATATCTTCCTGGTGAGTTGAAATTTTTATCAATTGCAGTCATCTTCATTATCATTAATGCTTTTAGATTTAAAGTCTCTTTCACCTATTATTAAAGTAGCTATCCTACTTTCATCTTTTTAGGATTTGCCTAGCATATTTTTTCCTTTTTTTTAAATTTTATTCAACCTTACTATGCTCTAAAGTTTTAAGTTGATTTCTTGTAAATGGAATATAGCTGGGTTTCTAAAAAGATCTACTCTATCTTTATCTTTGAATTGGAGATATGAGTCCATTTATATCTGATGTGCTTATTATGTTATACTTTCCAATTGTTCTCCATCCACCCCCAATCAGGTTTCTGTCCCTCTGACTCTCTCTTGACTTCTTTTAGGTTAAGTTTTTGTTCCATTCCTTAATATTTTCCTTCTGGTATTTTTAAGTGATACACTGTTTCCATTTTTCAGCATTGACCAGGAAAATATAATATGCACATTTAACGTAACAAAATGAAAAGTTAATCAATTGCTTTACCCTCCTCCAGAAAAATATAAAAGCCTTAGTTGGCTTTTCTTTTACTTACTTCTGACCCTGTGATATTTACTGCAGCTTATAACTTTAAATATATATTTGGTCATCATCCCTGGCTCTGGCAGTGCCCCTAAAACCCTTGGAATAGTGTTGGGAATGACAACAAAGGTGTCTCTTGTTATGTTAATGAGGTGACTTTTGGACATCACCTAAGGATGGGAGCTGGTTGCCTAAAAAACCAAACATGATTAGAGGGTTGGAACTTTCAGTCCAACCCCCTGACTTCTAGGGAAGGGAAAGGGGCTGGAAATTGGATCACTTGCCAATGGCCAGTGATTTAGTAAATCATGTCTTTGTGATGAGGCCTCTATAAAAACCCAAAACAGACTGGGTTCCTAGAGCTTCTGGGTTGATGAACAGGGAGATTTGGGGACAGTGGCTACTTGGAGAGGGCATGGAAGGTCTATGCCCTTTCCCCATACTTTGCTGTATGCACCTCTTCCATCTGACTGTTCCTGAGTTACATCCTAAGTTAGCAATCTAGTAAGTAAAATGTTTCTCTGAATTCTGTGAGCCACTCTAGCAAATCAATCAAACCCAAGGAGAGGGTATTTAAATCTGCAATCTATAACCTCTTGGTCAGAAGCACAGGAAACAACCTGGGCTTGCAATTGGTGTCTGAAAGTGAGGAAAACTTGTGGGATAGAACCCTCAACCTGTGGGACCTGATGCTATTTCTGGGTGGATAGTGTCAGAATTAAGTTGAATTCTGGGACACCCAGTCGGTGTGCAAGCATTGCTTGTTGGTGTGGAAACCCCTTCCTGCTCTCCATTGGAACTGGTGATGAGAACCATTTAGACCCCATTAAGTTGAAGCAGGGAGAGCCAAAAGGAGTAAAAGGAAGTAGAGAGTTTTTACTTCAATGGTAATGTCTTACACTGGTATCATGTTTTCCAAGTCCAACTGTTTTCCTTACTGGGGCATTTCTGAGATTTTTCTGAAAAACTTTTCAAGGGTCAGCAAATAGTGTCTGTAAAATGCAATGTAATAAATATATTAGACTTTGGGGCCGGCCGAGTGGCGCGATGGTTAAGAACTAGCTTGGGATGCCACAGGGCCCCGGTTCGGATCCCACATATAAGGGCTAGTGACATTGCCCTCTACAGCTAAGATGCTGAACAACAGCTCAACTTAGAGCTGGGCTGCCGTGAGTCGCCTGCGACGGTAGACTGCAGTCCCTGCTGCAGCGGGTTGCCATGGGCTACCGTGTGTAGCCAGCAGCCAGCGTGAGTGTCCGTCCAGAAGCCGGCGACTGATCTGCCTCGCCCAGGAAGAGCGCAATGATGGTGCCAACTTGGGCCAGTGAAGCAACGTCCTCCACAACTAGACTAAAGAACAAAACGACAGCAACTTGTCTGTTCCCCTTCCCCCAATTCCCCAGCACTGTTCCCATCCCCCCAATTCCCCAATAAAAATTAAAAAAAATATATATATATATATATTAGACTTTGCAGGCTATACTGTCTCTGTTGCAACTACTTGATTCTGCCGTTAGTTATAAAGCCATATGGCCATATGTCAAAGAATGGGTGTGGCTGTGTTCCAACGAACCTGTATTTACAAAAACAGGCAGCGAGCCTACTGGCAATAGTTTGCCAATTCCTGATCTTTCCAGCTTTGGGAAGCTCCTACTTACCATTCCCTTGGTCTGGCAGATGGAATTTATTTTGTGGTTACTCACTCCTCCATCTTCACCTCTCCTGAAGCTGATGCTATTCTAGAAGCTACCTGAACAGGTCCTAAGGAAAGTCTTCCTTCCTTTTTTGCTGTCATGGACTCACCAGATCAGGTCTATGGGAAACACTCACAAATTTTTTGCTGCACCCAAAACTGAGCAGCCAGGCCCCAACCTGGCAATTTACTTCCCTTTGCTATCAAGACAGCTAGCCAGGTAGTGCTGGACCTTAGATTCCCCTGGCATGAGTCAAATCCAAGTCCACATTATCTATCCTGATGCCAGGACAGGAGTTTTCTGAGTGGTCCTTTGCAGCCCCCTTCTCTGCTTGAAGTAAGAGGCAGGCATGGGGGGCGGGGGACTTGTAACACACTAGCAGCAATCTCCAAGTAAATAATCTCCACAAATCCCCTTCAGTCTCTAACAAAGTGATCTCTTTTGAACCTCAGTGTGGGTGAATCGCCTAACATGCTTTACAATATCCACAGGATAGTCTCTCACAACTCACCGGGAACATGGCACCTATTGTCTTTATGCCTCAGACAAACAAGGCAGGAAGTGCCAGTTTCACGTTGTGTGGATAAAGCACCCATCCCAAGACTTTGCTCAGTAATTGTCAGCGCCTGTGTTTCTCTCTTCCCTCCTTCCGAATGCCAGTCTCCCAGTGTGGTCATCTATTTCTCTAACAGAAATTTTTACATTCAATATGATGAGACTCTAAAAGGTGCGATGAACACACACAACAAATTAATGCATGCATGTTCACACTCTCCCTCTCCCCCTCCCCCCGCCCCATTGCACATTTTATTTATTTATTTTTATTTATTTTTTTATGATTTTTATTGGGGAATTGGGGGAAAGGGAACAGACAAGTTGCTGTCCTTTTGTTCTTCAGTCTAGTTGTGGAGGACGTTGCTTCACTGGCCCAAGTTGGCACCATCATTGCGCTCTTCCCGGGTGAGGCAGATCAGTTGCCGGCTTCTGGACGACCGTTCACAGCGGCTGTTGGCCACTCACGCTGGCTGCTGGCTACACACGGTAGCCCATGGCAACCCACCTGCCATCACGGGAGACTCATGGCAGCCCAGCTCCAGGTTGAGCTGTTGTTCATCATCTTAGCTGTGGAGGGCAGTGTCACTGGCCCTCATATGTGGGATCCGAACCGGAGCCCTCTGGCATCCCAAGCCAGCTCTAACCATCGCGCCACTCAGCCGGCCCTCCATTGCACATTTTAAATAGCAGGGAAGGGCTGGCAGAAGGGGACAGATATGAGGGGAGAATGACGGGAAAGAGAAAGTGAAGAACAGTTCTGAGAGAATCGCGTGGAGGGAGGAAGGGCATCGTGAGGGGAGACAGGGAGGCTGCTGCAGTGGAGACTTTGGGGAGACTGTAGGGGAGAATACTTTAGGATATTTGGATGTGTACATGGTGCACTCATTTAAAGCACTGAACCCTCCTTTCAAGAAAACCTATAAGATATATCTATAGGACTCTTTGAGGTTGCTAGAATAGCCTGCTACCCCTGCCCCTTTCTTTGTTATTGTTGTTGGTGGAGAAGGTTGGCATCGGCAGGCAGAGGCAGGCTTCAAGATGGCCCAGCTATACTCAGGCTGCATTCCAGGCTGTTTGAACACTACAGTATTGCCACTTGATGTCACTGCCCATGTGTGTCTTACCAATCACAAATCATCCTCAGGTAGGGTAACTGTATGGTCCAGTTTACCCAGCACAGTCCTTACCATTGCCTCTTGTTCCAGCATAACAAGTAATAATACCCTCTTTCATTCTCAGAAGTGTCCAGGCTTGGGTGATACATGATATGGTCACTCCTCCTTTCAGTGACAGTCTTCAACTGTATTGCAGTGCTGCTCACTACTCACACTGTTTAAGATTAAACTTTGTCTTATATTATGGAAAAAATAGAAGTCATTAATTATCTCTATTGACAAAAGCAATCTGTGCCTTAAAAAACAACTGTCCAAGAGTTAGCAACACATTTGATCCTCACAGTTTCATAACTGAGTAGGAATTTAATTAGCTTCTGTTGCAAAGGAAGCAACTGTGACACCCCATAAATGTGGCCCACATGCTCCTACGGCTTAGCAGCCTGGATATACTGAAACATCAGTAACCCAGGGAACCTATTCTCCCAACACTTCTACACACAGCTTCCTGAACCAAAGCCTCCTATCCCCCTTCCTCCCTACCAGAATATTTCTGGACTTTCTAAATAACCACCCTGTCCACATCAGTACCCCCAACACGTCTTCTTCATACTTTATTGCTTAGTTTGTCTCCCTTTGCCATTCAGTTCCCTATGAAGGTACTTGAAGGAGCCACATTATTGCTACAGGTGACGGAGTCACAAATAAGGCCCAATGTCTGTGCAAAGGTGCCTTCACTCAGTGCTCTGAAAGCTGCCCATCCTCAAAGGGCCACATCAGAGCTGGGCTCCACAGACAACTCAGGAAAGGCTGTCTGCTGACCATAGGTGGTCCCTGGGCCCCTCTGCAGCACGCTTGTGCTTGGGGTCTTTCATTTTCCCGCCCTTAATCCTTATTTCTACTGGGGCTCCAATCAGGCCAAAGGGCTAGAATGGAAACTCCATGTAGTCTCTATTCTGTTTGTCTCCCCTCTATTCCTGCTTCTTTTCATCAAAATAAAGCTCCCAGTCATATCACCTCATGCACACAGATACTGGGGGAGAGACACGGGAACTTTTAGAAGTAGCCAAAACCCAGCCCCATCCTATCACATAGGACTTTCTAATAATTATAAGTGAGAGTAGAATGACATGCTTGGGTAGGTGACAATTTGCCCATGATATTGGCAATAGTCATGGAGTAACCCAGATGTGGGTCACTCTCCAGGGTGTTAGAAGGAGTCCCTTCATTGGGTGAAAGCTTTGCTGTCAAGGCAATTCTAGATCTACTCTTCAAAGAATAAGTTACTTTACTGTCCATCGATATGCTTAGAGATGTGAAAAAAGTTTTCATCAATCATGGCACCTTGATTAGATCGTGTTATTTATAAACTGGAAAAAGAGAATGAACAAAAGATGCATTTTCTAAGCAAAGTTACCCTTTTTGCTTGCATGATTATTTTTTTCCCCCCTCACTCTTAACTAATATTTTGGTTTGGGACAAGATATTCATTTTGGATTCTTTATACTATTGGCTTATCTACTTAGACCTCAATGTCAAGCCCTTTTATACCTACACTTTATCACAGAGCAGAGGCTGCTACAGCAGTCTCTGGGTGATAAGGAACCCATCCCCTGCTCTGTAATGTGTGTGGCACGGCGCCTGGTTTGCAATCACTCAATGCTCCATCTTCCTCTTCAAGGAGATGGGGTTGGTAGGTCTTTTATCACTTCCTGGTTTCCTGTCACACACTATTCATCAAGGCAGGATAATTAACAGGATGTATACCAAGCTATGAGTAATACTCTTTCCCCAGCAGCACCTAATCTTTTATTTGGTTACTGTTGCCATATCATCAGCATTTTTTAATCAGGGCAATAGGTCTGCCTACCAGAAGAGCTGTTTGTGCAGAAACGAAGTTTTAACAAAGGATACTACTTTAATTCCCCTTATAGAAAACTTAGGACTTTGGAGAATCAAAGAAAGCCAGGAGAGTTTAAATAGTTCTGAAAGCTTCGTGACACCCTCACATCTAAAAATACAACTTTACATAAGCTATGCATATGCAAACCATGTGTGATATCCAAATCCATTCCCTCCTCAGCAAAAGAAGGGGTTATATACACCACATGTGCTCTCTCTCCACCCAACAATTTGCTATTCACTCAAGCATTATGAACACGGAAATAATTAATTCTAGAAAATGTAACAATCAATGGCTGTCATTTAAATGTGTTTATGTACACCAATATTTGCATTTACCCTGCAAAAACTATACAAATGTTTAAAAAAATATTTTCTCTCATCTGTAAATAAACTAGGAGAGTGACTGACCGCTCTGCTGGTGCACCGTGACATGAAAACATTTCCAGCTGAGCCGGGTCTGGCCAACTGGTGTGCTGTTGCTTGATGCTCCTCAGTCTTCTTGAACCTTCCCTGTTACATTCCTCCATTCCCAATCCTATGTCTAAGCCTGCTTCTCAAGTATGTAACTTCATATTGATACATTTTTGAAGTTTTGCAGCTCCTTGTATAGTTCTATGATCTCTTTGGAGAAAAGCAGCAAGAACAAGGGAGAAATACAGATAGAGATAGAGAGAGATAGAGATAGAGATAGAGATAGAGATAGAGATAGAGATAGAGATAGAGATGATAGAGGTAGAGGCAGAGATAGAGATGAGAGTGAGCAAGAGAGAGATTCCTCTTTATTCCCTTTATCTTTATTACCATCTATACCTTTCCCCTTCCCTGTTTCTCTAGCCTTGCTATCTTTTTAACCCTCCATCGGGCACAACTGGTCTCACAGATTCATTGCACACAGATTTTAAAATATCTAACAGTTAACTTAAATATCGTGACTCATCACTTCCGTATCGTCCCCCTCTACCATAACCTATCTGCAGTCGTGTTTGTAACTTAGTACAGTAAAGATGTATTTTATATTTGAAAATTTGTGTGCAATGAATCTGTGAGATCAGTTGCGCCTGACGGAGGGTTAAAACTGTTAAAACGATTTCATTAAATCTAAATACATGGGAAAAATTATATCACTACCTGTACAAAAATACTTAATCATTAGCCAGTTGGTGGGACTGAATGATATCTCCCTGCATTATTTTCTCCTCTGACCTGAGACTTTCTATCACCATTTGGGGTACAGCATAGCGTGATGCAAGGAACCCCAGAATTGGTCTCAGAAAACCAAAGTTTGAATTCCTGTTGAGCTGTTACTAGCTTTAACTTCCCCATTTCATTAGTGCTATGTAATTTAAGGTATATGCAAATATACACATATATGCACACACATATGTAGATATACACTCATATTTTTATGTGATCATATAATCACTATAACCTTCATTATTTTCTGTTGCTTTATTCAGTGTAAATTGATAGACTCATCTTGCCCCAAATTTTACACAACTGAAGTTGATTTTTTGAGGGTATAGTAATACTATTTTTCATTTTGCTTTCAAATAAACAAACAACTTTAGGAAAAGCAGGTTTATTCTATGTATAAACATGTGTTCTCTGTGCAGGGGATGTCAGATGTCTGCTAACTCTCTGTTGTGTAAAGAGATCATCTCTAAATCCCTTGAGTGGCTGTTTAGCTAAAGTTTAGAGTCCCTTAATCTTATATTTGATGCTAAACCAAATAGGCCCTTAGGGAAGAATTAAGAACAAGCCAGACAGTATAAAATTATTTTGTTAAAGTTGAATAGTATTTGTTGCAGTAAGTATAACCAGGGTGATTTCTATGAGGGTTAGTTGAGTGCACTTTCTATACACCTACCCTCTAAAATAAAGTGACCTAGGTACAAATAGGGACTAAAGAGATTAAATACTTTTATTTTATTATTTGCCATTCAGAGTGTTGCCCTTCCAGAAACCAGAAAGTCATTCAGATTAATAGGTAAGTTCCTGCCTCTAAGACCACAGGGAATTAAAATAAGGGGGAAAAAAGAGGTGAGCAGCAAATCTTGACCTAATGCCATGAACTTTCTTTTTGTATTCTTGAGTCTTGGATTTTGTCCACAGAAACACTAATATTATCCAAATAATAGGAAATAGAAAAGATTGATCCGTAATTAGCAAAACTTTAAGGAAGAAAGCATGAATATGAATTCCTAGGAAACTGATTTTTTTAAACACTAACTCTCCTTTGGGTTGATATTGTGATTACATAAAACATAGCCTTTTGGGGGACAGCCAGTTAGCTCAGTTAGTTAGAGCACAGTGCTCATAACACCAAGGTTGCCGGCTCGATCCCCACATGGGCCACTGAGATCCACAACTTTAAAAAAATCCTTTTGTCTCAGGAAAAATATTATTAGTGAACATGTTTTTCTATTAAAACACAGATTTTGCCTAAAATCTAAGTTAAAGTATAAGGAACTCAAAAAACCTCTCCATAAGGCTATTTAAATTTTTTGGGGGGGAGGAGGGGAAATAGTGTGTTTTTCCAAGACCCATTAGCTTCAAATCAAGTAGTTGTTTCAACCTAGTTGTGGAGGGCATATCTCAGTGGCCCACGTGGGAATTGAACCGGCAACCTTGGTGTTATGAGCACTGCACTGTAACCAACTGAGCTAACCAGCTGCCCCTAATTTTTTTTTAATTGGAAGTTACATTTACAGTAATTACTTGTGCTTTTGCCATAATTTTTTTTCAGGAATTCTTTGGGGGTTCATTTTCATGTTTATCTATGGATATGATTATTTCTCTTTTTTCCATTTCTTCTCTTTGGACATAGCTCTGCCTAAGTAACTACCAGGTCCCGCCATCACTTCCAGATACTACAGCAGCTTTTATGTGGCACCAGGGTTCTGTTGCTGCTTTCCCTCCTCGATACATCCAATGTGTACTGGGTGCCAGGCCACACTGCTGCCGAGCACTGCCCGGCTGCTGGCACTACAGTCTGCCATCCTGCCAGCGTCGTTGCCTTCCACTGTTCACTTTCACCCAGACACCCCAGAGACCATACTGCAGATACTGAGGTATTGAAACCTCAGGGCTGGAGCGCAGGGAGGGTGCATAACATTCCTTGGACAAGTGGAAGAGAATTCCAGAAACCATGCAGCTTGTACCCAAGTGTTTTGTGAAACAGCTATATTCACCTTACTTATACTGTTACTCTACTTATAATCTGTTCAAAATAAGATTCAGGCATGTATCCATGGGGCTGGACCAGGAGACGGATCTGAAAGATAAACACAGCTATTCTTTCCTGGGTCACTCAATCTTTTATCTTGTAAGAAGCAGGTCTGCCTGCTCCTCTTTCCTGGAGGACCGGGTTTACGTATGTGTGTGTTTTTCTTGCCCAGGAGTCATTTTTGTTTTCATGTAAATAGGCTGCTACTTGCCCAGACCATATCTGAGTCCCAAAGTCGGACATTCTTCAGGCTTCAGGGGACATGATGCTTACATATCACGCAATCCTCTCTGGTGGGAACAGGAAGTGAATGAGGGGCGCGTGTTCCCCAACCCCTTACGTAAACTTATTCTTTGGGAACTTCTGTTATACTATATGGAGACTATTAATTCTTATCCATTGCATATAACCATTTTTTTTTACTTCTTTAGTTTCTTTACTTCTCTGTGCTTCAGTCTCCCCCTCTGTAAAGCAGGGATAATAATACTAGTATTCAACTCACAGGGCTTCCATGAAGCTTAAATGAGTTAATAAAGGTTTCATTCTTAGAAATAGGCTTATATAGTGACTGCTATGTCAGTATTAGCTATTATTGTTTTTCCTGGCTTTTTCTAATTCGTTTTGTCATATCCTGTATTTCATTAGCTAACTTAATGGTTTCCACAGGTGACCTAAGTTGGTTTTTCCCTTTCTCTTTTATTTTTGTCTCCCTACTTCCTGTCTGAGGCCTTTCCTTTGAAACTTTCTTCCTGCTTTTGTTTAACACTTGCTAGGATACCTGATATAGTTGACTCCTCATTTATTTACTTGCTAATCTCATTCAGTTTTTCCTTCCCACCCTAGGCAAAAAAACGGGAGAGGACAGGGTGCTTACCAGTCACATCAGGGACAAGCAGGATTTGTGACAAGTGAGGAAGGGTTCAGGTGAGAGGGATGTATTAATAAATCATCCCAGGGATGGAGAGGAGGAAAGGGCTGAGAGGAAAAGTGTTCCGTGCTCCCCACAACCTCCTCCAAGTTCAGGGACTGTATGAGCCTTGCTGGAGAGCCAGGAAATGGAAGTTACCGGCCTGCCCTTACTCACCCTGTACACCTGTGGCTTCAGCAAACTCAGGGCACCCTCAGCTGCTGTTGCTCTCCAAATGCAACGGGCTTCTCAGACCCCAGGCCTGTGTGCATTTGCTACTCCTTCCTGGAATGAACACCACTTCTCTTTTTTGGGAAATCTCTTATGACCCAGCACAAAGCATGGTCCTAACTATCCTCAGAGAAGCCTTTCCCCTCCCCCACCTCCCTAACAGGACCCTATTCATCATCCCCAGTGTTCTTTCCTGTTGTCACCAGCACAGAACTTATCAGAGGTCCTGGTGATGTCATGCTTATTTCTCTAATTTGAATGTGAGTCCTTGGTAGGCTGGGACTTTGTACCTCCAGGCCTATTAAATGGTTTGGCACACAGTAAAAGCACTCAGCGGAGGTGATGTGACAGGCTGAATGACAGAAGAGGGAGGATAATGAGATGAGTTGATGAGAAGTGAAATTGTTCATGTGTAAAGAATGAGAGAGTGTTGGAAGTAGAACTCCCTGTAAGTCCAGGATACAGAATAATAAAGTAAAATGCCTCCATGTTGTAATAAGTGAGTGGAAACGGTGGAGGGAGGAAATTGTTAGGAAGAAGTCAGTGCCCTCCCTCCTGTGAATGAGGCTCTTGACTGGGTCTTACCCTGACAACCTCCATCCATCTGGCTGGGTCACCTGGGGCTCCTACACCTAACCCCCATGGCTCATCATGGCTGAGGTCAAGGTCATGGCTCTCCATTCACCCCTTCCTGACCATGCAATTGGCCACTCCTGAGAACGGAGCAGGGTCCAAGCATATAAAACATACACTGTGAGAGTCAGAGGCCAGCAAAACCAGCTGACCACCTCACCTGCCAAAGTCGTCTTCCCCAACTTCAGGGCATTGTCCTTTGTGCTCTGCCCTGCTCATAGCAGTGTCTTTTAGAGCTCTTCGGAACCTGGGGTTCCCAGCTCTATGCTCCAAGCAGCCTACTTCCCCAGCTGCAGGTTCCCCGGAACCTCGCCCTGGCCCAAAGCCTCAAGTCCATGGTGGTGGTTCTGTATCAGAAAGGCAGGGCACCTCTGTGGAAGCTGCTTTTTTAAAAGGCATAAGCTCAGTTCCACATTTACTGCCAGTATAGTCTTCTCCCAGCTGCCCGATCCCATCTTTGGAAGTACTGGGCCCATCAGTGCGTCCCTTCTGAGTCAGTAATTTGATCTGAGTTCCAATCCATTCTGTTCAGAAAATGTGACTCTGCAAGTTTGGTGGTGCCAGTGCAGACCTCCCATTTCTCAGCTCAGTGAGTAAACACTTGTTGATTCCCTACTATGTACCAGGGGCAAGGCACCACCTCACCTTGTCCTCCACTGAACGGACTCTTCCTTCCTCATGGAGATGGCTGGTGGAGGCAAGCAGCTTCTTCCCACTCATTCCTGAGAGCTTGGTAGAGCCCACCCATCCAAGGGGCAACCAAAAGTTCTGATTTGCTCAAAGAAGAGAATGTGTGGGACTCAATGGATGGAACCTGTGCCCTAGAGCAGAGGACAGTGACTAACCTGTTCCCTGATGGGAGTGGAGGGCCAGCCCGCCTTTCTTCCTTATTTTTGCCCTCAGTGTGCAGTTTTGCTCTAGGTAGGGCTTCTCTCACCCCATGACTCACTGCACTTGACAGGGAGGGTGTGTTACCTAGAAGCATTCCAGTGGGCTGACCTCAGAAGTCAGCCCTGACCCCACCCCCTCTGCAAGGGCACTCAGGGAACTAGTTCATGACCACAGCAGCTTCCTGCCTCCCCTCACACCCTCTTTCTGCAAGTAGGCAACTTTCCTGGGAACTTGGCAAGTACCACCTTCTCAGAGACCTTTGTTCTTCCACCCTGAGGGAGGCTTGTGCAGAGCAGCATGATAAAACCTTTCTTAGAGGGGTCCATGGACCAGCAAGGGGAGATCACCAGAGCAGCGCTTTGGAGGTTCTATTCCACAGCTGGGGTCATTTGTGGAACAATAGGAAATATTCTTAGTCACAGGGACCTCTGTGGTAAACACTGGCTGCTAAGGGACCCCCTTCACCCAGGCTGGGAAGAATACCAGAAAGGCAAAGGTGGCCATGGGGAAGGGATGGGCTGGGAGTGTCTGGGGGGGCGGGGATCAGCTGGGCAATTCCTATGGATGGAACGACTCTCAGGGCAGCATTTTAAGAAGGAGAAATGTCTCTGCGCTAATAGAAGCTCCATGTTCATGAGTCCATGTGGAAAATCCCAGCACAGGTATGAAAACAGAGCAATGGAAAAGGTTAGATTGGGTCAAAGGTATGATTAGGTCTACTGATTCAGATGAAACTTTGAAAGAAAACTGAAAATTTAGGCCTTTATTTGGCCTCTGAGTCATCATGTAACCAGATGATGCGGTGACTTTGGTATCTTGCAGTTTCCTTCTTTTTAAAAATGGAGCTAATTGGTATCTCCTGCCATCTCCCCCCTAAATACAGAAGGAACGTAAGTACTTAGACAGTGGTGGCATTGTAGTAAAAAAATCACTAGTGTTCAGTTATGCCAAAGCAGGACTTGGAGTGACTTGATAAATGACAGGGAGAAACCAGGTGTGGTAATGAAGTTCCTCTCCAGGTTCTAGCTACTGGGTTAGAATTTCAGGTCTGAAGCTTTGCCTAGGAAGGTGGGCAGATTCAGAAAGGAAATGCACAGTGTCCCCTGAAGCCTAGCCAGGTAGACAGGGCAGGTGGGTCATTCCCTATGAATGACCTGGGCAATTCCTATGGACGGGGCAACTCTCAGGGCACTAATAGAAGCTGAAAATCAAGAGAAAGCGAAAGAAGGTGAGAGAAAAAGATAATGTGAGAAGAAGAAAAAAGAAAGAACCAATGTCTAGGGTAGAGGGACTTGCTGTCAGGAGAAAACTAATGTTAAAATTCAAAAAAGTCCCTCCTACAGTGAGCCATTCAACCATCTTGAGGAAGCCTTAACTCCTTAGAGAAATGCTTCCGCTAAACATGATAGATATTCCAGAGGAATGGTAGTGAGACAGAGGTCAGCATAGAGGCTCTTCTTTAGTCATCTTAATTGCTAATAGTGGCAGTAGAGGATCTTCATCATTCATATATTTAAATAACTCATCATAAGTTAAAAGAATGATTGTATCCAGTCGTTAAGAGTTTATCTTGTCCCTCTGCATATGCCCCAAGACAAGGCCCTGAGAACACTCACAAAGCACAGAAAAGGCCACTCAGATGCCACCCCAGGACCACCAACCACATGAAGGACTCTAGTCAAAACAAAGAGGCAGAGTCTAATTCTGATCAGTTTCCCTCTGATTAGAGTCCCCCTGTGAGCCAAGAAGGCCTCAGCCTTTTTACATGGTCCTCAGCTGGGTCTGGCTCATACATCGTGTCCAGTCCCCTTTTAGATTGGAGTGAGCCAGTTGTCTAAGGAGACAAACCTCAACGTATTTCCAGACTGTCTATACGAAGAATTACAGTGGGTTAAAACTTCACAGGAAAAATAAATGACTGGGGTTGGCCGAGAGGTGCCTTGGTTAGGAGTTGGCTTGGGATGCCAGCTCTGAGCAGCAGGGTCCCGGTTCTGATCCCACATGAGGGCCAGTGATGTTGCACCCTCTACAGCTAAGATGGTGAACAACAGCTCGACCTGGAGGTGGGCTGTTGTGAGTTGCTGGCGATGGCGTAGGCTGCAGTGGGGCTACAGTGGGCTGTCTTGAGCTACCGTGAGTGGGTGGCAGCCAGCGTGAGTGACCGGCAGCTGGTGTGAGCTGCCGTGAGCCGCTGAGAGCGGCTGTCCAATGGCTGGCGAGCAACTGCCTCACCTGGGAAGAGCGCAATGATAATACCAACATGGGCCAGTGAAGCGACGTCCTCCACAACTAGACTGAAGAACAAAAGGACAGCAACTTATCTGTTCCCCTTCCCCGATTCCCCAATGCTGTTCCCCTCCCCCAATTCCCCAATTAAATGTTTAAAAAACTAAAATAAAAATAAATAAATTCCTGAATTGCCAAGTGAAATGTCTAGGTAAGGTGCTGGGATTGCATTAACAATCAAGTTCTCTAACATCTGCGAAAGGGCAGAAAGCTTCACTGCTAAAAAGACAGAAGCAGCAGCGGTTTGCTTTTTTTTTTTTAAAGGAAAATAGCCTTCGGAGAACCACAAAACTGGAAAAAACATTACAGATTATCCTTGTAACCCCTGAGGTAAATGTTCCCCAAAAAGATTTTAGGTGGACTGATGATAAAAAAAGAAATAAATAAACATATCTATAAGTGATTACAAATAGTTAGGTGGTCTTGAGAGACAGAAAATTAAAAGCTGTACTTTTAATCAAGTTTAAAGGAATTCCAAGTAAGTCTTTATACTTGAGCAAAACACTGGTTCATGGTCTGGAATCAGTCCTGGACATTCATCAGACCTTCCATTGTTTTTTTTAAAATTTTTTATTGAGGAACAGCCATGGTCATTGGTTACACATTGCTTTCATGCTACAATGGCATAGTTGACTCTTTTTCTTGTTCTTTTGGCAGCTCAGTGGCAGCTCAGCTCAGGACGGGACTCAAACCGCTGTTGCTCAGAGCTCACACTCTTGAGCGCGCTCTTAACCAACTGAGCCACTCGGCAAGTCTGACTCTTTTTCTTAAGGAGGGCACAGCTCACAGTGGCTCATGCAGGGATCGAACCAGCAACCTTGGTGTTATCAGCATGACACTCTAACCAACTGAGCTAACAGGTCCCCCCTCCATTGCTGCTACAGCCTACGTGGCCTGGCTCTCTACCTCACTGACTCCCCCTACCTTGTGCCCAGGAGTCCTTACCTTACCTGTGGAGAGATGCCTGGAAGCACAGGGGCCACAAGGAGGCCAATGATAATGAAAACAACAACAACAACAAATACCAAAGACCTTTCTCCACACACATTGCCCTACTGGAGGGATGGTACATGGGGCCTTTCAGTACAGGAATTCTGAGGGAAATAAAGCAGGATTTTAAGATGCGAAGGCCAATAAGATGACACCTTTGTTAGGAGGGTCAATGAAGAATTTTATGAAAAACAATTTGCAATATGAAGCAAGAGATTTCAAATGTTCATGTTGCCTCAATGATTCTCTCCCAAAGGACTCATCAGAAATGCACCTCCCACACACAAATCATGTAAAATTAAAAGGAAAAAGATGGGTCAGACCACGTCATGTGGAGGAACTGGAAAGCAGGTGAGTATGTATAATGGCACAGTGACTCTGGAAAACTATTTGACAGGGTCTAAAAAGTAAAATTAACATCTACCTATGACCCAGTCATTCCACTCCTAGGTGTTTACCCAAGAGAAAGGAAAGTATACATCCATATGAAGACTTATACATGAGTGTTCATAGCAGCAGTTTTATAAAACTAGAAACAATTAAAAAATATCATAAAAGGTGATGAATCCATACAATGGAAATCTGCTCAACAATAAAAAGGAATAAACTATTGATACATGACAACATAAATTAATCTCCAAATGATTAATGCTGAATGGAAAGGATACATGGTCTATGATTCCATTTAGATATAATTCTAGAAAAATGCAAGTTAATGTATAGTAAGAAAGCATATCACTGGCTACTTGGCAATGGGATAGGCATGTGATGGGTGGGGAGAAACAGGAGAGAGGGGTTACAATGGTCCACAAGGAGACTTTTGGGAGTGATGAATATGTTCATTATCTTGATTGTGGCATGATTTTATGACTCTATACATACGTCACAACTTACCAAATCTGAAATTTAAATACATGCAGCTTATTACATATCAACAATACCTCAAAATAGCTGTTAAAAAAATGCCCTTTTCATGCTTGTCTATCTTACATAGGTCTAATTATCCTTCAATGCTCACCTCAATATCACTTCTGTGATCTTTCCTGGTTTCTTCCCTCCCCCACTTCATAAGGCAAAATTAGCTTTCCCCCCTTTGTACTCTCTTTGTACCTTAGTTCACATCTCCACTGTAGTTCATATTTATGTTTATAGTTCATATTTATGCCACTCTAATAGTTTCTTTGTTGCTGTTTCTCTTTAGCTACACTGGGAGCCATTTCTATTGGTAGTCAAGTCAATATTAAGATGCTTAGGAATATATAACAATAACATCCTAAAGATTGCATGACCAGTACCGTGAGCACTTATGTGGAAAGGTACTACAGACACTTAATAAATAAATCATAAAGAAATGCATAAAGCTGTTGTTGGCAAGCAACTCACCATGACATACATCCATAATGCCTGGCAAAAGGAGAGGGAGACAAGTGGCTTAATTAGCATAATACATAGTAAAGGGAAAATTGGGAATAGAGAGCTGGTTTTGGACTTGGCTTTTGTGTAATTATCTTTACAAATGTCTCCCCTTCAGACTGCCTGGTATGATTAAAACATTGATTAGAAAGAAAACGTTATGAAACACTTCATTTTTTGTAACACTTCATTTTTTTGTTTGAGTCTTGTTCAAAAGCTAGAGAAACTGTATTAGGCTTCCAGTTACTATCTAAGATTTGGAGATCATTTCAAGATCATAATTTTCCTTCATTAAACTTTTGGGTGATCTTGGAAAAAACCTATTAACCTGCTCTCCTTTGATTATACCATTTATCAATCTAATCTACTAAAAGTCAAAAGACAGAACTAGACAACTCTACCCCTCCATAGGGGTCAACCTTTTGGACTTTAGTTTTCTCATCTTTTAAAAGGGGACAGCAGGACTTGCTCTCTCTGAATCACAACATGAAAATATTTTTAGGGACCGGACAAGTGGCTCAGTTGGTTAAGAGCTTGCTCAAGAGTTTGAGCTCTGAGCAACAGCGGTTCAAGTCCAGCCCGAGCTGAGCAGCCGCTGAGCTGCCAACAGGTAGCAGGATGGCTCAGCTTAAAAAAAAAAAAAATTTAAAAAAAATATATATATATATATTTTTTTAACATAAAAGCGTGACTCAGCAGTTCTACTCCCAGGTATATAACTACAAGAGGTGAAAACTTATGTCCACGCAAACACTTGCACATGAATGTTCGCAGAAGCTTTATTCATAATAGCGAAAGAGTGAAAACAACCCAATGTCCATCAATGGATGAGTGGACAGATAAAATGTAATATATCCACACAATGGAATATTATTTGGCACTAAAAATAAATGAAGTACTGTTACATGTTATGACATGGATGAACTTTGAAAATATTATGCTGAGTGAAAAAGACAGTCATAAAGGGCATATGTCGCATGGTTCCATTTATATGAAATGCCCAGAAGAGACCAAACCATAAAGACAGAAAGTAGATTAGGAGTTACTGGGGTCTGGGGCGAATGGAGGACTAGGAGGTGATGGATAAAAAACTCTGTGACTATACCAAAGCCATTGAATTTAAGCGTTGTTTAAAAAAGTAAGGCATTCATATGATCATTGAGTATTATGCATAAAGATGGGTGGTCCTGAAGCTATAAAAGGTGTGCAGCAGCACTTCTCAAAATGTAAATACCAATCACTTGGGATCTTGTTAAAATGTAAATTCTGGTCAGTAGGTCTTGGGTGGGGCCTGAGATTCTGCATTTCTAAGAAGCTTCCAGGGCACTGTAGATGAAAAAATTGCACAAGAATTGGTGAGAGGCGGTACCAAATAATATGGATTCAAAAAAGATATGTTTGAGAAAGGTGTGTGTGCACATTGTAAAGATTATTCAAGTTCCAGCACTTAGAACTCTGTAAGAAAATGACCATAACTTTTTTCCAGACCTGTCTCAATACTAATTTTGGCCACCGTATCCTGACTGTCCCTACCTTAAGCCAATAACCCCCCTTTGCTTCTATCACTTACATGTATAAAAGTCACAGGACATGGTCGTGCCTTTGTTCTCCAGTTGTTTTTTTCCCCCACATGGCTACCAAATTCCTTACTAAAGATGCTGGATAGGTGATAACTGAAAGTGAGGTTTCTACCCGAGTGTGAAAGTGACTTAGGAAAGCTTTCTGAGATGATCACAGCTCTTAGTAGCTGAGCGATGCTACCAATTTCTATCAATCAAAAAAAGCAATGACCGAGGAAATTGTTTAGGCCTCAGGACATCAAACAGTGATCGTATTACGGCCCAGTGATTGAAAGAGAGAAAACATGACTTTTCACGCTAGAATGCTGGCATGTCACAGGTTTCATTGACTTTTGAATGCAGACAACTTTCCTGAGATCTAAGGATGTTAAGAATGAGTTAAATAAGAAGATTTACATAAGAAGTTTCTATATCTTACGATTTTGCCAGGAGCTGGCTGTTGCCAGCTCAGAAGCTTAAGAGGAAGTTGCATAACCTCTGTGGCCACCTAGCAGCCTCAGCGGGACGTCTTCAGCTCTCCTGTTGTCTAAACTTCCTCCGACCTTTCTGGGTGATGGGAGGCTGGGAAAGGCTGGGTGCCTGCAAACCCGCCTGCTGCAGCCAGGAAGTATCCACAGCAGTCTGTCCCTGGCTCCAGATGCGGAGAATATCATCGTTCTCAGCCAAAGCAAACACTTCCCCATCTGGGAGGCCCATGGAGTGACAAGCAGCTTTTGATGTAGACATCAGTCCCCCAGAGAGCTATTTGTTTGAGGGCTGAGGGAGAGAGGGAAGAAGCTCTGTTCGCCAAGAGTCCGGCTATCATGCTATGGTATGTTTGTTGCCTGCAGTGCAATTCTCATGGCTTTGGGCAGAAACGATTACCCTGGTCCTTTCAAAGGAAAGTTGCTTCTGCAACCAGATTCTTCCTGGCAGAGTCCTGACTTACCTTTATTAAGGCTGATGAAATAATCTGCTGAGAACGTAGCTCACTTGCACAGGCCTTTCTGACTGAAAGTGGAGAGAAAGCAGGCAGAGGTCTGAACTCCCCATAAGGGTCGCTGTCAGGGACACTGGGATCGCTCCATGAGGTTTAAGGATCTTTAGTTCCAGAAAAACTGAGAAATTATTTTGGAAATCTGAATTCCTGCTATGAAAACATAACACTGAAAAGCAGCTCGAAAGCAAGGGACCCTTGTGTCACTGCCAAGAGACAGAAGTGTGTATTAAAGCCGATCTGAATTTGGGGAACCCCAGAGAGCAGAATCCTACAGAATGAAAATTATTTTCACTCAACAGTAGTCCTTTAAAATCACTGACAAACATTCCAATGATTTGTAAACTTATGTACACTTATTCCGGTGGTTCACATCAAATTTCATCCTAAATTGTACCTAAGCATTGAAGGAACATGAAGCACATAGGAAATGCGCTGCCTGTAGACCTGCTCAGTTACCAGTGTGTCCGGGAGGCCTTGCAGCACTGAGCCCCGCTCTGCTGAGCTCTATTTGAGAGGTTCCATTGCTGGGAATATTGGGACAATCTTATTAAATACCTGAGGTTCCACCGAGCTGGCATCTCAATAACACTCAGACTCAGCCTTAAGGAGACAAAAATTTCACAACACAGAGTGAAAATTAAGCAGCTTGGAAAGCTGAATATTCTTGCTCCCTTTCTGTCCAGGTAGCCTCAGTTTGGTGCAGGAAACGGAATTTTGTGTTTTATAGTGGTCTGGCAAAGAAACAGCACTGTTCTCTCTGTCCAGCTGTCCTGCCTGGGGCTGAGTACCAGGCTGACAAGACTGAGACAGGGAGTTACCTCTGGAAGGTGACCATGGAGTCACAGCAGTTTCAATGCATGCATGCTCCCTGGAGGGCCAGAAGCAGAGCCTGGTACAGGGCCTGGCAAGGGTTAACTGGGTAGACACGTTGGACATCCCCCACATGCCCATCTGATAAACCCCTTGAGACCTCAGGGTAGCGAGGGTTGGCAGCTTGGCAGAGCTCTTGCCTGGGTTAAGCAGATGATTCAAGAGAGAATGTTCTTTCTCTGGGGGAACCACAGGGCACCCTGTCACCCTGGGAATGCATTTAGGGCAATTCAATTGAAAATGGCTCTAATACAATTTGTGTGCATCTGTGACTACCTAATGCATGGCTACACGTTAATTTAGAGAGACAGACAGTGTTTGCGTAACATGGCTAAGAAAATATAAAATGTTCTTTCAAACTTAACTTTTGAGATTAAAAATTGAGCCCTATGCAGTCACTATTCCAGTGGAAGCCACTCAGTGGTATAGGAAAAATACATAGCAGCTTTGGTGTACAAGACAGAGACTTTGGGTTGGTTAGAGCGTGAGCTCTGAGCAACAGGGTTGCCAGTTCGATTACCACATGGGCCAGTGAGCTGTGCCCAAGCTGAGCTACTACTAAGCTGCTAGTGGGCAGCCAGATGGCTCAGTTGGTGAGAGCGCGTGCTCTTAACAACAAGGTTGCAGTTCAATTCCTGCATGTGATGGTGGGCTGTGCCCACCCGCAATTAAAAAGAAATAAAGAAAGAAAGAAAGAGGCCTTGGGAATCTCTGTGTGAAAGCAAGTGCACCCTTCTTCAGAAACAATGGTTGTGGTTGTCCTGTGGAGGAGAGAATGCTGGCTTTAAATACAGACAACTTGGTTCCAATCTGAATCCTGTCACTCTCACCAATCATAAGGGCTATCTGGCAAGTCACTTAGTCTCTGAGGCTCATTGTCATGCTTTGCACTTGGGGATGTTACATAACCTTATAGAACCGATGTGACATAAGGCATATGAGAATGTTTTTGCCAACTGCGAAGTCCTGCCTGATTTGGGGGGCATCATCTTTCCTAAGCAGTGGTCATAGTCTTCAGCGGTAACCCATACCTCCTCATAAAAGGCATCAACACTTTGATTAATCACATACTGTATAGACTACAAAGGGCTAGGGGATTGGAACCAAAGCGGTTTCAGACATGGTCACTGCCCTCAAGTGGCTCAGTCTACTTAGTAAGAAAGAATATATTGCATTACCACTCTTATTATATAGTGAGATAAAAATACTACCGGCCTCCCCAAGCGTGACCTGGTAGTGAGTCAAGAGGCCTTGGTCAAGAATGACCCAGGACTGAGTGAGTGCAGAGGACAAAGGAACACTGGCTTTCACAAGACATGAGCTGAATGTTGAAGGACAGCCAGGATGGCTGTAAACATCTGAGCACACGTGGTACCCTAGTGCTTACCGCGGCATGGAAGGTATTGCAGCCTAGACGCTAGTCCTGGGTTTACGCTTCAGCAATCCATTCACCTTTGCAGACCTCAATTTTCTCTTAAAATGTAGATCACCTGTCCTAATTCCTACACATATCAGAGAAATGTTGTAAGAGGGTAAAATGATATTTCAAATACCAGGAATTAAGTCTTTTGGAACATGGAAGTCAGGTAAACAATGAGACTATTATTGTTATTCATAGTTTTTCAATGTTTTCATTAGACAACAAACTAAAAACTTCTGTGTATGCAACCCAGGGAGTCTATGAATGAAAGGGTTGCTCATATTAAGGAGTTTCTTTCTTGGTGCTCAGCACACGGGGGGTATGTGAGTGAAAATTAGACAAAGGGCCTGGGTTATATGGCCGGTTTCTGTTTGCTAAACATTGTGGTCCATTTACAGACACACAGACATGAAACAGGGCCAAACTGTAGCCATTCCCAGGGCTTGTGGCATTCTCTTAAAAACACCACTCCAGGAATATTAAGTGCCTCTCTTCTAAATCCTTTCTCTCCCTTCATGGTAATTTTAGAGGTACCACAAAGGCGAAATTCCAGACCTTCCAGGGCCTGTGCCTGGGAAGGTGATAATCCCATGGCTTCGGTTCGCTGCTCAGAGAGCAGCTCCCAGAGGTCTGCGTGCGCCCTCGCGAAAGCCCCTTTGTAGGAGCACTTACGGGCTGGGCACTGTTGAGAAATGGTTAGCCTGCCCAAAGGACAGCATAGCTGCAATCCCCTGTAACAATGTCTTTGGTTTTCTTCTTTCTAAAGCTTTCTCCAATGGGCTGTTGCCTTTTCAGAGTTGAAACAAAGGGGGCTGTCCAGTGATAAGCGAGGGCCCTGCAGCTGGCACAGGCCAGGCCTGTCTGCAGGATGAGGGCTGCAATCAAATGTGTGACTCATAGCTGGGAGGAGGTTGCCAACCCCAGCTGCAGGCATAGTTAGCACTGGCCGAGAGGGCACTCTCTGCTCCGCACCCCTGTGTGCCTTCTGTGCTGGGAGCAGAGCTCCCACCTCCTCTGCCCCAACCCCTCTCTCTGCATGGAACTGTTCCACTGGACTAAGCACCCAGTGAACCCCTTCATTCTATCCATATTCAATCGGGCACTTGAAACAGTGCATGACTCATGTTGGACTCAGCCAAGACCAACAGCATCAGGCTTCTTTTGTTTAAGAGTTAACTGTAAGTTCCATAAACCATTTCAGTGAGTGGAGTCCTTGTTGCTTACATGGCAGCTCTCTAAAGTCAGAGAAAGAAATGACCACACTGGAGCCACAGAAAAGCCAAGTCACGGAGTAGCACAATCTCTTTCTTTCTTAAACACTCTTTCTGGAAGATCATGTGGAAGTACTTTCCTTGGAGACCTGGCCATAGGCACCAGGTTGGGTTTGCTGTGAGGGATCGGTGTATAGTTTATCAAAGAAGTGTTGGGTTCCAAATACAAGTACTAGCAGCATCACTCCAGAAATGAGTAAGGGCCTGAGGATGAATTTCATCCTGTAACTCAGGGATCTGCTGCCAACACTGGCTGTTGTTTGGGGCAAGCCTCAGGATTTCCATCTGGGAAGAAAAGCAGTCCATATCTCCTACTGGAAATAAAATGGGTTGTCTTATGAACCAAAGAACAATACCAGTGAGAGAGCATTAAAAGCTGGATGCATTAATTTATTAATGAATTAATAAATTAGTGAGTTTGGATTCTACAGGGGTTGGGAGGGAGCAGGGTGGAAAGGATGGAGGAATGGAGACAGGGTATGGGAGAATGATACTTTTCTGAGTGTTTTTTTTTTTCTATAGTTTTGGCTTTTAGTGTCATGTTATGTTTTACATACTCAAAATAAACAGTAAGCCTGAGGGGTAAGGCGAAGAAATCTCTGTTACTGCTTTAGGAGAACTGAAAATTGTCTCCATCATTGTGATGATGAGAATGGTCAGTAAACAAAGGACATAAAATCCTTCTGACATTTTAAGGAATCTGCTATAAACTCTGAAATTGAAATGCTACATAATCTAGAGTTCTATAGCTTCCTCATCCCTGGAAATCTTTGAGACTAAAATGGACATACAAGTGTTTGTATGATCCCAGTAAAGGGCTGACAAGTGTGACTCTATAGATTGAATGTTTGTGTCCCCCCAAATTCCTATGTTGAAACCTAATCCCCAATGTGATGGTACTAGGTAATGGAGCATTGGAGAGGCAATTAGTTCATGAGGATGAAGCCTGCAAGAATGGGATTAGTGCCTTCATAAGAGACCCGAGAGCTCCCTTGCCCTTTTTGCCATGTGAGGAAACAGCACGACTGGCTGTTGACGAACCAGGAAGTGAGCTCTCAACAGAGCCGAATCTGTTGGTACCTTGATCTTGGATGTCCCAGCTTCCAGAACTGTGAGAAATAAATTTCTGTTGTTTATAAGCCACCCGGTCAATGGTATTTTGTTACAGCAATGACCAGTGAACAACCTTTTGGGGGTCGTGGGAAATTATCAGGGCTGGATCCGGGCAGGTGGTGAGGCAGGTGGTGTTTCTCTGAGTCTTGCTTTCTCATCTCCTATCTTCTCTCCTTAGACTTCCGTGCTCCGTTCCCTCACCCTGCCTTCATGCATCATTATTCCCAATAAGGCATTAAGTCAGTAAAATGTAAAATAACCTTTATGTCCTAATAGCATACATAAAAGTTTTCTTAGTCTAAGCACATCCAGTGTTCAGGACGTGTTTTTGTAGGAAATAGCTGTAATTATTTCTGGGAAAGGATCCAGAAAGATTTGAATCCAGAAAATTCAGAATGTATGATAAATATAGGTCCCCACTAGGATAGTCCAATACCAGGTTGGCTTGTTGGCATGCAGAAAACTCTTGAGCAAATCTGACTTTGCTTCCACCACTCCAGAAACTTGGAATGGATATAGTCAAGTCCTAGGAAGAAAGATGCAGATCAGAGAAGACTGAGTATCCAGGATCCAGTAAGGATCCAAGTTGATCGTGGAAGTTCTAACCCAAGCCAAGTTCCCCCTAAATCAATATCATGTTTGGGTTAATTTAGACTTTCCTCAGACTCATAAGGCTCCCTCATAACCTCCTTCCCAGGGCATGAGTCCTCCTAGGAAATCTCCTGCCAGGAGTAGGTCTCCTTTGCTATACCTTACCCTCATTAATTAGCATCCGAAGAGAAAGAAAATTTGTCAAGACATTCACCCCATGGAACTTTCCCTAAACTTTTTATTCTTGTCTTTTATTTTTAGCAATGACATCAGTTGGGTTAGAGTTTGCTTTCTAATGAATCAACTCCATTACATTACCCTCTTTTTAAATATGCCAAGCAGATTTTACATTACATATCTACTATTTTTAATGTGATTTAATAAGGCTTATCCTTAGATCTTCAAGGATTTGTAGATATTCAACAGAGTGGGGAAGGGCTGCCTCATTTATTGGCTATACATTTAAAAAACAAATTTCAGAGAATCCATTAAAGTAATGTGTCTTCCCTCTTCGAAACCCTCATAATTGTTTTGAGCACATGTGGACATCTCAAAAGAGCTTTCTCCAGCCCTAAGCTCTTGAAAATCAGAAAATATTACACAGAGTGGTGCCTGCAGCTCCCCAGAGCCCTGTCTTTTTAGATCTGAGCCATGTGTTATGATAAATAAATAATCCCCGAAGTACTTGCTTCTGGCAAGGAAATAACAATTTAGACGTACAGCTTCATAACGCCTACAGGAAAGAATTTAGGAGAAGAAAAAGGAATCCACATCTTGGCATGAAGGGAAAGGCACACTAAGAACAGAAGTTACAAATGTGGAGAGGACACAGGGGCCTGACTCAGAGCTGGAGAGAGAATAAAAAAACTGGATATTTAAATACCAGTAGTTGGGTCTAAAGCCAAAAAAATAGGAGAGATGAACTCACAGATACCAGGAGTATTAAATAACCAGATGTTATGAGACTGTCATCATACAAAGGTCACTGCTTATTTCTGAACCTCAGTCCTGTGGAATTAGTTGTTGTTTCTGGACTGAATCTGTTTAGTGCTGAGCTTTCTGTGAGATCAAGCCACGCAACTCCAGGTGTATTTTGAGGCAACAAAAAAAGAGTTATATTAAGCCCCTGAATTTAGTGTGACTGAAGATGTTTGCCAAACCTAATATTTGTAGCCATATACTCCCCACTTGGATTTCACCAATGGTGGATATAAGAAATTGCTTTATCTAGAAAAATCTTGTTTTTCTTTCTATCTTTCTATTTCTTTTTTTTTAAACTGATATCAAGGACGTTACTCAATGTCTTTAAATAAGAAAATCCTTGACAAATTCCCTTCAGAACCAAGCACTAGGAAAAGATTTCTTCCTCCTGATGAACTAAAATTACACAAAGAATTCTGCAACCAGCTGTCTTCTACTTTTTCTAGGTTGGCGGAAAGCTCAGAAGTTAAGTTTTATGCTTGATTGCTATCATTCTTCTCAATCAGAATTTATTGGTATAGTTTCTTTTCTTTCCACTTTTACTATTTGGTTCACTTTGGTTCTTAAAAACTTTTTTTTAACAACCTCATTTTTTTTTTTTTCTGAAGTGGGTGGCATATAAAAAACGTACAATTAATTCAGAGATTTAAAATGTGCCTCTTGAGACACGTGTTTCCAAATGGCCCTGCATTTCCCTGGCAGAATATTTGTTTCCTCCCTCTCCATTGTTTATTTACACAACGTAAGAAAGGACAAGAAAGCAAAAGACAGCAAATCCAGGGTGGAGGGTTTGCCTGGAAAATTCCCAGGAACAAACAACGGTCAAAATAATACCCTCTGAAACTACGACAGGTCCTATGGAGAATTATGATTTCTACGTTCAAAGATTCTTTCTTTCTCTTGTACAAACATAGTTGGAAGCTGGTTTTAACCAGTTTTTTTTTTCCTGAACGCTCAGGCAACAACTGAAATAAGAAATGTGCCCCATGAGCGTGTCTTCACCGCTGATGTGTGGAAATGTGGATGTGTTCACCCATAGTCCATTGCAGGAAGGCGGAGCTTGCCAAAGGATTGATATTAACATGCAGAAGGGGACTTGGGAGATTTCCCCCATCCTGGTTGCCAGCCACATTCCTAGATGTCTAAGACATCCATTAAAATCTCTGCATTTATTTTAGATTGTCCACAATTATTGACAAGGTTATAGAAATTAATTAGTTCACAAATTGGAAGATTAGCCTTTAGATAAAATTACAAGGGTCTTGGGGCTGTTCCCTTTCCAATGAGTCATTGCTGACTTTGTATGTCCTTAGGAGGAACGCTCTGGTGCTTTCTAATTCTCTCTGTGCACTTTGAACGGCATGGTGACAAATACTGACTACAGTAGGTAGTAGGTGCCAATAAGTGTGTTAAATGTATGAGTTTTTAAAAACGGAAATGTGAAAGAGCTTAGAACAGCAGGGTGCTGGTCTGGGAGTGGAAACACCCAAGTTCTACTCTTGTACTGCCATTATCTAGTACAGGAGGAACTGTGGGCTGTTTGCCAACTGGCACCCCATCCATTCTTCCCCTTTCCCTGCCCAGGGAGGCTGATCTGCCCACTGCATCACCCAAGCCCCCTGGCTGTCTGGTGTTCCATCGGTCTTTTCCTGAAATGGCAGGTGGAAAACAGGAAGAGTGAACATGCCAGCCCTTGCTTTTTGCCTCAGCTTCCTTTGTTTTTTTTTTTTTCTCTTAGCCCTGCCCATATCTTTCCAAATGGTCCCTGTTAAGGTTTTGGCATTTGAACCATTTGGGGAGGATTCTGTTTTCAGCCAGGCCTCTGATTGATACAAATAGTAACCAGCTTTGGCAAACTGGAAATGGTTTGGAGCAGTGGGGTTGAATTCCGAACCTGTGGGATCACAATAGTCCTGTCTGGATTCTTCCTGAGCCTGCCAGGTGGGAAGAAGGCCAGGGAAGACTAACGGGTACTGACTAGGCCAGGCCCAGTGGCCGACTTCTCTACCTCATGAGATGTATAAAGCCAAGGACACTTCAAGTAGGCTGGCCGCTGCTTCAGAGGCTTATATTCAATTTTAGACGCTAATGTACTTTGGTGCTTGGAGATAAAAGAGCTTTGCTCATGACTCAATCAAAAATTAAGAAAAATGATTTTTTTTTGTTGCTTTTTTTTAATAGGCATTTGACAGGAGGGTGAAGAGATCACATGATGGGGTAGTGAGGCCAGAGTCCAGCTTCATTCTGTGGCAGCTCTATCCTCAGGACCTGACACTGAGCTAGAAACGTACAGAATTGTGGGCGAAACCTGGGAGCCCGTGAGGGGGGCTGGAGGCCCAAGTGAGCAATGATATCCAGTCTTTCGTATTTATATATTATATATATGTATATATATTACATCCAGTATAAGTCATTTGTACCATTTCCCAGGGACACGCAAGTGTTTCCGAGGCCAGGTGGGGTATGGGGGTCAGGCACGGAAAGGGGCAGTTAAAGTGCAGGGCTGGGGGCTGCACTCATAGAAGCTGCAGAAGCTTCAGGGACTGTAAGAGGGCTCCGGGTTCCGCGGATGCCAGGTACTGGCAGCAAAGCCAGTCCTCCAGCTCCACTCCGCGCCTGCGGTCCACCGCCTTCTCGGCAAACTTCATCATCATCAGGGCCCGCTTCATGTCGATCCAGTTATGCAACGTGCTGCACAGCGCGTCCTCCGAGGTGCCGCGCTGCTCCACCAGGTCCCTCCGCGGCCCCCACAGCAGGCACTGCAGCACGCGCTTGGCCTCGCTGATGCGGATGCGCTTGATGGGGTCAGCCTCCAGCAGCAGATGGGCGAGCTGCTGCAGGCCGGGCGAGTAGAGGGACAGGGTGGGCAGCGGGGGCAGGTCTTCCTGCCGGTAGTCCTGCTCTCGCAGCTGGGCGCGCACCTCAAACGGGTTGGGCTGGTGGAGCAGCTCGTAGATGAGGATGCCTGTTTGGAACTCATCGAACTTGCTGTACTGGGAGGCAGACACGATCTCGGGGGCCAGGCGGGCCTGGCTCTTTTTCTGCTGCAGGTTGCTGGTGCCGCCTGGCTTCTGCTTGGCCTTCAGGAAATTGCTGATGATGAGCCGGGGCACTCCCTGACAGGCGGGAGGCGCTGCGGGGCTGGGGGTGACACTGGCTGGGAGCGTGACAGGGGGGCACGGGGGAGCAGTAGCAGCAGGAGAAGGGGATGTGGTGGTGGGAAGGGTGCTGGAGGAAGCAGAAGAGGCAGAGGGCATGGGGGTGGCAGGAGCGGGGCCGGGAGTGGCCTGTGGGGTGCAGTGCGCCAGCAGCAGGTTCTCCAGGCACAGGTCTCGGTGAATGATCCTGTGCTCCTTCAGGTGCTCCAGCCCGTTGCAGAGCTGCAGGAGCAGGAAGCACACGCGGCGCTCGTAAACCTCAGGCTCAGACTGATGGCTGGTGGCTGAGTCTCGCACAAAGTCCGAGGCAGTCTGGTGGGGCACTTCTCGGGTGATGACCACCACGCAGTCCTGCTCCTGGGCAGGCGGGTGAGCGGGCAGGGCAGGCAGGGGTTCCTTGGGCGTGTCGGGAGAGGTGAGCATGCTGGAGGGCACCGAGGCCACGAAGTGGCCGCAGTCCTGCTGGATGTTGAAGTGCACAGGCACAGAGGGGCTGCAGTACGAGGCCGTTTTGGGCTCCGGGGTTTTGCAGATCTGTGGGGAAAAGGAAAAGTGAGGTCAAGAGTGGGAGCCATCATTCTGTTCAACAAATGGTGTTGTGATATATTTGGAAACTCCCATTCGAAAAGGTGAACATAAACCCTTACTTCACACCATACACACAAATGAGCTCAAAACGGATCATACAGACTTAGGGGTAAGAGGCCAAACATACACATTTTAGAAGAAAACATAGGAGAGAGGTCTTTGAAACCTTGGGTTAAGCAAAGATTTCTCAGATACCACCACAAAGGCATGGTCCATAAAAGAAAGAATTGATAAACTCGACACCATCACAATTCAAAACGTTTGTGCTTCAAAAGATTCTTTTAAGAAAACAGAAAGGCAAGCAATGGAATGAGAAAAAAATATGTGCAAAACACATCTGATAAATGACGTGTATCTAGAGTTTACAAAAAAAAACTCTTACAACTCAGTCATAAGATATACTTCCCAATCAAAAAGTGGGCCAAAGATATTAATAGGTATCTCACCAAAGAAATATGTAAATGACCATACGCACATGAAAAGATGTTCAACATCATGAGTCATTAGGGAAATGTAAAAAGAAAATACAACTAGATACCAACTGAGATATCAGCTGACACCCACTAGGGTGGCTGTAAGAAAAATGGTAGACAACAACCAGTGTCTATGAGTGTGGAAAGATGGGAACCCTCTCATATTGCTGGTGAAATGTAAAATGGTGCAGTCCCTTTGGAACACAGTCTGGCAATTTCTTACAAAGCTAAACATAAACTTATCACACAACCCAGCAAGAGTGGGGTCCCTGCAGACCAACATGTAGTGTGGCCTCCTGGAATTGGCAGGAAGACATTGCGCTGCCCCCAGTTTGGGCTGGACAAATGCTCAGGAAGCCAAATCAGCGCTGACACAGGCAGGCAGCTTTGCTCTCTGCTCCTCACACCTGAATCGGCAGCTACCTGAGAGCAGATGAGCTTGACTGCTGGAGTACTCCCTTCCTGGGGAACATGAGGGGCAGGTGCAGGCTTTACACCTCTAGGCCTTGAGCCACATTTTCTTAGGCTGCCCTCGTTTCTAGATGCAGGTAAATATGCAATGCCTACTAGCTGGCACGCTCTGCAGGGCTGATTTTAGTGGAACTGCTATGTGAAAGCCACACATTTTCCTCCAAGGGTGAATCAGAGCAGCTGAAAGAAAACAGAAAGCTCTCCAGGGACAGGGAACCCAGAGGGCCAAAGACGCCCTCTGAACTGAAGGTAAGAATAAACAAGCAGATGAGCGCACTCTCCTCTGGGGAATCCCCACAACCGGCTCTTTCCCACCTCTTCACCTTCTCCTCGTCCTGACAACAGTGCCAGCCACCTGAGGATCGTGAGCAACACTAATCCTCATCTAGCTGCCACACAACTGGGCAGCCAGACACCATGGGCCTCAGTCTCCCTGTAATGACACTGAAAGGGACTGAAGATGGTCTGTGGTCTCCTCTCTCAAAAGGATATTGTGCAACCTGAGCCATGCTTTATAGAAAGGTGGGGATCAGCGTGTAATCCTGAGAAGAAAGGCCTTTCGCATCTACCTAGGAAATATCCTGCAAACAATCCCAAAATAACCCTTCAGGCTGCTGCGTTGCCACTCAGATGAGTACAGCAGTGTTCTCGAAGCACCACAATGCTCACAGGTGCTGTTTTTAGAAGTTCCATTGCAAGCACCTTTTCACAGAGCTTTATTTATATTGCAGCTATACAAACCTTCTCAGCATGAAACCTGGGATAAAAGAGTTCAGCCTCTGAGGCAACTTTTATCAAGATAATTGGGGGGGGGGGAGCTGAGGGGAGGTAACACATTAATCTAGTAATCTCTCTATTATAGAAGTAAAATAGAAATAAAAGAATAAAAGGGAAGTACATTTATCCCAGACATTGGTTCCAATTATACCAACAAAATTGATTCTGGAATACATATGTAAAGGGCGTGGTTGCAGGCTCTTTCTTATTCTAGCCCACCCAACTGTCTTCAGCTTTTAAATGGTAGGTTTTTGGAACACTATTCAACTAAAGGAAATTTGGGGAGGTCTTCAAAAAATAGTCTTGCATATAAATACCAACCACTGTGTATGAACCTGTCTGTTGTGCCATCTGTGGCTATGTGGGAAAAGCATTACTGATGTCAGGGTCAACCCCTCCTCCAGTGAGGGCTTCTCAATCACAAGACACCTTCCAAACTTTTGTGTGTCTGAGTCACTGTGCCTATTCAGCATACTCCCCCACAGTGTCTTATTAAATCTCAAATAAACCAGTGAGGAAGATACCATCATAGAGGAGGATACTGAAGCTTCAAGTGGTTAAATTATTTGCCCATGATTATACAACTGAGAAGTATGCTAGAGGTCAAAGTGGGCTCTGGAGTGCAAAAGACCTTGGTTTAAATATAAACTTGGCAAATGCTAGCAAGTTACAATTGATTCCCATTGTTCGTGGTGGTTATGTTCTATTAAGTAGCCACATTAGTGAATGTTGAACCACTGCTCCTAGGGGGAAATACAATGTGAAGTTCCTGCAAGCCTCTGGTTACCACATTTTTATCAACTCGCCAATATATAACCTTGTCTTATGTGTGTTTTTGCTTAAAGATGCCTCTTGAATAGATATTGTTGATTCATTAACACTTGGACTCATGGTCAGCAGCACTCTACCTCATGCCTGAGTAAAACTTATCTAATCCTCTCCCCACATCACAGCCTTCTTGCACTTAAGAACACTAGATAGGACTTGAGCACTCAGCTCGGCCATTTCAAGCTGCAGAATCACCAACAAAAAGCACAAAAATGTGAAGAATGAGGCATTAAATAGACCACGGGAAGGATACGGTTCACAGTACTGCGCCACCTGGTTCCACCTCAGCTCGGAATCGACATGTAAGGGTGACTCAAATTTCCCCCCACTCTGTGCAAGTTCAGGAATGACCACAAAAATGCCACAAGTATTGATTTGAAGTTAACCATAAATTTTAGCAGCAGAGTCACAAATACAGAATCCGTGAATGAGGACTGACTTGTATTTATCTCAGTCTGTTTTCTCCTCTGTATATCAGAGGCAGGGGCAGCTCCTTCCTCACAGGGCCGTTGCCAGCGTTAAATGACACAACACAGGTGTGGCTTTCAGCACAGTACCTAGCTCAGGAGAGTAGTCACCAGGGAAGGTTGCCATGGTGATTGCTCAGGCAGGTTTGGCTTCAGCCATGCTTGGTGCTGCCAGCTTCTAGGTTCTTGTACCAACCCTTACCGTGCAGATGCCCGGGGCCTGGGAAATATTTCCAAGTATATCCCTTTTCTCAAGGGTATCACAGGCCTGGGTCCAGCACACACTCCCAGCAGAGCTCCAGTGGAGCTGCTGACAGTTTGCACAGAGATGTAAACGGCACCTGGACTGGATGTGAGCTGGTCCAGCATCAGTGAGCTTGTCCTCTGGCTGGACCGCAGCTTCCTCACCGCCTGCACAGCAGCAGGGTAGAGGGACAGAGGACAGGGATGGGGAGCAGGAGGGTTCCTCTCCATCACCATCTCCCCTCAGCACCACCCCCTCTCCCCATTTCATTTACAGGGTGTCTGTGCTTAGGTTTTGGCTCAAGACCTTCACACAAACCTTTGGTTCTGCTCAAAATTTCAAACGTTTTGTTGAGCCGAGTCTCATTTTAAACTTTACAGCCACGGCCTCATTCGTGGTTGAGAATCTGGGCTAAGTCACGTCTGTTAAATAAAAAGCCCAGCTGCCTCAACACAGGTCCCTAATTACCCAACTGGAATTCTAGTTGACTAAGGAATGAAACCGCTTCAAAACCTCACACACAGCTAATGATTTTTGCTGCCACATATTCATGGTGCAGGGCTCCAGAGCTGGCTTCCTCTCCTCGCTGCTGCAGGGTGCTGAGCCCACAAACCAGGGCCCAGCGTTAGGGGGAGCAGGTGCGAACTTGCTTTTGTTAATGGGGACTCGCAACCTCGGCTCCCGCCTACCAGGCACAGATGAAATGAGCTCAGCAACAGACAGGCAGTGGGAAGGGGGACCAGCTCCCCCGCCCCTGCGGAATCCAGATGACTGTACTCCGTCTAGACTGCACAACTAATGAAGTGGAACAGCTGCACGTGCGAAATGATGCGCCACATCCCACTCCCACCCCCCACTACCAGGCCAGGCACATCTGCAAATTGATATTGTTGTTCCCCAGACTCCTGAGTATTTCAAGCTCGTCTCCGAATTTCCTTTTCACATGGTACAGAAATGGTCCTTCAGCGGCCAAGTCTCTGACAGTCAGAAAGGAGACCCCTGGGCCTCTGTTCCTTAGAGGGCCAAGGCCTATCCTCCAGTTTCTTTATGGTTTACATTTCTAATGAAATGAGGAGCAGTGCTGGTTTTTAACATCCTCTGGGGAAGCTGAGCTCTCTGCATTGTTCTTTAGAGAATGTGGCTAATTCTACATTATTATAGGAGCTCTTAGAATGCAAGCTGCACATCACAGTCACTTAGGAATATAAAAACCCAAACCCTTTGCCCCGAGGTCCTGATCCAATGGTCGATATTGCCCCAGGTGGCCCTTTAGTTCATTGCAGTGGGGTCACATCGCTTTCACCCCATGGGCAAGAGGGATTAAGCCTCTTCCACCAGGCTCTTTCCCCTCAAAATGGAGGGTTGGCTGTCTCTTGACATTGAATGAGCTCTCAGCCCAGCCCAGGAGACCAGTGAGAAGTGACTGATGCACTTGAACACAGGAAGGTGAAAGCAGAGAAGTGATTCCCAGCTCCCTTTCTCAGGTTCACGGCGTTAGCAAAAATGAAGAACTTTCCGAAGGCACCTCCATCCCCTTGGCTTTCAAGGATCTCACATCTGCGCCCCTTTTATTGGATGCACACAGGCTCTGGGCTGACCATGATAACAGGCTCATTGTGTTCAGCTCACTGAAGGATCCGCTCACTCCCTGCTTTACTGGATATAGCACCATCCTAATAGGAAGGGAAATGCTGCGGCTGTTTCTTTTGTTCTTCTAATCATGGTTGGGGAAGTGGCAGGGAAGGGTAGCTTACCAAGAGAGAAGCTGCTGGGTTTAGATTAAGGAGGCAACGAAATTCAGGAAATCCACAGACTCTCATTCCGGACGTTTGTGTTTTCTTCCTCTGGTGCCTGCCATCTTGGCCACACTTCCTAGTCTTTCAGGGCCTTGATTTCTGTACAGTAAACTGAATCCTCCTAGTAGCCACCCCCTTCCCTAGTTTTTTCCCCCCATAGGAAGGCAGCAAGTAATTATATATAGACCCTTAAATATAGAGATCAGGGGTTACCAATCTATATTTTATGGTTGTGTCACCAATTTCTTTAAAGAAAAGCCTCAAAGTAAAATTCATTGCACTTCTCCTTGGCTGATAATCATAATATTTTTTAAAAATTTTTCGCTGGTAAGCAGGAAGCTACCCCACCAAGGCCATTTCACATTAGTTTACTGTTTACATTTTTTCTAACTAGAAATAAAAGAATATCTTGGGATAGGTGATGGCAGAAGACAGCTCCAAGTTCTCCTCCTTACCCCTCACAAAAGCCTGCATTTATAGAAGGGCCACAGACCCATAGATATTCAAGGGACACCAAAAGAAGATGAGAAAGGGGGACACAAGGAAAGTCTCGAGTCAGTGGCAAAGTCCAGAGTGGACAGATGGGTGCAGACGCTCAACCAGCTCGCTCAGAGCTTCACCCTGATCTGAGAAAGCAGTGGGGTTTGGCAGCAATAGCTCTGCTCTAGGGTCAAAGGTTAAAGAGCTGGGTTACCTTAGATTAATCCCTTAACTTCTCTGAACTTCATTTTTCTTAACTGATAGGAATGTAGACTTTGGAGACAGACAAACTCGGGTTCAAACCTATCTCTGCCACCAATTAGCTGTGGGCAGATTATTTAATCATTGTAAGTCTCAGATCCCCCATTTGTAAAACCTACCTACCCTGTGAGGGTTCAAGGTCATGTAGTTATAGTTACTACACTCAGCCAGGAGTCTAGTTGAAGGATCAATCGATTGTTCAATATGATGCCTAAGTCTAACTCTCCTTCCTGCTCTATTTCACATAAATTCATGCCTGAGAGCACAGAACGAATCTTCTATTCATAGTATAAATCTCACTGGCCCATGTCCTGGGCCAGGCAGAGAGTGAAATCATTGAGCGTTAAGTGTTAAAAGAACCCTTAGGACTCAACCCTCTTCGTGTAGCCTGGAGAGGTGGCATGACTTGCTCAAGCCACAGTTCTGGCAAAGCAGGAGGAGCGGGTTGTACTGCAGCATGAAAGGAAGGGTTGTACCTACCTTCACAGCGTAGGTGCTGCCAGGGTCCTCGGAGCAGGTGGCACAGTAATAAATGGCATCCCCTGAGTCACAACAGGGCTTGTTGCAGGTCAACTTGAAGAGCGACCAGTTATTCTCATTGAAGTGCAGCTCCTTTTTCTGGCCACCCATGAAGAGGTCCTCACACTTGGTCACGAGGCGGGCCAGGGACTGGGCATAGAGCCCCACCAGCTTAGCATACGTGCCCTCCTTGCTGCTGATGCTGCTCAGGAGGCTGTGGAGCTGAAGCTGGGTGCTGCTGGTGGAGGCCTGGCTGGACATGCTCAGCTGGGAGGACGATGGGACCCCTTTGCACTGGAGGCCAGGGCTGCCGCTGCCGCTGCTGCTTTTGCTGCCGGCCAGCCCCGGTATTGGGGCCCAGTGGCCATTGCCTTTGAAAGCTTTCTCCAGAGGCTCAGAGGAGGAGAAAGTATGATGGAGGCGGTTCCCAGGGCTTGAGGAGAAGCTGAAGTGGGAGTCCTCATGAGCACAGACGTTGGTTTCCGAGTGGCTGAGGTTCAGCTTCGGGCTTGCCGTTCTCGGCTTGGGGCAGCCCTGGGTCCAGAAGAAGCCATCCGGTGACGAGGCCGCCCGGCTCACTAACTTCTTCTGGGGCAGAGGCGGAGGCTGCAGGGGGCCACTGGGGGACACATCCTCGGTGGAGCCCGAAGGGAATGGAACAGGAGCAAAGAGCTTCTTCCCGCTGCTGGTGGGTGAGTGATTCGGCTCCGAGGATGGGCCTGAAAACGAGAAACAAAAACAATCAGGCTGGAGGCCAAAGCCACTCAGTTCCTGGGCCCTGTGGGCTTGTGTTTGTTTGTTTATTTATGTCAAAGCAGTTTATTTTTATCTATCTTTTGAAGTGATGATCTATGCACAATGAAAAAAAATTTAAATGCAAAAAAGCTGTACAGTGCCAATGAAGTTTTCCTCCTATCCTGGCCATCAGCACTCAGGCCCTCTCATTAGAGGAAACCACCCCAGCAATCTGTATGCCTTCTTCTCAAGATACGCCAAGCAACCCAACACATGCATGTGCACACATTTATACAGGGAGAGCAAACGTGTTTGGAATATTGCTTTTCTTCATTTGATACTACATCTTGGAGATATTTCACAGCAGATGTATAGATCTATCTAGTCCTTTTTTAATAGCCATCTCATATTATCATATGCAAGTATCATAATTTACTTAGCCAGTCCCCTCGTTAGACACTTGGGTTGCTTCTAATATTTTGCAAACAATGCTGTAAGAGCAACCACAAACCCCAATGTGTGTGGTTTGGCTGGATATTTTTTTTTAAGTCAGGTTTACAGAGGGTACAATTTACCTACAGTAAAATCCCCCCTTTTAGTGTGTAGCTCTATGAGTTTTGACAAACACTCTAGTTCTTCGGAGGCAGGGCTGACCCACAGACAATTTGGAAGGCAGAGGAACATGATTTTATTAAAGAAACAGATCTTAAGGGAAAGAGAGTCTTTCCTGAGCTCCGTAGACCCAGAGTGGTGCCCATGGACACTGAATCTGATGGTGGAGAAGGTTCCACATGGCACAGGTCTCCACAGAGCATGGGGAAGTTCAGAAACATCCCAGACAGTGAGATGAAGGGCTAATGTAGACAGGGTGAAGACCGCAGTTTACTCTTTGTATCAATGTATAAAATTGAGGTTTCACAATGAAACAAGAGTTCAGGTAAAAAAATATGTAAGAAAAAGCTATGGACATTGGAAACAGGAAAGGGCAAATTGAAATGATATTCATTTCTTTCATTTTAAGAACAGACTGGAAGATGTACACACTATTTTAATAACAGCTTTTAAAGGGATAAAAGAAAACACTAACTGTATTCGTAGGCTGTAAAATGCACCCTATAATCCTGAAGGTTAAAATATAAAAGAAGTATGGGTCTTAGATTCAAGGGAATAGGTACTTAGGATGTGCACCCCTCATTTAGTTCAGTGTGCCCTGTACCCCTCCCCACCTTAGCAGAATGTCTAGAATGAAAGCGATACAGCAAACACATAGGCCTGAGCAAGTAGTGAAAGGCCACAAAGGAAGCAAATTATTAGTTTTGGGTCACCTCGCTCAGATGCACATGACCTTTCTAGGGCTGCTCCTGAATAGTTAATAACCTCGTATGCCCACAGTGAGTCCTTGTCTGTTTTCTCCAACCAAAGTGGGGACAGAATGGCCCCCCCAGGACAAACAATGGACCAAGCCCCTTAGATCAACAGTGGGTCTCCTTACTCAGGAGCTCCATAGGGAGGAGGGACCCTCTTGGGAGCAAAGTGAATGACCGTGTCCTCAGGGCTCGCCTTGCCCGAGGCAGGGCAAGCACTGACATCCATGCTCCAGCCTCACTGACACTCAGACACACACCAACAGTGTGTGGCAGCAGGGCTCCTCCTGCCCAGGACAACCTGAACGCAAAGCTCATAGAAGACAAAGTTGGTGCGCACAGGTTGTTGAACACTGGAGCCGGGAACCAACAGGTCCGTGCAAAGAAAACCCCTGTGCAGCGGAGGGAGGCTGTCAGGCCCCCCACATCAACACCCTCCCTGGCTCCACCATCTCTCACCAGACCCAGAAGGAAGCAGGAGGCTTCGCATGTTCCTGCGTCTGCAGTAGGCAGTCACTCAAGCCTTCCAGGGGTTTAAGATCGGAACAAGTTTTCCTTTCCGCCTCACCCCCTGGCTAATGACAGGCAGGGCGCCTGCCAGCAAGGCTGAATGAGTGATTTACCAGGAGGCCCAGGTTAATTATAAATCAAGCAGCAGTGGTGCAGTTAGGACCAGTCAGCTTCACACGCCCATGTACTCTCCTCTCAACGGTCAGAATGGGGGCGTGCAAGAAACAGCCAGCCAGAGGGGAGGTCCTAACTGCAGGTGACATCACCAGGCTCTGAAACCCTGGAGTCCATAGGTCCACCACCCCATTCTCCCAGGAAGAAGCTTTGCTCCTCCCAAGGGCTGGTCCAACACAGGAGAACAGATGAAGGCTAGAGCGGCGACACTCCCTCCCCTCCTTCCTCTCGCAGCACAGGCTACAAAAGGGAAGAGTAGCAAGACCCCTTATATATGGGGCTCTCAAAGGAAACCAAGCCTCAGCTACCAATCCCCCAGGTGATGAGCCAGAGAGTGGCCGGGCGGAACCATGTCCATTTCTTGGCCTTTCTGCATTCTCGAAAGCCAAAGCCCAACCCCATCGAGCTGTTGGATTCTCAATACATTATCAATCAATACACAGGAGATAGGGGATGAGGGGAGAAAGTGGAGTGTGAATCCCCAGACAATGCTTAATCTGAGCCTCCAGTGACAGGGACAGCCTGCCTACGGTCAGGACTCCTGGTCCCTAGTCCAGCGGCCGGGGGGAGGGGGTGGGGTTCTACAAATCAGGTCCTCAGCTAAGTCCCCTCTGTAAGCCTTGTGTTTATTTCCCAATCCTTATTGCTTTGTTCCCCTTGCCTTCCTTGTAGGGCTCTCCTTGATGCCTCCAGCATGTCCCTTTCTGCCTGCTCTGAGCTGAGGGCAGACAGTGGGATGAACCTGTAACTAGCGGTTGACCTACCCCACCACCTCCGACTTTCCTCATTTAAAAACTGCCCAGATGGCATCACCGTGAAGGCCCCTTCCAGCGCTAATAGTCTATAATTTCAGCCCCTCTTTCCATTTTCAACCTCTCCTAACATGCATTTTTGTCTCAAAGCTGCCTCTGAAATAAAATACCTCTAGGCAGATGGTTATCTTGCTTCAACCTTTCTTCTATCTCTAGTTCCCACAGTTTCCAATGGTGAACTTTCTAATCTGTAAGGATAGTGGGAATCTTTAAAAAAAAAAAATAATCTGTACACTCTTATTCCCTAGATTACCAAAGAGAATCAAAAGGTTCTGCTTTAGCACAAAAAAAAAATAAGTCATGTTTTGAGGCAGTTGAAAGCAAACAACTTTCTCCCTTACCCTCTGTGTGTTCTCTGACTTTCCTGGGGGCTGTGGGGACTGTGCTTGTCCGTGGCTTTGATCAGATCTATATCCCATAACAACTTAGGCAGGGAGTCCTGAGTATTAGAAAGAGGCATGGCTTCAAGGATTAGTGAGCGGGCTGGTTCATTTTCCTTTATTTCTTAAATGCTATGTGCCTGTCACCCAACAACCCCTGCATAAAGCATGTACTAATAATCAGAGGCTGGCACAGAAGAACGCTCCTCAACCATGCACTTCCCCAGCAGACATAAAGAACTGTACTTACCGGAACCTCACCCAGTGAAGAGAGGCTCATGAAATGTGCACTTAACCCATATAATGGGGCATTATATAGGCATATTGTACTTTTAGTATTTGAAAATAAATAAATAAATAAAATAAAATAAAAAAACATATATATATATATATTGCCTAGCTCTGTAACAGGCATGCCACCTTCCAGCCTGAGGCGTCTTTCTGAACTTATGGGTCCTTGAAGCTGTTCTCCAGATGTGGAACCACAGATGGTGAGAAGACCATAACTCCCAGCAACCTCAGGACAATATAACATCTCAGCTGTTAATATTCTTAGGGCTACTTTAAAATACATGCCAACACGTGGCCCTTCTTGAAACTGATTTCTCCCCCTTGAGACAAGCAGTGCTTATCTTCTTCTGTGGCCTCGGGGCCACCCCTAAGGACCCACTCTGGCTCTGTTGCTTTCTTGACTTTTACATGGGGAACTTTCTCCTAAACACGGCCATAGGCAACACAGCGGCTGGATTGTGACTATTCACAGCAGCTGCCACACTCTGCATTTAGAAGAGCCAAAAGAAGAGGGAACACATATGCCTTGACACCTAAAATAGTTTCAGAATTCACAGGCAAACCACTGGTTCAGAAAATGGTGCCTAACAACATCCTGAAAAACTGGCCAACAGCCCATATCGTCAGGACTCAGCTCTAAAGGCACATGAGACACAGGCACACCTTGGAGACTGTGGGTTCAGTTCCAGACCCCCGCAATACAGCCAGTGTCACAGTTAGGCGGGTCAGAGTCTTGTGGCTGGTGGAGGGTCTTGCCTTCAATTTGTAAAAAACACAACAGCTCTGACGCACCATAAACAGAAGTGCAGTAAAACCAGGTATGCCTGTATATCCTGGTTTTATGTTGGCGTTAAATCACTGTTTCCAAATTCTGGCTTACAATTAGAGTATAAAAGGGGTGAGAATGGAAAATACTTTTCTGGGAAGTTTGCCTACATCATAGTTACATCACTGTAGGTTTTTAAAATGGTTTTGCATGCTAATGGGGCCAGAGAGCTCCAAATCCCAGTTCTTAACGTTTTTTCTCTCCATTTCTAATTCTGCATAAAAAGCCAGTAGGCGACGACGGAGAACACCTCTGCATCTCTTTAGTGCGTGTGCTTCAGGGAAAAGAGTGTTTCTAGTGGGAAACTACACATCACACGTGGCGTACTGGGTGGGATCGTAACAGGACCAAGGGGAAGGTATACCGGTGTGGTGCCATTATAGTTAAAAGGAAAGAGAAATCAGGGTTTCAATGGTCAGGGAAAAACAGCTTCACCTCTTTGCAGAAATGCAGGCCAAAAGTTCAAATGTAGTGCTGTAAGGTTTTCCTTATTATAGAGTCCTCTCTTCTTGCTGGGTTTTAATAGGCACTTTCATTGTTCTCTACAGCCAAAATGAGAGCTGTGCTTAAGGAGGAAGTGGTCAGTCCAGTTTTGAGCTGTATGAATGAGCACTGTTTGGCTCCCTAAGTGCGGCAGCTGGGCCCGAGCAAGTGTGGAGGCAAAGGGCAGAGTCCCAGCTAAGAGTCCCCAAGCTCCAAACTTTAGCTTTGGTGTCTTACTATTCTCCCAGTAAGGTAAAGTAAATGGAATTTTCTTTTGTTCAAAAAACTTAAATGAATATTATTATTTTTAAATGAAGATAACAGAGTATATAGCTGGAAATGGCTGCATAGATTTATCCACTCATTCGGTCAATTTTTCTTGAGCACCTACTAAATACAAGGCATAGGGAACAAAGCAGATGGAGAGAACCTTGCCTGTGCCCTGTGGCGCGTTCAATCCCCTCACATTAAATGTGAGAAAACTAAAGCCATCTGGGTAGAGACCTTGCTTGTGTTACACAGGAAGTGGCAGATTTCTGTGTAAGAGGTCTTGCAGATTTCTGCCAAACCCCTTCTCCCCACCCCCAGAAGACATGAAAGGTGGGGGCGGGCGAGGGAATGTTCTAGCCTCACATGGAACTTTTTCCTCCAAAGGAAAATTGTGCAACCTCTTGTTTGGTCCCACAATCAGAATAGGCTCAACTCTAAGTGTTTAAAAAAAAAAATGCAACAAAGCATTCCTTCAAAAGGAATCATTGCTTTTTAAAGAAGGTAAACGTGGTCTGAAAATGGAAGCATTATTATTAGCATTTTACAACTGGAGGGAAAAGGTGGCATTTGTGAGGAGTCTCTCCGGGCCACTTAATCATCCCAAGAAACAATCATCAAGACATGAATGTGATTTACATGCAAAAGAGGAGAAGCACGGTCTCAAGTTTGGAAAAAAGGCTCACGGAAAGCGTTCCATGCCTACAGCCCAAGTGTGTTTCAATCCCCACGATCATTATGGGTTTTTTTCCTAATTAACAGTGAAAGTAAAAGTTAGTTCAAAGCACATTCACACACTGTTGATGGAAGTAGAAATTGACATTTTGATAGGATAATTTGGTAACATCTATTTAAAATGCATGTATATTTTGACACATCAATTCCACATCTAAGAATTTATCTTACAGATATGCTCATCAAATGATTTCAGTGTATGCTGCAAGGTCTTACTGTAGACGTGTAATGAAAATAAACATAAACCTGCACTGATAAGAGAAGGGTTTCACCAATTCAATGAAAAATCATGCAGCATGAAAAACACTGGGGTAGATCTAGAGATTCTGATGTAAAAGATTTCAAGATACAAGTACACAAATGCATGGCAAAGCCGTTTATGATATTTAAGATATGGATAAAAATTTCTGAGGTGATACAGAAAAAAAAACGTTCAAAGTGATGGTTTGAGCCACGATGTGGGTGTCTGAAGTCTTTGACTTCATTTCGTACCTTTCTTCACTGTTTGGATTTTTACCATAGATAAGCATTGACTTTACTGGAGTGATATATATATTTAAAATTCAGTTTGAAGGGAAATATCTTAAACAAAGATGAAGCTTCACTTTAGTGATATTGTAAGGGCTCAGGCCACAGACAATCTTAAAAATGAGTAACTTTTCCTTTGGGAAATCTTCATCCTTCAGTAATAGATCTCCCAGAACAGAAACCATGACCCAGTCTGTCTCCATGTGGGTGGAGAAAACTCCAATGTAATATATTAGACCAAAACCACCAATTTAGGATCCAGTGCTTTAACAAGCCTATTTCAGAGTCAGGAAATACACTACTTTTAGCTAGAGAGTGTTAGATGCCTTTTTCAAGACCACCCTTAAAAAATACTCTTTCTTCTTACAGAGTCTCAGGTAACAGGCTGAGTGGGGAAGCAAATGTGTGGCGAAAGTCAGGCTGTCACTTATTCTGACTGATGTCTGATCTTTGTGACTTACTGTCTCTGCCCTTGACAGGTCCTCACACCTCTCCCTGCCACCTCCCTGGCTCGATTTTCCCCCATAGCACCTACTGCCATCTGACCCACGGCTACATTACTCCTTTATCTTCCTTATTATCCATCTCTCCCCACTAGAATGCGAGCTCCGTGAAAGAAGGGAAAGGGGAATTTGTGGGGGAGGGGTGCATTTTTTCCCTCTCATTGTTATATCTTTAACATCTAGAATTATACCCAGTACATAGTTTATATTCAACAAATATGTATCAAATCAACGACTGAATTAATGTATATATTTTAAAAACTTACTTGGCATTATTATTGAGAAAAACAAGCTGACAACTGTCAAGATATTTAACTTTCTGTATCTCTGGTTTGCTGGCTATACAAATAATAATACCAACACTGCCCTGGTGCATATCTTCATGTGAGTTTATACTTATGTTCACTGTGAGACTTCTTATCTATAGTGCCTGTGCTAACAGTTTCAGTTCAACAGAACACTCTGTAACCTCCTGTACCCTGGGAGCCTGGCATCCACAGATGCTTGTTCAACGGCTGAACTGAATTGTATCCTAAATCAAAAAGGAAAATGATCTTAATGGGACTTGAGGTTTGCATATGTAAAAGTAACCAATTAAAGCACAACAGTCTTCTGATGACAGCTTCATTTAGCCTACTATTTCCCCTCACTTCCATCCACCCATTCACCACAGATTAGCTTCCCCTTGCCAGCACTCACAGATCTGTCCTGACACATGCACTTTGTTCCTCCCACACCAAGCACACACGAAACAACTGCTTAGATGGATTTTTCCTTCCACTGAGTTGACTCACTGTTCAATCAAACTGCTCACATGGACAAATGGGATAACAGATGTTCTTTGAGGAGTATGAAATGCGATACAAGCATAAAGATATGAAATTAACATTGATACACCAATGATATTTCACAAACATAAAATTTAGACAAACTCATTTTAAAGATGCAACAAAGCTGTCGATTTCGATTGGTTTTCTTATAAAATTTAAAACTTTTTTGTTTTTTTGTCACAAGACCTGAACAGTAAAATGAACCTGATGATGTTCCAAGTTTATACAAGCTACTATTATGCACTGGAATGACTTTGTCCTCACCTCACTCTGACCAGCCTACACTGCGGATGCAAAAAGTCAATGCTATCTATCATTTTCATCAGTGAATTCCTACTGACAAAATACATATGTAGTCTAAAGGTATATTATGACTTAATATATAATATTAGAGAGGTAGACACTACAACTTCAGCTTCAACTAATTCTACCTCTCCTATTCTGATCCACTCTCTCAGCTTTAGCATTAGATGCCAAACAGTAATAGAAGGTGTGATGGGTGATTATTTCGGCTACGAGGTAAAAGTAAGGACTCATCGGGCTGAAACATAATAATTACTCAGTAACAGATTTAAAGCAAGCAGCCTTGGTTAATGATCCAAAGCTCAATGAAGGGTTTCTTACATTTCATGACCAGTGGTTCCGGATATTCTCTAAATTAATATTTAAGAGATTGTGTGTGTGTGTGTGTGTGTGTGTGTGTGTGTGTGTGTGTGTGTGTGTGACAGAGAGAGAGAGAGGGAGAGACCGTCTTTGGTCTCTTGCCAATTTCAAAGTATGGTTCTGGGTACAAAGTCACACATCGGAGCAACAGGTAGAAATGACTCATTCTAAGGAGCCAGAGTCTGGTGACAAGGCTACCTTCTTGTGGATCCAGGAATCCAAATTTTGAGATGCACTTCCATTGAATAGCTGGCTCATAATAAAAGAAAGACTAAACTATGAAAATGTATTCATTTTTATTCAAAACCGTCTGACTTAGGCGTCACCATTGTACTCATCAACCCTTCGTGGCTCCGTTTTTCCCACCTCCACAGATGGGTTTCGAGAGCCATGTACAATCCAGCCTCCTGCTTTGCCACCAACCATGAGTCCCATTTACCCCTCATCTGCTTCCACTGACGTGTGGCAGGCTGTTCTTACCCGCGTCCCAGTGTGCACTGCTAACCCTGAGCCTCTGCTCTTTTTTTGTTTCCTTTACCTGCAAAGCTCTCTCCTCCTTATTTCTAACCACACTTCAGACATGAACTGAAGTCTTATGTACTTGAAAAGCCTTCTGTGACCCCCTCCATTAGCTCTCATTGATTTCTCTCTCATCCATCAGCCTTTATAAGCACCCCTATCCTGGGCAGCTCAATGTCCTAGCTTATTTCATCCACCCTTGGGTTGGGATGTGTCATGTGTTTTAATCTTATCTTCCTAGATAGACTGTAAGAGCTCTGAGAGCAATCATCATAATTTTCTGGTTCTGAGAAACAACGTGCTGATGCAATTAAGTCTGGTTCTCGTCAATACCAGCTGGCCAGTGGCTGATGGGTTGCTCCACTGTAGACTGCGCCCTCAGAATTGGGCACAGTTCTGTGAGTGGGTCAGGGCTGACCAACACAGGATCTAATGGTTCACGCGCCCGGCCCAGCCCTCTGTGGAATCATCTGTTTTGTGGAATTTTTGCACAATGGGATGAGAAAAGGAACAAGACAGAAGCTCAGGAAAATCTGCAGAAAACGAAAATCCTCTTTCATCACATCTCACCCGAAGCAAGGCTAAGATAGTTCCTGTTTTTAAGTTAGAGCTATCAGAAGTTTCCCATCAGAACACGCCACAGTCTGACTTACAACATATGTTTTTGTCTTAGTGATTCTCATCTTTTAGCTAGAAAAATGCTGGTGACAATAAATTTCCAATGGAAGCCTCTGCTCCAAAATTGCCTACTGAGAAGAACTACTTCTATAGGAGTGAGAGAGGAAGTCATGCTAGCACATGTCGAAACCTAACATGCTACAGCAAGCATAAGAGAAATGCAGGAGAGGACGCACACACATGAAAGGGTGAGAGGTTTTTAATACTACCCATCACAAGTACAGAAAAATGAGAGTTCCTTTTCAGGAATGTGCCCAATCGGGACACACCCGCAGACACTGCCTCAGAACTTTATCCAGAAAGTGGGATGGATGGGCGCCTACTGAAGCCTCCATGATTTGAATTCAACAAACATTTATGAAACACCTGTTGTGTCCAACTATGTGCATGTACATGCACGTGTGTGTGTGCATACATGCACATGAGAGAGCCTGAGGTGGGGGGAGTGGGAGGGAGAAGCAGGAAGAGAGAAAGAGAGAGACAGAGAAACACAGAAGGTTGACAAGAGAAAGAAAACCTGTGGCTGGCACATACCCAATCCCCTGAGAATTAACCCAGAGGACAGAAATGGAGAGCACACCAACACTTAGATGGCTCATTAACCCAAGGAATCAGGAGTCTTTCAACATGCTATTAACTTCTCCCTCCTCCTGCCCTGTTGCCATGTGGATGTATTGTGTATAATTGGGGAGCACAATATGGGATGAGGCATCTTGCCATATATTCAATAGGGAATTAACGTCAACTGCTCCTTGGTAGAGTCTATTTCATGGGAAATGCAGGATCAAGACAGTAGGTCTAACTCAGCTCTTCCAAATCCTGGCAGTTAACCCAGGCCAGCCATCCAGGCTCAGGAGAATCTAAGCCTCCCTGTCAAAGTCAAGTCTGTTACCTCCATCGCTGCAGGTCCTGGAGTCCGAGGCCAGGCTGTCCGTGGAGCCCGTGGTGAAGCTGACGTGGACGCCCCTGAAGGATGGGCTGAGGCTCTCTGCAGAGCCCTGGCTCACTTTTTCCAAATCAGAGCTGCTCTTGTTCATTTTTAAAAGGTGCCTGGAAAATGTAAGAACAAACAATAGAAATGATTAAATTTGGTTTCTAGTCAACAACCAGGCCGATGGACCATGAATCTACTATGCTCTTGAAACTGACCAATGCCAGCAAGTTTTGAAAAAAAATGTTGAGAAGAGATAACAGGTGCTCTTTTGAAACCTAGTATACTTAAATGGTGGGAGATCTCTTGGGTGTGGTTAGGAGAAGTGAGTCTATTAAATTTAGAAAAATGTCAAAATCAAGATTTGGGAGAAACTGCCTTCATATTCTTTCTGACCCCATCTGAAAAAACATTTATGTCACCTATTGCATCATATGTAACATCTCTGCAAAGAAAAATGGAATATTATCATATAAGCCCATGTATAGATATACTAAGATTGGGTAGCATTTGGATGATGACAGAACAAATGAATGGCAAATCAGGACTGAAAATATGGGATTTCTTTTTTGCCTGGTACTCTCTTGACATAATTTCAAAGAGTCTGCGTTGTTCCTTGGAATTAAGGGAAACTTTATTGAAATTTTAACCAGACTTCAAGTGCAATGCTCAGATAGAACCCTGTTAACATAACCCTTATTCCAGAACTATAGGATGAATCTGCCCTTAAGCTTTCTATGAAATCTTGTGTCACATCTCTAAGACAGCATTGCCAATATATCAGAGACAGGAATACCAAGTTCAAGAACAAAGAACTTCACCTTGGAGAAAACAGTTCCCTCATTAGGTAGAGTGTTTAGCTTATTGATTTCTCCGTCCCCTTTCCAAGGACTATATGAACACTCACTCTGACCTGACATTTTCAGCACAAAGTGAGAGAGACCACAATCAATCCAGCTCTTTCCCTGTTGGTGGTAACCCAGATTTGTCTGAACTGCTATTTCCTGATGACATTTCTGTTCCCATGACAGTAGATCCATATCTCAATATCTGCTGTAGGAAATATACAATACAGTATTGATTTGGCATCAGCACGGCCTTATTTAATGCATATGACCTTACAGTCAAGAATGGATTGATCATTCTTTGTGTTCAACTAGCCCTGAATTGGCCTTCACACTCACTGGAATCCCTTGTTCATTAACGGAAGTTGAGAGAAAGTTTGTTAGAGACGTGTTCTCTAGAAGCCTCTCTCTCTCTCCATCTCCAACACTTAGAACCACCATGAAAAATGTTTTAAAGCTGTTACATGTAAGTGTGACAGTGATGACAATATTACGATAGTATTTTAAAAAAAAGGTATTTTTTATATTTCAATGCTCTTATAGGGATCTTGGAAATATCAAATCCTTAGGAAGTGCTATGGCAGTAGATTACCTTTCTTTATTTTATCCTCTGACAAAATATAATCAGAGAAACTTTCATAAAAGACTTTTATCCTCATCAGATCCATCAGTAATGGCTCTCCCGCTGAAGCCAAGGTCTTAAGTTGTGAATAATGACAACTCCTCAGTTTAGAAGGGAAGCCAGCTTTATGGCAATCCAACTACTCCATCACCCCCAGAGTAGTTTCTGCAGTCTCTTGGTCTGCTGCAAGCCCAGAAAATTGCCAAGGGAGAAATTCCAGCACCATAGCTGCTGAGTTGGCACAGCGCCCCATTCCACAAACTTAGGAAAACACGCCATGACATGTATATAAATAGATAAAACTAAAAAATACACAAATGTGAGAGTGCGTACACACACACACACACACACACACACACACACACACACACACACAACTTATTTAAAGTAACAGCACTGACAGAAAAGTTCTCAGGTGCCAGATGGAAAGAAGGGACTCAATGCCAGAGCATTACAAGGGACGTTTTCACACCATGTGCGTGTCTGCTACAGGTTTTGGTAGATGCTCTTTATCAGGTTAAGGAAGTATTTCTATTTCAAGTTTTCTAAGTGTTTTATATTTTAAAATCATTTATAGTTATTGGATTTTTTCAAATGCTTTTTCTACATCTGTACAAAAATCATATCACTTTCCTCCTTTACTCTGTTGATGTGATGAGTTACATCACTAACTTTTCTTAAATTAACCCATGCTTGCACTCTTTGCATCAACTTAATTTACTATACATGGCTGGATTCAATAATTGACACTCAAATGTGAGGTTAGCCCGTAATTTTTCTTTCTTTGTACTGCTCTTGTCTAGGTTGGGTATAATGGTTAAATTAAGATTATAAAATGAATTGGGTAACTTTTTCTAAGTGATCTTATGTAGTTTGTATAAAACAGAGAACATTTGTTCCTTGAAAAATTGCTAAAACTTATCTGTAAAACCATCTGGACCTGGTTGTAGTGTAAGTAAGATCAGTAAAGATTTGTTTCCGATGTACCTGGGACCATTATTTTGTGGACAGAGATCCAAGAAACAGATCTCTGTTTACAGGAACTTGCTATGTGACAAACGTTGTGTTGATTCAGTCATGGGAGGATGAACAAGTCAGTTCATCGTGGTATTTATATGCCAGCTACAAATAATAAGACAAAATAAAAAAAGGAGGTAGAGCTATATTTCACACCATGTACAAACATGAATTTTTGATGGAGGAAAAAAAAAACCCAAGGTTTAAAATTTGTTAGAAGAAAATATCAGAGAAAATCTTGATCTTGGGTTAGGGAAGTATCTTTTAAAGGAGATTTTTTTTTTTAAAAAAAGAACCATAAAAATATAAATTTGATTGCTTTAAAACTGAAAACTTTTGTATGATAAAAAAGACACTATAAAGAAAGTGTAAAAAAACAAACCTTGGGGGTAGGCAACCCACATATTTGTAATCTATATAACAGATAATGAAAGTATTGGTACCCAGAATATAAAAAGAATACAACAGAGAGACAAATGGCCTCATTAAAAAAAGGGCAATGGGGGCCGGCCGAGTGGCGCGTTGGTTAAGAGCTGGCTTGGGATGCCAGAGGGCCCTGGTTCAGATCCCACATATGAGGGCCAGTGACACTACCCTCTACAGCTAAGATGCTGAACAACAGCTCAACCTGGAGCTGGGCTGCTGTGAGTCACCTGCAATGGGTAGGCTGCAGTCCCTGTGGCAGTGGGTTGCCATGGGCTACCGTGTGTAGCCAGCAGCCAGCGGGAGCGGCCAGCAGCCGCAGTGAGCGGC
>NW_017731501.1:2079270-2108522 GCF_001890085.2 Hipposideros armiger | reverse complement strand
GTCTGTTCCCCTTCCCCAATTCCAACTTACAACTTACTAGTGATCAGATTATAAATAAAGGAAGATTCCATTTCACACCTATCAGATCAGTTTGGCAATGGGAACTTTCTTGCACTGCTTGTGGGACTGAAGATTGGTGTACACACACACACAGACACACACACACACACACACACACACACACACACTGGATAACACATTGATGCATCTTGTGAAACTGAATACACATATCGCTAAAGTGAAGTTATTCATTTTATATTCTATTTTTAGGCATATATTCTTGAGCAAAGATATTCAAATGACTAGTATTGAATGAATGGCTAACTCAATTTAGTGAGTCACAGCAGTTTACTGACCAGCAGTTTATTTTAACAAAACAGAACAGACCAGAAAATATAAAAATATATAGTAAGGATTTGTAAAACTTTGTTTTGTAAAACTTTTGTTTCAGGGGTGTGTGTGTGTGTGTGTGTGTGTGTGTGTGTGTGTGTGTGTGTGTGTTTTATCATGATATTAAATATATAGTTTTTGTGGGTCCTGACTTTAAAAAAGGTTAAAAATCATTGCTCTAGATAGGAGTCAACAAAGCTTTCCTTAAAGAGCCACATGGTAAATGTTTTAGGGTCATGGATCATATATAATCTCTGTTGCAACTATTCAACTCTGCTGTTGAAGCAGGAAAGCAACCATAGATAATATGTAAATGAGTGGGCATGTTTTCCAATAAAACTTTATTTATAAATACAGATGGCTGGCCTGTGGGTGGCAGACTACCAATTCCTGCTCTTGAACAGTCTTGTCCAATGGTACAGATATCATTTATATACATTTTTAAAATATAACAATGCTATATAGATTTTTGTATATGACATATATATGTAGTAAAATGGAAATAATACTATCAACTTCAAGACAGTGATTACATGGGTAGGAATGAGAAATTGAAATGGAAATTAGATAAGAAGGGATCTTCCTCTGTACCTGTAATATTTTATTTTTAAAAGTCTAAAAAAATATGGCAAAATGTTAATACTTGAAAAATCTTAGGGAGATACATGAATGTCAGTTGAATTATTTTTGAACTTCATTGTGTGCTTAAAACATTTGATAAACTGAAAATGAACATTTCTAGAAGGAAGGAGACTCACTAGGGCCTGAATGAGCCCAGGGATAGCCACTCCTGTTGACCTGTTGTTGAGCCTCCGAAAGGCACAGAACGTAAGGGATGACCTCGTGGGACTCCCATCAGGCCCCACAGCAGAGACGCCAGCTCAGCGAGGGTTGGTTCTACCACAGCACAGCCTTGTAGATGGGAAAATTTATTTCTCAGACCTCAGAACTCTTCTGAGACTCTGAGGGTTAATTCTTCTGCATCTAGTTATGATAAGAGAGAAGTAACAGCTTTGAAAACTCGCCAAGTGAATGCAAACAAAATCAGAGTATTCCTGTTATTGTAAGAGAAATTCTCCACTGTGTGTGTGTGTGTGTGTGTGTGTGTGTGGAAGTGGGGAGCCTCCTGAAGCAGATCCTGGTAAATCTTAGCATCTAAGCCACAATTTCATGTTTTCGTGGCTTCTGGAGACATTATTGCTGTTTCTCTACTAAACAAGCTCAAGAAGCCTAGGTTCCCACCAGGTAACTGAACCGCAATAGGTATTTGGAATTCTCAGGTATAAATGTGGAAGGAAAGGGTGACACTTTCTCTTACTAGCAAAATCCTTAGGAGTGATGACTCTTTCCTGAGCTGCAGCAAAAATCTTCTACTCTGGAAACCTGTGCAATCTGCACTCCTATAGAACTGCCACTTTAATTAGGGAATGAGAAAAACCTCATCAGATTTAAAAATGAAAGGGGAAGTTTGTCATCAAAGCAGAGACTGACAAGTTGTTCTTGTGTCTTCAGTCTGTGTGTGCCATAGATTTCTTTAAAATTCCTGGAAAGGGCTTACTATTCCAAAGGTGACTCTTCTGGGCCCTAATAGATTATTCTGTCAAATGACAAGCCCAATGCACACAACAATGCGTATACTTCTTTTTTTAAAGGCACTTTTCCTTCACGAATGACAGTTTTTGACTTGTCTTTCATAAGACCCGTGCAAACCATCTATAAACTGCAATCTGGTGTCATGTCATGTAAGGAAGTGGCGCCAATGGGCCAAAACCACACACTCTGTATTCTTTCCTCTCTGGGTAGTGAATAACATTCTTATCAGCTGCAGAGAGAGCTCGCCCCGCACAGATGTCTCTGCTCACGCAGTGTGATAAACGACTCGCTCTTGCTCAGACTTCCTTTCCTGCCTCCCCCGTTGATTAGTCACAGTCACAGGAGAGGAGGGTGATATACACGTCCAGTGGCACAGCGTCCTTAGAGACTCTGAGCCCTGCGGCTGCTGCCCCGTGTTTTGAGAATGGCTTTTCCCCCCATTGTCCTTAGAGAAAGAAACCTTGCCAGAGTTTGCTCCATACTATATCAGTAGAAAGCTCGAAAAAATAATCCAGGCGGAAGAGCCATCTGCCAGACTTCCTCATTCATAGGAACAAACCTCTTCTAAAAATACCCCTGAGGTTTCACAATGTCCGAAATTCTTAATGGATGTGGGGCCCCAGTGTGTGGCAGAGACTGTATGTCAAACTTCATATGGCTGCTAGCATCCTCACACGACAGCACAATGTCAAGTGTGACTGAGACAAATTTTCATTTTCAACTGTCCTCACTTTTGTTTAGTTCACACACATTTGGTTGAGCGCTTTTTTTTTTTTTGCCTCTGAAGCAAGCTATACGAACATTCAAATAAAGCTAGCATGCAGTTTTAGACTAGCTCTCTAGACCACCAAGTCTCTGGATTGGTCAGATTCACTGCTAAGCTTAGTGGTGACACATAGGAGACCTTTGAGGTAGCTCTCAACGCACAAACGGGTTAGAACATTTTATACACATTTTAAAAAATTACCAAGAAGAAGAAGTGAAAACAGAATAGTTTTAGATGCAAATAAATTAAGCCATGCTTAAACCAAAGAATGAGAACCTCTTACCATCCTAGACTCCAACCTGTGGTGCCGAACTCATCAGCATGGCTTCCCAGATCCCTGTGACAGGCTGGCCCAGTGACTGCAGCGTCCCTTGGAGCAGCCCTGAGGTTGAAGGGCCAGCTTCAGGGGCGACGGGAGTGCCTTGTCAGCCTGCTGAGCTCTCCTTTTCCCCTCAGTTCCTCTCTGACTTTTCTATAAAATGCACTTCCTGCAAAAGCACAGGAAAGTAGGGACGGATCTGCCTCTGTGACCTGCAGCTTTCAATCTCCAATTGTCTTATGGAGCTCCACCGTTAGAAGCAATTCAAATGCCCTCTAAAATACATTAAGTTTCACCCCATTTATTCTGTACTAGTAAGTCAGACCCTAAAATCAAAACCCTTAAATGATTCAAGCTGAAACACCAGGTCTGCTCTGTGAATAAGAGCACCCCATTTTTACCTTATATTATGCCTGTATTACTTGCAGTACATCCCCCCGTCCTGCCTGTCCTGAATACCAAAATTCCCAGGTTTTTCAACAAACAAAAATTAACCACCTACTGTATCGAGCACTGTGTTAACTGTTGGGGATACAACAGTGGATAGAGCCACCACCATCCCTTCTCATTTGTCAAGCTCCTCTAAAAAAAAGTATACAAAGGCTTCAATCTACACCTTCAGAAAAAATTTTCATCCTGACTCAAAAGCTTTCTAAAACACTGCTGTCATGATGATGGCCGGCTCGTAAGGGTCCTACACAGAGTCCCTGCAAGGGCTCTCAACCTCGGCCACTATATTGGATCAACTCAGGTCCTCCATGAAACACACGTTTCCAAATTTCCTTTGACAATCTTAATTTCAAATATCCACACCCTCCCCTTCTCCCACTGTCTATACATTAGAACACATGCCTAGATTTCTTGTCTGGAAAAAAATTATCATCATTTTGGTTAATATCCCACTTTAACACTTCCCCTCACAAATCCTTCTCTCTAGTTGGGCTAGTTTCTCATTGTCCCTAAAGCACCCTGTGTTCCTCTCCCCTGCCTACCTTGACTCAGGAAACAATTCTCTCTCCCCTTCAGATCTTTTCCATCCTCAAGGCCCAGCCTCTGTATCACTTACCTACAAATCCCTCCCAAACCATTTCAGTCTCCTCTGACTTGTCTGTCCCCTCTGGAACTCACACAGAACTGAATCTGATTCAAATCACTGAGCATTTGGCTATAATCTTGGTTAGATTATTCTAATTGTCTCACGTGAAACAGGCTTGTCACTATCCCCAAATTATAAACTGTGTGAGGGGCTGTATCCTAGTCAGGGCATGCTGGGACACAGAGTAATTATTAAATGCTCTTGATTAAGCTTATCTCCCTCTGTTTCAATAACTCAGTGGCATCTGGGAGGGGAAATGTTTCCTTTAAAAAAAGAATTACACTAGCCCAGCAAAACTTGCAAAAGACAGGAACACGGAGTAAACAGCAACCCTCAGGAAAGCTGGATTCAAATAGCTGAATCTTTCTCATAGCTACAAAATATTTACAACAGTCCCAAAATATCGTGAATTTGCACAAATCTTCTAGTTTTTGCATTGTTGTTGTTTTCTGGGACATGAGAGGAGAAAGGTAGATAACACTAAGCTGGAAAGGTTTTTATTGCTTTTATCTGGTGCTCTTAGATGAAGATGCCACGGGATTATTTAGCAAGTGTCTAAGTGCTACCTGAAAGGACAAATGAGTCCTGTCTGCTCTGGGGGCAGGTTTCCCCTGCTGATCTATTAGCGGGGAACAAAGATAGGAAGTCAGTTTCATTTTTGGTCAAATGACCTTTACGGTGCAGCCCTGTTCATTTGCATTTGCAGCTTTAATGCACTAGCGACTGTGGGGGCTCTACGCTCTATAAGCTGAAAAGCTCTTTGGTGCAGTCTGAAGATAAATGCGCTTTGCATTCAGCGGAAACCGTTTAAAAACAGGAATAAAGCCATACTTATTTTTAAAGATAAGGAGACACACACAATTTAGGTTACTAGTGTTTTGGTCAGAGAAAAATGCTTCAGATAGTCCAATGGAAATTTGCAGGCATTTGCCCTGACTATGTAGAGATATCCTTTGTCATTGAGAGACACCAATATTTTCAAAAAATGACCTGTCGGGTCTCAGACAATGTGTCCTTCATTTGTAGCCCCAGGCTTCATGGCTGTGTGCTTTTAAAGCTGCTCTGGGCTGCCTGGGGCAGGAGTAAGGATGACTGAAGTTTGGAATTATGAAGCACGGAGAGGTTTCAGCTAATGCTGAGGACAGGGAGAGACAGCTATCGAGGAATGGGTAAGAGAGTACTGAGAACCCAACAACTTGATCCCATCTCCAGGTCCAAGACACTTTCATCTCCAATACAATCCCCTAAGAATCACGAGTCCCCAACACCTGGCCTGGCAAGTCAATGAGGAAGTTTTTACATCTGTTCACACAAGGGGCAGATGGGAAGAGAAGATGAAAAGGGAGATGAATAACACATTGAAGTAATGCCTGAGCAACTGCAACCCACAGAGAAGCATCTCCCACCAGCTGCCCAGCCGACAGGCCAGCACTGTGTGGGAGGCGAAGAACAGTCCTGCAAGCATTTAAATGATCTCCCAGGTGGATTTCAGAGTCACCCAGGATGGCCAGGTTAACAGCGTGAACACTGGGGCTCTGCTGCCTGGTTTTGGGTCCTGGTCCCACTGCTTACTGGCTGTGTGCCTTGGAAAAGGCTCTTAATATCTTTGTGCTTCAGCTTCCTATCTATAAACTGGGACTAACAATAATATTTCCCTCCTGGGGCTGTTAGGAAGATTCAATGAGTTAATTATTTAATTAGTGCTAAAAACAGCACCAAGTACATAGAAAGTGTTAGTTATATAGGAAGATGAATGTGGATGGATGGATGGATGGATGGATGGATGGATGGAGAGAAGCAGAGACACAGAAAAGACAGAGACAGAGAGAGGACTTTAGCCGCTCCAGTAAATCCATTAATTCTTTTTGCTACCTGGACAGAAGCAGAAAACAGCAGATTGGCTAGAGATTTCATTCTCCCTTGATGCCTCCATTTTTATTATGGTACTTTAAAGAGACTCAAAGAAGAAAGTTGATCAGGATGGTGCTTTGATGGCATGCATTATTCTAAATAACTAGGAGGTGTTTAGCCCCAGGTTCAGGGACTGACATACTCCTCAGATGGTCACGTTGCTTAGCGCCAATATAAAAAAATTTAGAAATAGAAGAACCTCTTTTATTGTATTAGTCTCCCTTTTCCTACAAAAAATGAACCTCCCATGATTCTTTCCCTCTTCACATTCCTCCACATCCTCCCAACCAACCCACAGAGGGCTCTGGCGATTGACTAAACCAAAGCAGTAGCGAGTTGTTATTCACCAACTTGGGAATCGCTGCTGTAGTAGTACCGACCTATATTCCTCTTGGAATCTATCCACCAAGATGAGCTGAGCCTGACCAGAATCTTTTTGTTTCCAAACTACTGGTTTTGGCAACCTCAATTTTGGAATTATCTCTCCTTCCTTCTCTGGATTCAGCAAATGCTTCAAATCCACTTTGTTGATCCAGATCTTCAGCCTAACTATTTAGCTTAAGATATCTGTGTGTAGGGCTGGCCAAGTGGCTCAGCTGGTTAAGAGCTCGCTTGGTAGCACCAGCTCTGAGCAGCAGGGCTGTGGTTCGGATCCCACATTGAGGGCCAGTGACGCTCGCCCTCTACAGCTAAGATGATAAACAACAGCTCGACCTGAAGCTGGGCTGCTGTGAGTCACTGGTGACGCTGTAGGCTACAGCCCCTGCTGCAGTGGGCTGCCATGGGCTACGTGAATGGCTGGCAGCGTCAGCGGCTGGTAGCTGGTGTGAGCTACCGGGAGCCGCTGTGAGTGGCCGACCAATGACGGGCGACCAATTGCCTCACCCGGGAAGAGCAAAATGATCATACCAACATAGGCCAGTGAAGCGACGTCCTCCACAACTAGACTGAAGAACAAAACAGCAATTTGTCTACCTGTCTGTTCTCCTTCCCCGATTCCCCAACTCTGTTACCCTCCCCCCAATTTCCCAATAAAAAATCTTTAAAAAAAAAAAAGAAAAAAGAAATCTTTGTATTTATTAGACTTCATTCCTGGCTTGGGAAATTCAGGCTCTTTGTAATGAAGCTACTAGGATGATCTACTTCTCCACTCCCACTCTGGTCCAGCCTGTTGCCCACTCCCAGGTCAGTTCTTCAGCACTCCTACTCCTCAACAGCTCCATCTCCCTGCCCTCAGCCTTAGCCAAAACCTTCCCAACCTAGGTAAGGGTTCTGGTCACCCAATTCCAACATGGGCTGGGGGTTCCCGACACCACCAGTTCTCAAACACGAGCTGGGTGTCTTACTATTCAACTCAATTCTGACCCTATCTACCGGAGAGGACATTAGATTCCATAGGTTAAGGGCTTAGTCCCACAAGACTGCCCTCCATTGTAGATACCAGCCTCAAGTCCAAGTTGTCACCTGTGCTTCCGACTGACCGGCCACAGATTGGAGGTCCCAAGGACCCCCTCTCTTTGAGTTCGATTAATATGCTAGAGAAGTTCACAGAACTCAGAGAAACATTTTACTTAAAAGGATATAACTCAGGAACAGTCAGATGGAAGAGATGCATAGAATGAGGTATTGGGAAAGGGCACAGAGCTTCCATGCCCTCTCCGAGTGCGTCATTCTCCCACATCTCCATGTGTTCACCAACCTGGAAGCTCTCTGAACCACATCCTTTTGGGTTTTCATGGAGGTTTCATCACACTGACATGAGTGATTAAATCACTGGTCATTGGCCACTGATTCAACCTTTGATCCTTCTACCCTCCTGGAAGGTTGGGGAGTGGGACTGAACATTCCAACCCTCTAATCACAAGGGTTGGTTCCCCCTGGCAACCAGTTCCATCTTTAGGTGGGTTCCAAAAGTCACCTCATTAACATAATAAAAGACACCTTTATGTACTTAGGAAATGCCAAGGGTTTTAGAAGCTCTGTGCCAGAACTGGGAATACCAAATATATATTTCTTATTATAAATCACAATATCACACTAGGTAACTCCAAACATCTTCCATCTTTACTCATGTACCAGGAAGCCCAGTGCTTCTCTAGGAAAGTACAAAACAATGCAGACTGGGGCCACAGTTAATTCAGCTTCCTGCCTTCAGGTAGCTCTTGGGACTCTCTGGCAAGCCTTACACTTGACCTTGCATTTTCCAAAGCAACTATTCCAAGCATTCGCTACTTTTCTTTTTTTTTTTTTTAAAGATTTTTATTGGGGAATTGGGGGGTGGGAACAGTGCTGGGGAACTAGGGGAAGGAGAACAGACAAGTTGCTGTCGTTTTGTTCTTCAGTCTAGTTGTGGAGGACATTGCTTCACTGGCCCAAATTGGCACCATCATTGCGCTCTTCCCGGGTGAGGCAGATCAGTCGCCGGCTTCTGGACGGCCACTCACTGCGGCTGCTGGCCGCTCACACTGGCTGCTGGCTACATACGGTAGCCCATGGCAACCCACTGCCACAAGGGCTGCAGCCTACGCTGTTGCCGGCGACTCACAGCAGCCCAGCTCCAGGTTGAGCTGTTGTTCAGCATCTTAGCTGTGGAGGGCAGTGTCACTGGCCCTCGTATGTGGGATCTGAACTGGGGCCCTCTGGCGTCCCAAGCCAGCTCTTAACCAATGCACCACTCGGCCGGCCCTCGTTACTTTTCTTGATATTCTTAGTTCTTGCCTCAAGTAAATGCTCTATCTCTCCATGATTCACAGTCTCTCTTCATGTTTGTATTCACTTAAGGTGCAGAGAAGTGAGATAATCATATGTTTCAATTAATTATACACTTTCAAGTTGATCTGCTTTGTTTTAGTTTTTCCCTTCATCTCCATCTCGAATTCTCAACTTTCCCAATTTCTCACTCCCAAGTACTCACACTGTATTTCCTTGTATATATACCCTTGGATATATATCCTTTTTAAAAAGATATAGTGCTACTTTGTGTGTTTTAAATTTATATAAATTACATAGTGTTAGAGGTCTTGTTCTGTTTCTTAGTTATTTCACTCAATACCAGTTCAAGGTCTAGCCATATTTCTGTACATACATCTAGTCCATAGCTTCTGGCTGCTATTAAGTATTTCATTTTAGACTCGTGACATTACACTTTTCTGTTTCCCTAAAGATGAATACCTGGGTTTGCCCCTGCTGCATCAACATTGTAATGATCTTCATTGTGCATGTCCCCTTATTGACCTGTGTGTGTGTGTTTCTCTGAGGCATACGCTCAGGAATAGAGATTGTGGGGGCAGAGTGTAGTCTATAGTTAATTTTACTGGGTAATTCATATTAGCTCCACCTACACTAAGTCTTCAAATTTAGTAATTAAATGACTGTCAAGATCAAGAAAGTCTTAGATTCTGAATTGTAAAAACAATGTCTTTCATCATCTTTCTCTGCTTTTCTAGGAATCATGGACAAGCATTGAAAGTAGGATAAGAAGGGGCCGGCCGAGTGGCACATTGGTTAAGAGTTGGCTTGGGACGTCAGCTCTGAGCAGCAGGGCCCTGGTTCGGATCCCACATGAGGCCTGGTGATGCTGTGCCCTCTACAGCTAAGATGGTGAACAACAGCTCGACCTGGAGCTGGGCTGCCGTGAGTTGCCGGCGACGGCGTAGGCTGCAGGGAGGCTGGCCAGCAGCTGGCATGAGCTTTCGTGAGCCGCGGTGAGAGGCCGTCCAATGGCTGGCAAGCGACTGCATCAGCCGAGAAGAGCGCAATGATAATACCAACATGGGCCAGTGAAGCGATGTCCTCCACAACTAGACTAAAGAACAAAAACGACAGCAACTTGTCTGTTCCCCTCCCCCAATTCCACAATAAAAATCTTAAAAAAAAAAAATTAGGATAAGAAGCAGGATCAAGGGACTGGATTTAGGATTCAATGTACAGGCAATTTCCCTGTTTCAAGTTTTGGAGAGGACATGGATACAGAGAAGGCATTTTGAGAGATTTGAAGGGAATTCACCAAGTAAATACAACAGAACAGGAATATTCCTGTCCTCTTTTCTTCTATTTTCCCCTAGGGAGACATGCTCTGTCCCCAAGTAGAACTCATCTCTATAAAAAAGATGGATGGCCTAACTTGTCGCTAGTCAAGAAGACTTGAAAAATTATATGTACTAGGTATTATGAAAACAATAGTTTTGTTTTTATTTCTCAAATTTAAATTTATATTATAATGTTTAATTTCTATTTTCAAAGTATTTCTCCAAAAGATTTTGACATACCTCCTGCTCCTAACCCCTCACCCCCTCAATCTGGGGCATAGAAAGGCAGTGTTACAAGCCAAAGAGAGTAAAGCTAAGTGAACATACATTAGTTAGCAAGATTTAAGGACTGAAAGAGGAAATTTAAGATCCATAAAGAGAAATAAGACTTTAAATAATGGGTAATACTGGGGGTGCCAAAAAATGTATACACATTTTAAGAGATGTTATCTATGTATTACTTTTCGAAGTTGAATTGAATTACGGTAGCAATGTGTAGTATGCGTTCACTCAAAAGATGGCATTAATCAAATAAATGCTAGTGTCATCATGTGACAGGCAGGACAGTCAAAGGAAATGGTGGAAGCACAGTTGTTGTTCAAGGAGCACAAGACCACTTTGAAGTGGTTTGAAATTCGAGAACGTTGTGGAAGTACAACGAGAATGGAGGCATGAGTATGCAACAGAGCCTCCAACACACCTAACAATTGCACGCATTTGTGATAAGTTTGAGATGCATGGTCCTGTGTGTGATGTGCACAAGGGAAGATCCGGGAGGCCCCACACAGCAACAAGTCCTGCTTCTTCTGCTATGGTGTTGGAACAGTTTACACGCTCACCACAGAAGCCTACCAAACAATGTTCGCCGTAATCAGAAGTGTCTGGACACTGATGGTAAACACTTTGAGCACCTCTTGTAATTGCAGAAGTCAAATGTGATTTGTATTCATCTTTTGTTATCAGTATATAATGAGAATTACAATTTTAATAGTTTTTTTTTCTTAAAATGTGTATACATTTTTTTGGTACCCTCTGTAGACTTAATGGTAACTGTTACTAAAATACTGAGTTCCAAAACTTCATGGAATATTCAAAATCGCTCATTAACATTCATGAAATAGTCATAATTACTCATTAAGAGAAAGAACACAGTTTGGCATTACAGTCTGAAATTTGAAGCTGCAATCAAAAAGGATGACCACCTTCTGGCAAACATTTCGCTCTGGGCCACCTGAGCGGGACAGGCCAGAGATCCTCTCCCACGTATGGAACTCTTAAATTCGTAGAGGGAGCAGTTACAAACCACCAATGAGTTTGCATTATAGGTGGCCAATTTTAGATTCTAAAGCTGGCTTGGTAAATAGCCGGCATAGGTGTCTGCACTCCCCTCTTGCATAACCTGCACACGGCACTGACTGATCATGGCAGGCTCCCTTTCTCCCCCAACAAAGAACAGGTGTTTCTATAAGTCAGCCTGTTAGAGACACATGGAGAATAAGCCATCCAGGGCATTAGACAAAAGCTAATGGAAGCAGGGAATTGTACAGAGTTGTATGGAAACAGCATAAACACCCTTCAATGCCCAACATTTTTAGGGATCTGCTTGCAAGTCAGTAAAGAAATAATGAGCAGGGGCCAGCCGAGTGGCACGTTGGTTAAGAGCTGGCTTGGGATGCCAGCTCTGAGCAGCAGCCCCCCCCCCCAGGTTCGGATCCCACATGAGGGCCAGTGATACTGCCCTCTGCAGCTAAGATGGCAAACAACAGCTCGACCTGGAGCTGGGCTGCTGAGAGTTGCAGGCAACGGCGTAGGCTGCAGCCCCTGCTGCAGTGGACTGCCATAAGCTACCATGTGTGGCTGGCAGCCAGCGTGAGCGGCTGGCAGCCCGTGTGAGCTACCATGAGCTGCCGTGAGTGGCCGTCCAGGGGCCGGCGACCGATCTGCCTCACCCGGGAAGAGCACAATGATAATACCAACATGGGCCAGTGAAGCAATGTCCTCCACAACTAGACTGAAGAACAAAAGGACAGCAACTTGTCTGTTCCCCTTCCCCAGATTCCCCAACGCTGTTCCCCTCCCCCAATTCCCCAATAAAATCTAAAAAAAAGAAATAATGAGCAATTTCAGCACAGAGGATGAAGACTCTGATCTTAAACTCTGAAAGTCACCAGCTGCAGAAAGGGCTGCTCAGGAGTCTTTGTAGTTGGTCTCTCAACCCTGATAGAAGGAAATGCAACTCCTTCCCGGAGCACATTAACATCCCCAAACAGCCAACAAATTACTTGCACCACACTTAGAGAAAATTTCTCACCAATTGGTGAGCTCCACACCCAAAGAGTAGGCTGGCCATTCTAGGAACAAAGTCCCTCTGATCACCTCATTGACAAATCACATGCCTGTTGTCCAACCTGCCTCAGAAAACATGGAAAATCCATTCTCTGAGAAGCAAAACCACACCCTAGAATTCCTTGCAACTCACGGGTGGGGGGGGGAAAAAGTCCTTAGGTGATTACTACCTGAAAGGAACACTTTTGTGGCAAGAGAGGGCGAGCTCCACACACTGCTCAGCTTTAAAAAAAAAGAAAAGAAAACCCAGCAGAGTAAGAGAGTCCAGTAGCAGAAGCAAAATGTACAACCATTGGGGAGTAATTAATCCACGAAAGGCTGCATTGTGCCCACATGGAGTTCACCCACCTTGAAACATTAATAATTATTAACCTCAGCTTCTTTAACTCAAGGTGACAATGTTCTATTCAGCAAGGCTAGGCACAGAATTATAATGGGGTGTCCAGTGAAAAATCAGTAGTTCACTCTGACCTTCTTTTTTTGTTCTAATTCAATAATCCTTTACTGAATACCTACTATATTCCAGGCAGTCTGCTAAGGTATCCTGTGGGAAAGTCAAAGAAAAATGTATGAAACATAGTCCCTGTATACCAAGGAGTTTACAAATTCTTGAGGAGATACAACCATGGATCCAGTTATAATAAATACAATACAGACACACTGTGTTAACTGCCAAAACAGAGGTGAGTGAGAACAGAGCACGGGGGCAATCTGGAGACCTGGGGTTCAGAAAGAGAATAGAGTTGGTGCTTTTGGAAAAACTGAAATCAACCAGGAGTTGTCTCTGCCTACAGCTGTCTCTTTCACAAATATTTCTTGAGCATCTACTTTGTGCCAGGCATCAAACAGGATATTGTAGAATTACAGATGGTGAACCAGGTTCTTTATCTTCAAGGATCATCTGGCTTTTTTTCCCCCCCTTTAATAAATGGTATCTATATGCCTGTACTAAACTTGATCTTGATTTTAGATCAGGTCAAAAGACAGTTCAAGAACTCCTGGGCACCCAGCTGAGCTTATCTTCATGTTACTGAACAGAACACAGAATGTGTTGAGAATCCAGATGCTACAATACGATAACTGGTTTCATCAAAGGGAATCAAAGCAGGGTAAGCCTTTGTGGGTGATATTGCACATCTGCTGACTTAATCATAATAACTCAACCCTCAGGAGCCATAAGGGCAGTCAATGACTTTTTAGCATCTTGCACAGTGTTACAGAAAGTGAGCAATTAGTTGATATTGATGCATTAAAGAATTTCTAACCCATAGCCTTACCCATGGATGCATGCTCAAAAGTGGAGAATGTCGTAAATATTTTATATACACTGTTGTTCAACTCACTGATTTTTTTTTTAATTCCAGAATAGAAAGATGGGCATCAATTTTAATTCTCAGTGCTGTGTCGTCATTAGATGTCCAGTGTGTTCAGGCTCTATCCACAAGCTAATGGAAAAAGGCCAATTATTAATTTGCTCCTGGCATGGAGCAGAATGTAAACTTTCATTGTTGATATATGTGCTTTGTTCTGTTTGCCAAACTCTGTGTTATGGGGGGTATCCCCCCACTCCCCGCACCGAAGTATGTCCAGTATTCATTCTCCCCAGGACTGAGTCAACCTCCTCTAACTTCAGTTTTGTCCAAAAAGCTAAACATCGTCAGAGAAGATTCTCTAAGTACACAAAGTGCTTTCCACTACAAAGTGTGATTTTCAAAAAGCCACATGGAGAAGTCTATTATGCCTCAAGACTATGGGATTTCCTACTAAATGGCTGTCATCCCCCTATAATCCACAGTAGAATGTGCCTCAAGAATCAAGCTTTAATAGGATTGGCTATGGGGTCTAGAGGCAAATACCCATCTTGCCCACCCTGCTCCCATCCTCAGGGCTCGTGCTGAGAGACCATGTTACTGAGAGACCACACAATGAAGTCATTTCGATTCCCCTGATTAGCACAGTGGTCACTTCTGTGGACAGAAAAAAAACGGTATCTATGACATGGTCACCACCTGTCTGCTGAGAAGCTACGTGGGGGGAGAGAGGGAACGAGGGAGGAAGTGAGGGAGTGAGGGAGGGAGAAAAATTAAGAATGATTAAAAGCCCAAGGCCAGATTCAGTCTCTGCTCCCCAGAATCCCTGCAGAGAGGGAGGATGTAGTTAAGTGGTGGGTGAAAATTACAATTAGCATGAGTGATAACTGGAAAACAAAGTCGTCTCTCAATTTCTTGGGGAAACTTGCCTTTTGTTGATCAGTCTCACGGGCACCAGACTGTTTGGAAACTAAAACCGTCTAAAGTTGTCTTATTTCTCCTTCACCTGTAGTCCTCTAATTCCACATCCCAGGTCAGTCTTATCTTCCTAATTTGGGGTTTCTTTGTGATATGTTTGTCTGCACTAATCAGATGACTCTCCCTCAACTGACCTTGTCACTCAAAAGCCGTAAGTCATTTAAAACCAGGTTTGCATCTGCAAAAAGAAAAGGCAAAAATAAATTTGATTCTTTTGCATCTTAATGATTTCCACAGGCACTGCTGCTTTCATTACATTGCCTTAAACCTTGAACGTGACATTTAAACTAAGATGTCCACACTTCTTTCCTGCAGTTTTTAGTTTCCTAACCAGCAGTACTTGGGGCTCCTCGCCTTCTAACTCTGCTCTAAATTGGGGCAGGGGTGACCCAGAGGCTGTGGGGTTTGTCAGCCCAAGGTGGTGTGAGCTTGAGCGTGCAGGGGGTCGCCTTGGCAGTCGCAGGTAAGGAAAGGCCCAGACTCTGCCTTACTTGTCCACGAGGAGGGCTGGGCACACGCTTAAACACCATGAAAGCTCAGTCAGCACATTAAATGAGCACTGAGAGCCTTTGTACTGCATGGCGTTACTGCAAGAGGTTTCTCAGGAACCCTCATGGGAGTTTACAGAGGACAGTATCTCAAACATACAGATAAGCGACTGCCAAACATTCAAAACAAGACCACAGAAAAGCTCAGTCATTCTCAGCATCTATTTTTTTCCCCTCCAAGTCAGAGTCAGTTTTCTAAAACAGGACCGTTGGCAAACCAGAAAATCATTCTCTGTTCTTCCATCATGGCCCTAGAAAGCAGGTGGATACAACTTTATGTAACGAAAAAGTAACACTGCTCTGCAAGAAATGACCCCTTTCTTCAGAGTTCTGAGTGAACATAATACACATCATGAGATCCTTTATTTTTGTTTGCAGATGAGGCTAATCCTTAGGAATAGGACCCATTTAACAGATGGCCCATGTGAAGACATTAAGTAAACCTTGTATGTCGCTCAAAGACCTTCGAACACTTTTCCATCTTGGAAAATTTTCATAAGTAACCTAATAAACATAATTAATTGTTAAAGGCAAATTAAATAAATGTTAAGTAGTACAAAAAGTTTTTAGGTGAACTTTTTAAACAGTTTCTCCAAATCTTTTCAGTAACCTGAAACCTTAAAGTTTTGCTAATAAGATTAAGCTAAATGATGGAAATTTATTAAATATCTAGATCATTTCCAAATAAGGTAAAATAACTGAAACATTAATTACTAAACATAGGTTTTTTTCCACTTCTGGCTTGCTCTTACAGAGGAACTAAAGATACTTAGGTCTATTAGTAAACATGTTTTATGTCACGTCAAGAAATTTTCTGAGAAGGCACATTTCTAGAAATTATAAAAAGTATAAGTCTACCAATCCACAGACTGCTAATGTAAAAGATAGTTCAGGACCGGCCGAGTGGCGTGTTGGTTAAGAGTTGGCTTGGGACGCCAGAGGGCCCCGGTTCAGATCCTACATATGAGGGCCAGTAACACTGCCCTCTACAGCTAAGATGCTGAACAACAGCTCAACCCGGAGCTTGGCTGCGGCGTAGGCTGTAGCCCCTGCTGCAGCAGGGTTGCCATGGGCTACATGTGTAGCCAGCAGCCAGTGCCAGCAGCCGCAGTGAGCAGCCGTCCAGAAGCCGACAACTGATCTGCCTCGTCCGGGAAGAGCGCAATGATGGTGCCAACTTGAGCCAGTGAAGCAACGTCCTCCACAACTACACTGAAGAACAAAACGACAGCAACTTGTCGGTTCCCCTTCCCCCAATTCCCCAGCACTGTTCTATCCTCCAATTTCCCAATTAAAAAAAAAAAAGTTCATAATTGCTTGCTTCTTAGTTTTCACTAGAAGTTAAAGGTTTTGGGGGGGCCAGATGAGTAGCGCGATGGTTAAGAATTGGCTTGGGATGCCAGAGGGCCCCGGTTCAGATCCCACATATGAGGGCCAGTGACACTGCCCTCCACAGCTAAGATGCTGAACAACAGCTCAACCTGGAGCTGGGCTGCTGTGAGTTGCTGGCAATGGCGTAGACTGCAGCCCCTGCTGCAGTGGGTTGTCATGGGCTACCGTGAGTAGCCAGCAGCCAGTGTGAGCGGCCATCCAGAGTCCGGTGACCGATCTGCCTCACCCGGGAAGAGCACAATGATGGTGCCAACTTGGGCCAGTGAAGCAACGTTCTCCACAACTAGACTGAAGAACAAAACGACAGCAACTTGTCTGTTCCCCTTCCCCCAATTCCCCAGCACTGTTCCCATCCCCCCATCCCCAATTAAAAAAGAAGAAGTTAAAGGTTTTTTAATGGTTAAGAATTCTAATATATATAATTAAAGCTACTAGAACTAATAAGGGCAACAACTCTGTATTCAAGGAAAGTAGAATGTGTTTTTTGATAAACCTAGTCTTCTTGATATTAAAAGAGCTAAGTTTTGCTCAGAATTATGTATGTAAACTTCTATATTTGCCTGACATCTTTAATTGTCACTTTGGTTGAATGGATAACTAAGTATTGTTTCACAGTAACCTATGATCCTATTTGACTGTTTTAAAATCCTTTTGATATTTTAAACAAATTTCCCAAAAGCAAATTCTAAACGCAGTCTTTTTTACCTCGAACTAACTTTGGGGTTTTCTAGAGGGGTCTTAGAACATCTCAAAAGATTTGTTCTCTCTCCTCATAAAAAGGGAGATGTTAAACTTAGGCTTATCTGGATATGTTAAAATACATGGGAAGTATTGTCAAATAAGAAGTAACACTAAGCTTTCTTTTCTTTTCTTTTTTAAATGTTATTGGGGAACAGCCATGGTCATTGGTTACACGTTGCTTTCATGCTACAATGGCAGAGCTGACTCTTTCAAGGAGGGTGCAGCTCACAGTGGCCCATGTGGGGATCGAATTCGCAACCTTGGTGTTATCAGCACCACGCTCTAACCAACTGAGCTAACTGGTCACCCCCATAAGCTTTCTTTATGTTGCGTTAGTCTAAGTATATAAGTGTTCTAGAAATTGTATGCAATTCCTAGTCTGGTATGTCCTGGTATAATGTTATAAAATGTTGCATGTTACAGGAATGACCAAATTTCCTTGTCAATTCGATTATAATAAACTTTCCTCAGATCTTTAACAATGGGCATTTTTAAGTCTTTTGTCGTTTACAGTTACTGGTTTACTCAGATGTTTTACCAAAGTGTTCCTTGCTAAGTGCTTTATCTTCAAAGTACATTCACGGAGGGAACTTTTGACAAATGCAAATTCCTGATGACTTTGAGATCATGAAGCAGAGCTGGGTGGGTATTTCCAAAACTAATTTTTAAAAAAACCTAGCTTCAAAAAGAGCAAGAATGAATTATATGGGGCTGAATGAACTTAGGAGGATGACTATAATTTTACGCCAATGCTGGACTAGGAAAAGAAGTAGCTGACACTGATAAGATGCCAGAGCAAGGCTTCCTACTTTAGCTAAACATGAAACCCTTCCTTCTTCTCTTTCTTTTCTTTACTCTGGCAGTGGCCAAAGTAAAAGACAATGCCATCACCTATATCTCCCAGGCCATTGCTAAGGGTGGGTTTGGGGGTGTGGGGGTGGTAACTCCTGAAATTTAGAAAACAATTTATTTCAGGCTAGGAAGAAACCTAACTGACCCCCGGCTGGAATGGGTAAATGTAATAATTCATGGGAATGAATCCATTAACAATGCCACCTTCTTGGAAGTGGCTTGTGCCGGACAGGATTTACCTTTGTCTGTGGTGGTTATCATTCCCCTTGGACCTATGAATGCTTAGATGACTGGAGCATAACTGGACAATGCCTCTTAGGTTATCTAACTGTGCCCCTAACTGTCCTAGAAAGGACCTATCAGTAAGCATTCGTAATTCAAAATTAGCTCCTTTTGGCAGCTCTCTACCTTACCTGGTTGGGAATGAATACAAATGAGGCTGTATCAGGAGTCTCTCCTTAGCTCTTGAAAATATGGCAGGAATCCACTGTTAAAGCTATAGATGCCCAGCAAAAATCTGTAAACACTCTGGCCAAAGTTGTTTTTGATAACAGGGTTATCTTTTAGCTAAGCAAGGATGTGTGGGTGCTGGGCCAGCACTGCCTGATGTACCTGAATTAACACTTCTGGGGAAGCTAAAACTTAGCTCCAAAAAAAATCACAGAGCAAGCCACTTGGGATAAAAGGGTGACTCCTTCAACAGGGTCTTTCTTAGATCATTTTAGGTCTTGGGAGTCCTGGCTTCACAGTGCACTCGAAACATTAGGAATTACCCAACTTACAGGTATCACAGTAATCTTCTTGGTTCACTGTATTCTCTCAAAAACTTTGAGTACATTTTCACAGGGGCTAACTACTAAGCAATGATCTCCCTAACACTGGAATGTCAAAACAGATACAAAGAGAATGACAGATAAAAAATTGGAAGCCCAAAGTTGTAACCTGTGAATACCACAGAGACTCAGCAAAAAAACAGGACCAACAGAAATTTAAAAAAACTATAGAGTGGTAGCTAAGAGTGGTGCTAATGCCCTAAATTTTGATCATATCTCTCAAGCTGAGAGTTTGATCAAAAGAGGGGAACTGTTAAAAAGAAACAACAGGCCCAAAATGGAGTTACTTTGGCTAAGCCCCACCTAATCTAATACCTAACCTAACTGTAGTTTCAGGCTCCCTGGAACAGAATTTTAAACCTATCAGTCGGGAATTTCCTGGCCGACCCTCGTGAAGTAATTTGCCTGATAACACCCCGTTTTCCCCTAAAGGAAGGTGACCTTGTGAAATACTCCACTCTTTTAACTTCCTTGTCCCACCCTGTTTCTACCTATAAGAGCCTTCCATTTTGTAGAGTTCCTCAGGGCACCTTTCTATTTACTAGATGGGCTGATGCCTGATTCGTGAATCGTTCAATAAAGCCAATTAGATCTTTAACTTGACTTGGTTGAATTTTTGTTATTTAAAAATTGCTATGGCGACTGGGGTTTCCTCGAGCCCTATGATGCTTAAACAAGAAAAGTTTTAGTTCCTTCTCCAAGGCTCAGGTGGTATTTCTGGGATTGGGCCGAGTTCATTCCTACAGGGTGTGGGTGTCCCTGCCATAAGTCAACAGCTTTTGCCTATATACTATTAAGCTCTGTGTTGAGTTTTGTTCATCTCCTTTGAGACTTTCAATAACAGGTTGTTATTATGTTTTAGAGAAGAGTAACTTGGAAGCTCAGTCACGGCCAAGTGACTTGCTCAAGATCACTCAGCCAGTAGTTGAGAGATACGCAATATGCACTTGATTTTTGAATGCCAAAGCCTACGCTTCTTACTACCGTACCCAGGCCTGGGGCTGATCGATACAATGCCTACATTTTACTCTCACGCCCTGCTCATGTCCCTTTACTCCTACGTCTGCATATACCTTCCATGTTTAGGGACACAGACTTGGGAGCCAAGTTGCCAGTACAGCTGTGCAACCTCAGCAGGTTACTTCAGCTCTCTCTCTGTCTCTGTTTTGTCATCTGTAAGTTGGGGATGGTAATTCCTACCTCCTAGAGCTGTTCTGAGGATCAAATGAGTTACCATGTCTGTGAGTAACTCCCTTAGATCTGTGCCTGGCGCATAGGAAGTGCCATATATATATATATATATATATATATATATATATATATATATATATATATGGGTGTGCTTCTTAGCTACTGAACCCCTCATTCACTCAGGGAGTTAAAACTGTAGTCAAAGAGAGTCTGCAATCCCCCGGGGATCTGAAGGCTGTCTACTCTGCATGGCAGGTGGCCAAGGCGATACCAGAACAAAGTAATGGTCGTGAAAAAAGCCCACATTAGCACGTCTCCCAGCCTCAGATGCCTTGATGTTCAAAGTCAAGTGTCACAGCTGCTGCTGTCTGTGGTCAATTCCCTGCTTCTGACATCAACCTGGAGGCCCATGAGCGGAAACTGAAACACTGCAAATGACATGACTAGAGAAAGTCTGTTCAGAAAGGCAATTATTTTTTGAAAAACAGCAGGTTTCTCCTTTCCCTGATAGGAATCAGTTTTGCTCTAATAACGGGAAATTTTTTTCTCCTAGAATTTAAATTCCATGCACAACTCAATACCTTAAAAAAGGCATTTATGTTTCTTGGGCCTTTCAAAGGTGCTTTAAACTAGCAGAACGGCAGTGAAGTGTTGGAGAAAGCTGCGAGGTGCAGTGTGCTGAAATGAAACTACTTTTTTTTGTTCTTTGAAAATCCACATCCAAGCTACCAACTACTTGCAGAACCTCCTACTATTTTGCTTTTGGCCCCAAGGTCTCATTGCCATTGTGGTAACAGTTTTTGGCATCGCCCCTTTGTCTCCCCATCGCTTTGCCTCTCCCAATTCTGGGGCACAGTCTCCTTCTTTTGCATGTTTAAATAAATGGAGGATTTCAGGGTTCCCTTGAAAAAACCTACAGAAGATACTTCAGAAAGATGGGGAGAAAAAGAATATTCTTGGGAAGATTCGTTCCAAATAGCCAGTCCCAAGCAGGGCTCTGCTCCCAAACGTGAGCAGCAACTTACATAAAGAATTTACATAAAGGCACAAGGGCCTGTGGGCAGACACTGGTCCTGGAGCAGGTCGCAGAGCCGGGGCCCGAAGGCCTGCTGTGCAGGTGGCAAAGGCCAGTGCTTCTGGGAGAGGCCTGTGTCCTTCTTGCCAGGCCAGCCCAAGGCACACACAGACACTCGTACTCACCGTGACTTTGGGGGCGGTGGAGGAGGTGAGAAGGTATCAACCTCACTTCTGTCCTTGGGGAACTCAAAGGCAAAAGAGGCGGATTTGCTCATCCCGGTCCCGGTTTTGCTGTTCTGTCCCGAGGAGCCATCTGTCGGGCAGAGACGGTGCCAGGTAGAGGAGTTTGAGGGGTCTGCGGTGCCATTTTCCGTCTCCCTTTCCCTCAAGTCCTGCTCCGCCTCCTCCTCTTCCTCTATCCGGCACTGACGACTCCAGGCCCCTGTCGTCTGGTACCGAGGTCGCCTCTGGTCCAAGGCCAAGGCGGTGGTGGCAGGTGGGGGACACTTAACAGAGTTGCGGTCAGTGACACCGTTGGCCCGGCAGGAAGCGGGGTCAGCAGGGCCCCTGGATGAAGGCTGGGGCCCAGTGCTGTCACTGGAGCTCCCCTCATTGAGGTCAGACAGTGGGGAAGCAGATGGTGATACCGGCGACCCTCCAGGACTGCCTCTGGACAGCTTGGGAGGAATGGCAGGCCTCCCCTTGGGAACGTTCACGCTGGTACCGGGACGGCGGCCTTCCCTGGCGCTCATCCCCTGCCCGGCTGAAGTCTCCTTGTCACCTGCCTCAGAGTCTTGGCTCACAGGCTGGCGTGGCCACTGCACCCCCACTGCCGAGTCAGGGCTGCTCAGGTAGATTGTCCGGTGGTCCTCTTCTGGGTGTGCTGCCATGACTGTGATGGTGGCTGCCACCTGGGGGGCCATATCTGAGCCTTCCCTGTCCCGGCCCCAGCCAGATGCTGTTTTCTGAGCCCAAGTATTAGCCGTCCGTACCTGAGCGGCCGCTGCCTGTTCTGCCTTGGCCTGCGGCCTGGAAGGCACTGGCACTGCCTTCTTCCTCTTGGTGCTCTCAGCATAGATGGGTTCGGGTTGCACAGCCTCTCTGGGATGGGCCGGGGGCTGGGGCTCCCCAGTCAGCAGAGGGCACCTGCCAGAGGTCACCACTTGGCAGCCAGGGTCCTGCTGCTTCCCCGGCACAGGTTCCTTCATGAGGGAGCAGTAGTCGCTCTCGAGATGGGGGGCGAAGGGGCTGCTGGTGCCACTGCTGGCACTGCCACAGGAGAGGCCATCTGAAGAGCTGGCAGCCTCTGAGGTGAGGGACAGCTTGTTGGGGCCCAGGTGGGGCGGGTTCTCTGTCAGGCCCTGGTTATAGCACTCTCTTGGGAAACTCAAAACCCGCTTCTCTTCCTTAGTTGGCCCCACACACATGCCCTGTTCCCAGCACCCTGGAGAGCAGTCGCCTCCACCATGTCTCCGTGGGGGGCCCTCAGCCTGTGACGTGTCCTTGGCAGCAGGGCTCCTGGGGCAACATTCCATAATGGAGCAATATTCTCCCCCTTCGCTGTCCCCTGAGGGTGAGCACCTTTGATCACTGTCATCCTCTGAGGGCAGGGACTCCCGCAGGGGATGTGGGGAGGGGTAGGACCCAGGGCCCTTGTGACAGCCAGATGTCATCCCACCAAAGGTAGCCAGTTTTTGGCGGAAGCTCTCCTGAGCAGAAGTCAGCTCTTGGTAGGGAAACGTGGGTTTATCTTCTCGCCCTGCCTTCTCATCGGGGAAACTCACTGGGTGGAAGGCGGTATTCTGTTCCCCCCGGGCCTCCAGGCTGTGCAGGCCGACCATGGCATATGCAGGTGGGCAGTGAGGGTGGCCATCCGTGGAGGCAGAGGGCCCGGCAGGCTTCTGAACGCCACGGAAGCTGCTCAGGTAAACTATTGGCACGTCTTCCTGCTTCGGAAGGGGGAGCTTGCTGGAGGGCCGTCTCCAGATGACCTACACAGACCCAAGGTGAAAAGACTTGCATTAGACCTTGTCAGAGAAAAAATACAGAGAGAGAAAACGTGAGAGGGAAGCGCCACGACATTGTAAACTGGCTTCTGTGCTGCAGTGAAGACGCCGTGCGGATCTCCCCACAGCCCTCTCATCACTGCTGGGGCCCCGTGGAGCCACGAGTCTCCCCAGACACTGAGCTGTCCTTCCCATCTTGCCCGTCATTCTTTTGGTGTACGTCTGCGAAGTAGGGGGAAAACAACTCTTTTTTTTTTTTTTTTAGTTTCAAGTGTATGAAACGGTGCAATCATTATACTTTTTACCCTGAAAATAACTCTTAAAAAAAAACCACATTTTGCCTTCTGCCTCAAAACTGCTGGATGACATGAGTGAGTTTTCATATGGGCTTTGAAAATAGGGTTTTGGGTTTTGTTCAATTTTTGTTTTGTGTCTGTTAGTCTCTTGATAACTGTGTCATGGTACTTTCCTGAAGAAACCGAAGTCATCAGGCTTTTTATAACACCTTGGTGGATGGTAGGAGCAGAGGCAGGAGGGTGAGGGGTGGTTTCTGAACACTTGACCTGATGAGAGATCTCCCTGCCAGATCTCCCATGCCAAAGAGCTGCCCTTTCTCCCAGTTACAGACAGTGCGTGATCTCAGTCCAAGCCAGCATAAATGGCTGGCCTAGTTGAACTACGACACAGAGACGTGAACTGCTCATTCTCATCACTGAAGTCACTGTTCCTTCTCCTCCCCTTCTAAGTCTCCCCCTACCCCCACTTTTAGAAGCAGTCTCAAATTAGGGCTTGCCTCTGGCTCCTTTCCAAGATGATTCTGAACTGAAAGAGTCCCTGGCTTATGTCTGTGAAGGTTGAAGGTAGTGAGAATGGTCTGGTGAATGGACATAACCAGCTTACTAAAAATGGAGCAGCCCTGAGGGGACATGGAGCTCAGTGCAACCCACAGGAGACACCCCTCTCCTCAATTAAGCCTCCCCTGACTTAACAGTGACCTCTGATTTCACATAAGCTCACACCCTTCCTGATCCACTCACTATGATGGTTTGGGAAAACAGGCAAAGAGGTCAAACAGGTCGCAAGCAGTTCTTAGAATATGTCTTAGACATACAACTTCATAGGCATGTCTGGAGGCAGCAGGCTCTCCGTGCCCTCTAACTAATTATGGCTTTGCAAGCATTACCTGTGGGCTGAGCAGAACAGTCTGCTTGCTAGGGATGTAGCTGTTTTTGGTGATCCTAGGTCAAAGCTGGTAAAATCCAAGCTTCATAATTAGAAATATGAATACTGGCTGGGAATTGGATGATATCAAGGAATTTTTCCAATATTTTTACGTGTGATAATGGTATAGTGGTTATATATTTTAAAAGACTTTATGTTTTAAAGACATGTACTGAAATGATACAATGTCTGGGTTTGCTTTAAAATCATGGGGAAGAGAGGGTCGGGGTAGAGATCAAACAAGATTGGTCATGAGTTGATGACTGTTGACTCTCATGTTGAAGGGTGGTGGACACGTGGAATTCGTCGTGCATTATTGCTACTTGTGCATACATTTAAAATTATTTTTAAAATCTTAAAAACCTTTTTGGAAAACCTTCATTTTGTGTGCCCTTGTATTTATCCAAATAAATAATTAACAGAGTCTCCAAATAAACTTCAAGGGACTGGATTAATAGTTCTTAGCCTAAAGGAACAGATAGAAAGGAGGGCAGCAATCAGGCAGAAGCGGTCCTGGGGCAAGCTGACAGGCAGCCATCCTGCAGGAATCCTGCTCTAACAGCCCTCTCTGGCTGCCAGCCAGTCACCAAGTGTTACAACAGGAGCAGCCCCTGTAAAAATACCACAGGGGTTAGTCAGGCTCACCTTTGAGACGTCGGCACTCATGTTCGCCTCTGTCCACACATCAGAGGCATCGGAGCTCAGCATGGTGGGCTTCACTGCGATGGTGGGCTTAGAGTAGGGAGAGCTGTTCACACCTTCATCTTCCAGGCGGCAGTAGTCAGGCCTGGGGGGCAGGCGAGGGGGAGGGGGCAGGCTGCCTGCTCGGGGCTGGGGATGGCCGGGCAACAGCTGGTGGTCGCTCCTCAAGCAGAAGCAGTTCTTACAGGACCCAGGCTTCCAGATGTGCTCCACAAAGTCACTGCACGCAGACATTTTCAGGCTCTCGGGGTTCAGTCGGATGGCCTGGTGCATCTTGGGCCAACAGGGCACTGGTTCATCTTGCACCCAGCTCTTAGGTGTGGTCTTGGGGGAGACAGATGAGGGTCACGGGGCACTTTCCTGAAAAGGCAGAACACTTGACCAATCAGAGATCTCCCAGACAGAGGGCAGGCACATTATCAATTAGAGTCTAATAATTTGATTGGGGAGTAGAAGGGTGGGGGAAGAAAAGAGGAGGGGAAAAAAAAGGTGAAGATTAGTATCCCATTTCTCATACGCCTCTTATTCACTCTCTCCTGGTGTGGTCTTATCATAAGCTGTAAAAACTAAACACAACTCTGTTCCATGAGTAAAGAGCACAAAAGACATTCCAGTCCCTGTAAATCATGAGCACTTAAGAGGCTTGGGGAGAGTTAACAGGAAAAAAATCACATAGACAAGGAGCCTGTGTCTTATCCATGCATTCCCTGACACTAGGGGTCTAGAGCCTGGGACTCTGCCCCAGAGAAACAAGAGCTAAGAAGTAGCACGGCCAATAAAAATGGATTCTGGGGGTTAAGCTGCAATTTTTAACCAAGAACTATGTGAGGGGGGGAGGTAAGCCTGGGCCCTGAAATCAGCACTGTGATCCATATTTGTGACCAGGCAGAGATAGAGGGGGTCACAAAGGGTAGAGGTGTGGTGCTGGCCTGCCCCCCAGGGGACCCTTGTCAGGAGGTCTGACATCCTGGGAATTTGCCTCCCTCCTTCCCCTGCTTCACAGACATCATTCAACCCAGTGCTCAGTGAGGTCAAGAAAGCTGGAGCTTCGGGCCAAGGGGAAAACAGAAAGAGAAACGCATGAGCACCACCATGCTGTGGTCTAGGGGTGGCAGGCTGGGGTACGAGTGAGAGGAGAGGAACACACAGTTATTTTCCCTATGATAACCCTGGAGGTAAGGCCGTCAGCTGGCAGCAAGCTAGTTCCTCTGAGGGCAAAACCGAAAGCACAGTGTTCATCACAGAATTTAGTAATTCATCATTGAGGAGGAGCTCTGGGGATTACAGATATTAACCAATTAATCTGAATAATACCTTGTCAGGTAGCTTCATCCCTATATAGATGGGAAAACAATGGCAACCCCATAAACTAAGACTTTTCCGTAAACAGAGAGTTTGGTGGTTTGGAAAGAGAAGCCAATTTTGCTGGCAGCTCCTCACCTCACCGTACCATTCATTGGCCATGCCATTATGCACCTTCGTCATGTGGAATCCCTTGCCACTATCTGTTCCCTGCTCTTTGCTCTTCTTTCCTTATTTAAATAACCTGACTTCCTCAGGAGGAGCTGTTCACAAGAAAATGGCCCTTAAGAACCTAAGGTGAACATATTCTCATTAAATAGGGAGGGTTTTGCCCTAGGGTTTACTCTCTACTTTCTTCCCGTGAGAATTTACTTTGATACTCTCCAAACTACCAACAGGACTAACCAGGTAGAATGAGCCAGATGCCCCAAAGATGATTCCAGAAACTTTGTGGGAAGTGCTATCTTTCTCATCTTCCAAACTCACAGACAGGGGTGCTTACTCAACAAGGGCTGAGGCTAAATCCGTCTCCTTTCCCTCCAAAGTTAACCCTGAAGCTTACTGCATCTTTAAGCAAAATGAACGCTGAATTAAAAAAGAATATTTGTCTTTCAGCAGCTGTTGTTAGGACTGCATACACCCCTCTCTTTAAGATGACTGCAGGTTAGTTCTTTTCCTAAATATGCCCAAGTAGCATGTTCATCCCTTGCCAACATCCCCAGAAGAAGTGGTTAAGCTTGAACAAGCAGAGGAGGACAGCAATGCTCTTTCTTTTTCCTATATCCTTTGGCCACAAAGAGTTTAAGTTCTGCTGCTAAATTCTGGACCGGGGAAAGGTGGAGGAAGTATTTTGGTGTTCGTTAGGGCAAGTTTCCATATCCCTCCCTGGAGGCGGGGAGTAGGTTCTTGCCCAGGGAGCCAATGAAGGCTGCTTTCTCAGTCACAGAAAAAAACAGCCCCCACCCCCACTCCTCCCAACTGCAGGCAGAGGCTCTGGCGCCCCTCGGTGGGCTGGAGGAAGAGAGCTTGGAAACCAGGTCAATGTGGGCACCTCACATTCCTGCAGCTCCTCATATGAGGCTGGGCTTTTGGGGGAAGTGGGCATCCAACCGCTTCCCCAAGGCTACCACAGATTCACAAAGACGCAGTTTTGGGTGGCCACATCTCGTTTCCTCGCAGGCAACTAACAGCACATACTTGCCATGGTTGCTTGGTGTCAGAGGTCCCCCCGCCTTTGTAGTGGAGGGCCCACTCCAGCCATGGGACTTTTGGCAGGGCCTGGGTCACGCACCAAGCTTCTTTCAGAACCTCTCACCAGTTTATAAGCACTCTTCCCTCCTATCCAAGGCTCTGAACCTCTGACAGTGGGCACAATTTCACCAACATCACTGCTCAGAAACACAAAGGTTTTTAAGGGGAAATCTTTAATAAGGAACAGAATGAAGCCATGGGCTTACTGTCATTGGCCCACTCCATCCTCTTAAAACTGGTTTCTTGGTGGCAGCAAACAGAATTTACCACCATGTCAAGCTAGAAAAGATTCTTTTCCAGTTCCATCTGTCTAGAGAGGTTCTGGGCCTGGGATGATCCCCTATTTGTTCTAAGTAAAAGATGGTGAAAACCTCAAGTGACACTCACAAATCGGGAGCCTCTTCTCACCTTGCCTACCAGCCTGGGAATGGCACCTTCCCAGCCCACATTCCTTACCAATGAGGGGAGGCGGCCCCCAGAATTATGCAAATTTCCCCATTTCTGTGGGAGGCAGCAGTGTGAGATTAGAAAAAAGATCTCAGCATTCTTTCTGATCCAAGTCATGATAAAATATTTTTGCCTCTGCAAACTCCTGCACCAGATTTGTGGTTACAATTTGCAAAACTGAAGCTGTCAGATACACTCCCACCTCCGTTTTAAAAGAATATCAAGAATGCTGGCCAGATCCATAACATTTATTTTGGTTCAGAATATTGCCCCACATACTTGCATCCAAAGTTGCTATGTCTTACCCTGAAGTGACAGAATACCAGAAAACATTCATCTACAAAATCTATCTATCTATCTATCTATCTATCTATCTATCTATCTATCTATCTATCTATCTAGATATATATACACAACTAAGTGAATGCAACATTGGGAAAGAAAAATATGTACGGAAAGGGTCTGGATCCATTGTCAGGAGCTGCCCAGGCAGAGAGGAGAAAGTGACAACCTTAACAACACATGCGCACCTGCAAAACACACACCGGGGGTAAGTCATGATATTTACCCAACTTTTTATTTCTTTCTTTCTCCAATGCTATGTAATTTAATCTCAGCAGTAGGAATGTGGTTTTCTGGGTTAGACCCACTCCAGTCTAAACCAATAACAAGGCTACTGAGTTCCACAAGACCCCGTGATAAGAAGATAACGCAGCCCTCCCCAGGGCTCCCTGTCAAATTTCTGTCTCAAAAAGGGAAGGGGTTGTTAACTGATCCGTCAGGCCTGTGATCAATAAGCCCTTTCGAACCTGACATCTGGACAGGGCATTGCAAAACTCCGCGGTCCCTAGACCTTGCAAAGCCATGTGCTTGCTGGCTAGGCTTCACCGGAGAGAAATACAGTTAGCCGGCCCTGCCTCCATTCTCATTCACAGGACCCAAGTGGAGCGGTTCTATGCTCTCTCTCTCTCTCTCTCTCTCTCTCTCTCTCTCTCTCTCTCTCTCTCTCTTC
>NW_017731501.1:2075596-2079235 GCF_001890085.2 Hipposideros armiger | reverse complement strand
TGTGTGTGTGTGTGTGTGTGTGTGTGTGTGTGTGTGTGTGTGTGTGTGTCCGGCCGGCTGGGGAGGGGGCAGCAGAGGCAAAGATTAGGAACGTGCTCATGGCACGCCTTCCAGGCTCGGCCATGGTTCAGGAAAAAGGCATCCTATCAATCCCTATGGAGACTTTCAGGTTGGCATCTAACCCGGTGCCACATAAGAGGTAGTTACGACCCCGGGTTCCTGGTCTGGACAGCCGGGCGGCCTCTCCCTCTCCGCTCCTTTGACAATCCTGGGCGGCGGAAAGGAAGTCTCCAGGCTAGCAATTCCAAAGCGCTTCAGTCTTGCCCCAAACAGAGCACCCGGACCAACAAGATCAGCAGAAGAGTCGGTTTCCCCTCCCGGAACTCCAAAGAAAGTTTCCCTGTTTTCAAGAGCGCGATTCTCGAATGAATCGAAAAACACCCCTCCGGCTAGCGTGTCCACCAGGATCGGCGCCTCCCCCCAGTCACAACCCCGGGCGCACGCGGTGCCTACCCTCCACCCCCCCCAAGCTGGCCGCCTGTCACCCCAGGGGACGCCGACAGGGGGTCACCCGCCGGGCGACCGCGGCGCTCCTCCAAAGCTCCCCTCTGCAGCCACGTTTGCCAGACAAAAAGAGGCCGAATTTGGAGAAAGCGTCTCGGGCTCACCTCGGGGCCGCGCTCCACCGGCCTCGCCGTCGGTCGCCGAGCAGCCAGCCGCTCAGCTGGGCGCCACCGAGCATTGTTTGGAGAGTGTGTGCGCACCGTGCGTGCCCGGCCGCGGGCGGGTGTCGTCTGGGAGCTCCGCGGCCGGGTGGCAGCTGCGAGCGCGGCTCCGCCCCCTCCGCCTCCGGTGACGCCGCGCGCCGGACTCCCGCCGCACCTCCGCAGTCCCCGCCGCCCCGCGCCCCCAGCCCCGCGCGCCGCCAGCTCCCTCCCCGCCGGGCTGCGGCTCGCCAGCCTAGATTCCTCTAAACTCTCCACGCCCCGCACCTCCTCCCTGTCCCCCCTCGGGCTCCCGACCGTGAAGCTCCGCCCCAGCCGGAGACTTGAAGCGTCTGACCCGGAGCGGAGCCCCTATGTGCACCCCCCTCCCCAACGATGGCTCTGCGCGGTTCTGCTGGGGCGAGTTTCGGTGTTTGCAGCCTTCTACGCTGTATGCATAGGTGTCCTTTCATCCAGCCAGCTCGGCGAAACCCTGGGGCGCGGGGGTGGGGGGCGGGGAGCTAAAGCACCGGCGGTGGGGTGGAGGAACCAGAAAGCGAGGGGTCGGGAGTGGAATGATGAGGTCAGGATTCGAGACAGGACCCGAAAGCTGCGTGGGCACCACGATCGTCAATTACCATTGCCCTTGGGAGGAGGGTGGCGCCAGACAGGACCGCCTGGGAATCCCGACGGCGTGTTCCAGGTCCTGATCAGTCAGTCCCTGGACTGATTCGAGGCCTCGGGCAAATTACTGAATCTCTTTGAATTTTGGTTGTCTGGATGTGGAATGCAAGGGTTGGACTGGAGAGAGCTGATCTTCCACGACGGGGGTACTGTCAGGTATTCGCAGGCCAATATTACACCTGTGTTTACAACGTTTCCATTAAGTGACTCGTTCACTGAGATAGAACGGGTTCGAGACAGTCCTAGGGCTAAAAATCTTTTTCACCGGGAGTACGGCAGCCTACGACCCAGTCAGTCCCCTTACCTTCCTCTCGCTGCCTAAAACAGGCTCACACCTTGACTTGGGTGTGTCTTCGTTGCCAGCGCCAAGGTCACCAACGTGTGCCTGCCTGGGTTGGGGGAACAGGAAGAAGATCCGGGAAAACACCTGCGGCCTCCTCTCTGCCGCCCCCGCCCCCTTCGCCACCCAGCCATCCCCAGGGAGGTAGTGTATTGTAATTCCAGTTAGGGTTCTCAGCCTGCCAGGATGACCCTGTCAGCTTCCACCCCGCTGGGAGGAGGAAGGTTGGTTTCCTCTAGATTTCTGCTCTCTCCTTGTGACCTGGCCGTGATGTAACAGGACTGAGGTTGAGGAGGCAGGTGGAGGGGAGAGAAGGAGAAGACATGTTTTTGAGGTTTAACTTCTGTGTGAGAAAAGGAGAAAGGTAGAAGGGATCATAAAGAATACTTCCTCATGCTCCAATGTCTCCAACTTCTCCTGAGTATGAATAGAATTTGGGGGAAGATGTAGACTGATGGAACTGGAACTAACATTCCTTAGGTACCAACCCTGTGTCAAGCAATCCCACAAGAGGGACATCATCCCCATTTTATAAAGAAGTAAACGGAGGTGCAGAAGACCACATAATTTGCCAGGGCCGGTCAGCTGAATGGTGGTAGTACCAGGATTGGACCCCAGAGCTGTTTAGCTCCACTGATGGGTAATTCCACTGTGCCATACTGCCCTCTCCAAGTATTGAGAGTCCAGCCCTATTCTTCTTTCTTTCCAAAGTAAGAGGAAACCATATGAACAAACATGGAAGGAAAACTCTGGTTAGGCTCCATCTTCATCCAACAATGCTGAAGGGTCCAGCTCACTCGTTTACCAACACCCAGGAAGCAGATAAGTACAGAATGATCTGTGCTGGAGAAATGTAAAACAGTGACATTAGAAGGGGCATGCAGTTCAGTTACAGTAGGAGAGGGCAGAGCTAGGTGTTTTGAGAAGTTCCCGGTTCCCATGATTCAAGTTAGATATTTCAGTTCTTCCTCTGAGGATCTCCGCCTCACAGGATTGAGCACATAAGGGGCACTCACTTTCCCACTTCATTTTCATCTCTTTACCTAATTTATCCTTAATACACAAACAGGTTAAAGAACGTAATTATCAGAAGCAAAGTCTTGTTAGTGTGACAAGACTGGTGGTTCCGTGGCAATTGAAGGGTTAACCCAGTCTTTCTGCAAAATGAACTGTGTTCTGAAGTGTTTTGCTGTGCTCACACAAAATAAATGCATTATACTGTAGTTGCTGACACATAATGTGCATCTTTTTATGCCAGAGACATGTCCTTAAGGATGGCTTCTTCTTGCCTAATGAAAAGAATAAAAAACTACTTCAAAAGACTCACTTAGATCCACATAAAATGCCCATTTTCTTGTGCAGTGCCCCATCAGTGACCGTTAAATACCTTATCTCCTTAGTAAAGCTACAGTAAGCTCATGCATTTTAATAAACAATTCTTGCTGGAACTTCCAAACTGTACCCTGCAATGCAGTGTAATTTGTGTATACACAGCATTCTGCTTCTAGCTGCTTATCAGTCCATTTTCACAACACTTTTAACTGCAGGGCTTGGGATCCCTGATACAGATCAGATCTTGAAGAGGAACGGCTCCCTTCACAGTCTTAGTCCATGGGCACCATATGGTACAAGAGAGCAGTTGCATTTCAGGAAATAAGGACAAAGGCTGGGACAGGTGGTGCTTGGGGGATGGGTAAGGTAGTTTAGAATTAGAAAGGCAAAAAGGCAGAATGAGGAAGTGTACAACATTATACAGTCATATGCCACATAACAACCACATTTTGGTCAATGATGGACCACCTATATGACAGTGATCCCATCTTCCTCTGCGAAGCCTGTCATCATTAGAAATGGGCCCCCTCTGTGTGTGTGTGTGTGTGTGTGTGTGTGTGTGTGTGTGTGTGTGTGTGT
>NW_017731501.1:2072313-2074654 GCF_001890085.2 Hipposideros armiger | reverse complement strand
CCGAAAGAATGGCATTCACTAAGGAATGGACGTGGGAGAGGCAGATGACTTTTTCAGAGATTTGCTGGACCACGGTTATTGGAGACAAGGCTGGGAATTCAGTGTGACACTGGACAAAAAGGCTTGGTTTCCAAGTGAGCCAACAGGACAGCACTGACATTTCTGAGCAGCTGAATGACAGATGCTATACAAGTTGGCTTTTCATTAGTTCTATCTACATCTTATATCTCAGATGGATTAGGGAGTGGGAGGAGAGGCTAGAGTCAAGGAAACTGGCTTAGACTTTCTATCTCTGGTCCAGATGGGAGGTAAGGGGCCTTGATAAAAGAGATGGCAGGGGGAATGGAAAATACACATGTTGAATGGATGGTTCTGAAAGACATGAAGACAAGGATATGGAGACTGGCTACTTACTGATTCACTCTGAGCAGTAAGATATTCACTAGTAATAGCTTACATTACAGAGCACTTACTCTGTGTCAGCCCCGTGTGCTAAAAGATTGACATGCCTTCTTTCATTTAAACCTCACAGAAACTCTGAGGTAGGTGCCGGTACTGAAGGAGAGAAAGGAAGTTGGTCAGAGGGGACCAACAGAACTGTAGCATCAGACACTGGTAACATTAATGATGGTTTTATTAGTGCAAAGAGGGGAAGTCGGAGGATTTAGTTTGTGGTCTCCTGAGTCTGAAATGTGTGGTAGCCTTCCAGTGAATGAAGTTATCCTGCCAGATGTGGTGTTTGGAGCCATAGAAAAAATGAAAGAGGTTGGAGGAGTATGGTAAAGAGGGAGCAAGGATGGTATGAAGAGGTGAAAGGTGAGGGACACAGGAATCTGGAGGAAGCCAGGAAGAAAAGGCTGTGTGGACACCTCTCTTCCAAATCTTTTAAGCCCATGGCAGTGTTAAGAGAAATCTCTTGGAGAAGATAGCCAGGGAGGAGGTGTTGTCAAGGAAAGTCCAGGCTTTAGTTAATTGCGTGAGGTGGGGGGTATTTGAGATCAACTTAAACTCTTAGTGACTTTGTTTATAACAGCAGGGCTTCCAAAGGACTCCATGGAAGAAGTAAATCAGATGAGAAGACAAACGGGATGGGATAGGTGGGCCTGATAGGGATGCAAGTAGGAAAAAAAAGAGCATTAACAAGGGGAGGGGTAACGGCCGATGGGAGGGAACGGAACATTTGGAAGCCATGGGTCTGTGCTGGGCCTGCATGGGTTGGGGTCCCAAATCCACCATGGAAGGGACTGGGAGGGTAAGAAGGGAAGGAAAAAGGACTTCTGAAAATTTGCTGTGAGGAGCCTTTCTGGGTCCCTTTTGTCCTGCTAGAAGATGTTCTCAAGCCAGTGAAAGTTTGGGGCCTAGCAAGCATACACAGCCCCATCCCCCTCTTTCTTTCCCCCCAACTGATATTCAGCTCTTTCAGTTGCCAACCCAGAGTTATCTTTCCATTCTCCGAGGTGTGGAAATTCAAGCAAGCCTATTGGTTAATCCTTGTCCTGTGATTATGGCATCCCATCCTTGTGTCTTAACCATTTAAAAAAATATATTTTTTAATATCCCATTCTCTTTGACTTTTAATCCTAGGCAGTTCTCCACAGGATAAAGCCTTCTAAATAATTTACAGTATCACATTCCAAGCACTGAATAGATTTTCCCTCTAAACTGAAAGTTATTATTTCAACAACTGCAGGGTATCAGGATCTCAAACTTCATGGGACTGAGGGCCAAGGGTTCAAGATTGTTATGATCCTTCTTTGGGCCCAAGTGTCTCAGAGCTCATATATCAGGTGTTGAAGAAGGAAAACACTTTTTTCCCCTTTTATAATATAATTACAGTTAGATGTGCATGCAGTGACAGATACATTATTGCAATCCTCATTTTTTCAAAATGTTGCTGTTATGGGTTGGATTGTGTTCCCCCACCTCCTAAAAAGGATATATTGAAATACTAGCTCCCAGTACCCCAGAATGTGACCTTAATTGGAAGCAGGGCCTCTACAGAGGTAACCAAATTAAAAATAAGGTCATTAAGGTGGTCCTTAACCCAATTGACTGGTGTCCTTATAAAAGGAGTGCATTTTTGACCCAGAGGCAGGCACACACACACAGAGGGAAGACAGTGATGATACAATAGAAGAGGTCATGTGACTGACGTGACGCATCTACTAGCCAAGGAATGCCAGAATTGCCGGAATACACCAGAAGCAAGAATGAACAAGGAAGGATTCTAGAGCTGTCAGAGAGAATCTATCCCTTGCTAACACCCTGATTTTGGTCTTCTAGCCTCCAGAACTGAGACAATAAATTTCTATTGTTTTAAGCCACCCGGTTTTCAGTACTT
>NW_017731501.1:2064877-2070503 GCF_001890085.2 Hipposideros armiger | reverse complement strand
AGAAATCACCAATGTTTCTGTAAGTGAAGTCCCTCTTTTTGAAAGATGAAATAGGTCTGAGAAATCTCATCTTAACTTGAGGTCAATGAGCCTTAGTCAATCAAAAGGCCATCTGTTTTTAAACTCTTGTAGGGAGTAGATCAATCCATAATTCTATAAAATCACAGAGACTCCAGGCCAATTGCTCCTGATAAATCATGGATGAGAAAACATCACATGCTTTGTTGTGGCCCAATATCCTACCACTTTCCCCTGTCCCCTCCAAGGCAGCTGTGGCTCCTAGTTTACTAGGCCAGTGTCCTGACCTCTGCATTGTTTTTGTTGCCTTCTCCTGGATGCCTTCTGTGAAATGTTACCTCTGAGACTTGGTTATCATTTGCCGAAACCCAGCCGTGTGAATGTCATTACATGGACCATATCTTAGTGGTTTTTACACACAGAGGTAAGCCAGTGTTCCAAATTTAGTTTTCCCGAGGATTGCTCCCTGGTAAGAGGAAGAAAAAAGGTTTCTATTTATCTAAAAAGAACGTGCCATTTGCCATTTGTTGTAAAGTTTTATAAACCTGTTGAAAAACAAAGTGTTTCCTTTGCTTATTCACCCTTGAAGTGAGGTGGGCTTTTCCTCTGCCCTTCTTTTTTTTCTTAAGGTTCTCAAAGGAAATGTACCATAAAAGGATTTTAAGACAATCTTTTGGACACTTAAAGTGTTTTACCAATAACCAGCATTGGCCCTTGGCGGGAGTAAAATCCCATTTTGACACAGCACAAGTAACTTGGAGTGTCCTAATTTTCCCCTATGGTACACCACATGATGAAACAAACAACAAAACGATTTGAACCTGCTTCCTCTTTTCAGGTTTCAGAGCAGGAACTCAGTCAAGAGACAGATGTTTCCAGATATCTGCATAGGGTGGAGTAGTGTGACCTGGGGGCAGCAAATAAACCTTCGCATTGAAGACCTGCAGCTAACTGCAGCCTTCCTTCAATTTCAGGTCCACAGTGGGTAATTGACATAGATTATCTATAACCTATCCATGCCAACACCAGAGCCTTCTACAAACACTGACTTAATTAGCAAATGATTTCTCCCCAAGTCATAATAACATAGAATTAATATTTTCATCTTGAATCTCAATAAAGTGATGTGGGGCGGACTTCCACAGTCAGACCAGTCAATAATCAAGGAGATACCTAATATATGGTCCCTGCTTGAGAAGACTGGAGAGGGAAAAAGCGATTCATTTGTGTTCCAGATCCTCTGTATAAACTCCCAGATAGCATTGCACACAATGTCACCATTGCCGCGTTTATTGGAACTGGGATCATCTGCTGTGGGTTTACATTCCTAACTGGCCTTGACACCAAGTAATGGTGGCTGAGAGGCTCCCACAGGGTACCTTGGTAGAGTGTCCAGTGGCCACAGAATATAGCAGTCAACAGGCTTTGCAGTGACCACTGAATGGGAGATGGGGGCATCATATCTAGAAAGGGGGAGGGGAGCAAAAGCTTGAACTAATTTACTGGAAAGCCTCAGGCCTTTTCAAGGAGTCTTTAGGATAATAGCTCTTTTGACTGGCTTTTCAGTTTTTTCCTTTTAGAAGTAGCAGTAGTGGTTGTCTGGGAGAGATGTGCAGAGAGCAGGGTAGGAAGGGGGTCAAAAGACACGTGATGGGTCTGATTAACAAGTAGGCTTTGTAAGCAGCAGCGGAGGGGACACCTGCAGCTCTTCCAGACATGCTTGCCCAGTAGGGGTGGTTAGAATGAGAAAACAGCTTCCAAAAAGATGTAACACAGAGGCATAAAAGGCAAAGAAAAATGTGCATTTGGGAGATGAGGGAATTGTAGAGTTTTATTTCTGATTCTCCTTTAAATAAACCTTTTATTATCTAATATTCTCACCCGTAGGTCAGGGCTCACTGGATGATGAGAGCTGGTGTTTTGCTCAAAAAGGAATTTGCTTTCAAACAGGCATGTATTCACTAATCTCTTTTCTTTAAAAAAAACAAACACAAAATCTCTTCCAACTCAGCTGACTCAGTTCGAGTGGGGATGACAGCAGCATTCACTTGCATAATCCCACAAAGCCAGGATCCAGAATGAAAATAAAAGTGACTTTTCATATCTGGGCATAGTGTGGCTTTGTGTGTAATTCAATTAAAGAACAAGTTATCACAATGCTATTGTATGAAAGGAGATAATAAGGAGAGCCACGTCTTTGGGGCTGTAACACAGTTAAACCTGTGCTTGACATGTAGGTATCAATCAGTATCTTAAGGGCCAGAATGGGACAGTTCCATGGGGTTCTACTTGGGGTCAGGGGAGGGGAGAGCAATAGAAAAAAAAAAAAAACCCATACCTTCCATGGTCAACCAGCTTAGCCCAGATCTATTCCAGATGGTGGTTATGTATTGTAGCTACTGATATCTCTCATAGCTAATAGAGCCTTGATAAATATCAATTGTGAGATCTCTCTCTCTCTCTCTCTCTCTCTCTCTCTCTCTCTCTCTCTCTCTCCCTGTTGAGATGCTAAGTTATCAGATACAGTCAGCCACTTAAGCTTGGTTTTAGCAGGATTTGGAAAGAATGAAGTGGGGTGTAACCTTTGGAAAGACTTGCCTGACTCTGGAAGCTGAGTTGGATGTCTCTTCTTGGTGCTTGCACTGACTTCAATGTCGTTTTTTATAAAACATAGTTAGTGATACCTTCCTCAGAAGGTTGTTTTGAAAATTAAGTACACTAAGTTATGTAAAATGGCTAATTCAGAACCAGGTGTCTTAGTCCGTTTGGGATGCTGTTACAAAGTAAGGTAGACCAGTGGCTTATAAACAGCAAATATTTATTGCTCACAGTTCAGGAGTCTTGGAAGTCCGAGCTCAAGACGCCAGCTGGTCCAGTATCTGGTGAGAGCCTGCTTTCTGGTTCATAGAAGGCTGTCTTTTTGCTGCGTCCTCACGTGGTAGAGGGGGTGAGGTAGCTCTCTGGGGTGTTTTCTGAGAGCATTAATCCCATTCATGAGGGCTCTGCTCTCTTGACTTAATCACCTCCCAAAGACCCCACCCCCTAATACCATCACTTTGGGAGTTAGGTTTCAACATGTAGATTTTGGGGGGACCCAAACAATCGATTTATAGGGTTTGGCATATACTACGCTCTCAATACATGACAGGCATTGTTAGAGCATTCATCAAAAAATTAAATCCATTCATTCACTTAATTAAATCCATTCATTCACTTATTCAGCACAATTTTTAGGAGACATACCTTGTGCCAGGCTCTAAGCAAGGCCCTGATGCTACCAGATCTGTGTCCTGTGATGAGCCAGATATGTGTCCTGACTTTCTGAATCAGACAGTATAATGGTGTGTTGGGGGTTGGGGTGAGGGGTGGGGATGTCAAGGACAGGGCCAAACAGGACCACATATTTCTGATAGAAAATTGTGGCAGGTGCTCTGAAGGGATACTATTCTATAAGATTACAGAGCAGGGGAACCCCATTATCTAGGGAGTCTAAGAGGTCTTCCCTATGAACCAACATGGTTGCTGAGATTGCAAGGATAAGGGTTGATCACTTGGAGGGTGGGACCTGAGACAGAAACAGATATGGGAAAGGGTATCTGTTCTGTTGTGGCTTAAGGTCACACTCTTAGAGGATTTTATTTATTGGTGTGAACTTGGAGGAACTAAATTCCAGTGCCTTTCCTGGCACATGAGTTACTATCCTCTGACATCACAGGGATGGGTATGGGCGGAATGCAGACAATGCAATGGGGGAGGTTAGGGGTCTGTGGGAAGACCCCTGGAGAAGGATTATGGAGGCAAATGGGAAGGCGCCAGGAGGATCCTGGGGCAAAGACAAGGAACACTGGGCTGAGTTGGGAGGGCTGGGTCCTGTCCCTGGCTAGCAGTCCTCGTTTACAGGTGAGAAAACTAGGGTTCAAAAATATTGTGATTTACCCAGGACACACACCTAGTAGGTGGTGGAACTTAGACTAAAATCTAGGCCTTTTTATTCCGGATCTTTGACTATACCATAAATGGGAGATTTGAGAAAATAACTGCTAAGATTTCTTCCAGGTCTAAAGTTCAATATTATGAAAGACCCCTATGGTGAGAGAGAGAGAGAGAGAGAGAGAGAGAGNACTAAAGATTTTTTAAAAATGAACTCAAAAGAACGTGACATACAGCAGACATGTTAATTATTGCCCACTATGGATGTAATGCCAGGCTGTTCACTGTAATAGGAAGGTCAGAGTGTCCCTTCGTTCAACCTGCCCTAGGAAGAGAATGCTCATTCTTTCATCTAGAGCTCCCTCTTTCTCCAGCTTTAGGGCCTATGGCTAGTGGAAAGTCCTGGCATTTGTACAGTTGAGAAACGCTTGACCTCCACATGCAGGCAGGGTAAACTAAGATGTATTTCAAAGACCATCAAGAGATCATCCACATACATTTCCAGAGATGTCATTAATGGACATTAAAGATCACCTAGGTCTAACCTTTCACTGACAAGTGGGGACACTGAGGCCCTAAATGACCAGTGTGACTTGTCCAAAGTCTCATAAGACATTTCAAAATACTGTATGTCTGGGCTTTCAAGGTTGTTTGGTTTTAATGTGAACTCAGCTGTGAGTTAAGGATGTGAAAATGAGAACTATTTGAGGAATTAATTCATGACTCCCACTTCTTGGCTTTGTGACTGAGCTGGGGTCAGAGTCGAAAAGAAGCAGAATATTTTACATTAGGAAGGATCACAAAGAAAATACAAACCCACTTAAAAGATCTGTTTAGTTACCCTAAAGAAAATCTCCTAATGGCACAGCCACTTTGGAAAATAATTTGATAGTTTCTTAAATAGCTGCCATCAATGTTGTATGGTCCAGCAATTTTACCCCTAGACATCTACCTAAGAGAAATGAAAATATGTCCACACAAAACTTGCACACGAAGTTCATAGAGCATTACTCATAATAGCTGAAGAGCATAAACAACCCACATGTCCATCAACTGCTGAATGAATAAACAATATGTGATATATCCATATAATGAAATATTTTATCTGTAATAAAAAAGAATGAAATACTGATACACAGACACACATGGCAACATGGATGAACCTCAAAAATGTTACGCTAAATGAAAGAAGCCAGACACAAAAGACTACTTAATGTATTGATTCCGTTTATATGAACCATCCAGAAAAGACAACTCTATTAGAGGCAGAAAGTAGATGAGTGGTTCCCTAGGTCTGAGGTGGGAAAGGGGTAGGGAACAAGGATTCACTGTAAACGGGTAGGAGAGATCATACTGAGATGACGAAAATGTTCTGAAACTGGATTGTAATGACTGAACAACTTGACAAATTTACTAAAAATTATTGAATTGTACACCTAAACTGGTTGAACTTTTGGTATGTAAATTATCCCTCAGTAAAGTTATTTATAAAAAAGAATGGAATATTATCCAGCCTTAAAATGGTAGGAAATTCTGGCACATGCTACAACATGGATGAACCTTGAGAACATTATGCTACTGAAATAAGCCAGTCACGAAAAGACAATTGCTATATGATTCCACTTAAACGAGGTACCTAAATAGTCAAATTCATAGAGACAGAAAGTAGAATGGTGGT
>NW_017731501.1:2051543-2060062 GCF_001890085.2 Hipposideros armiger | reverse complement strand
AAGGAAGGAAGGAAGGGAGGGAGGGAGGAAGGAAGGGAGAAAAAGGATAAAAGAAGATAAAAAAATCTTAAATTCTGTTTATGACTTTTCAATGTTGGAATATGTCCAACAGAATCATCTATAGAACATTAAAATCCATATCAGAGTGATCACGATTGGAGTGTTCTGTCTCCATCCCACTGTAAGGGCAATCACTAGGAGAGATGCGGAACTTCGCCACCATGTTATCACAACGGTTCTTTCCTCCAATGTTTGATCATCTGTGCCAAATGGAGGGCATGCCGTGGAGACATGAGCCCCTCAGAGAGTTCAAAGCCGCCCTGAGTCATTAGCTCCAATATCCTCGCAGCTCCACAGGCAGTCAAGCTGGGCGTCTCTGCTGGGCTCCATTCCCGTAACCACTTCCAAGCGATTGTGTGGAGCCTGCAGGTGAAGAAATTAGAGCTAGCACACAGCAAAGTCACAATTTACTTTGCACTCAGGGCAGACAGCCAATTAAACCACTGGCTGAAATTGGGGTTTTGAGTCTAGGCCATGCGTTGTCCTTTTATTACATGCCCCAAACTTTCTTTGGTTGCTCCAGGTATAAGGTGAATATGCTTGTCCTATGGCATTTCCTTGTTCCCTAAGCGACCAAAGACACAGTTCTTCATGCCAGTGTCTGCTTCACTGCCCTGCCCTGCCACACACACACAATTTTCCTTTTTGTAAAAATCTAAATGTGTTGCCGGTTAAACATATCCAAGGCCCCCAGGTATTTATTTATGTTTCTCTATTAGAAGAAAGAAATTATGATAAAAATTGTGCTTCGCAGTTCTAATGGAATTTAAATATTTTAAAATAAAATGTTGGTAAGAGGCACATATCCCCTCCTCAAACAAACAAACAAAAAAACCCCTAGTTTTATAAAGCAAATGTTTAAAGAAGTAGGATCTGCTTTTTCTGTGGACTACTTAGGAGTGACATTGAAACTTGTTATTGACAATACATAGCAACAGCCCCTGGGCTCTCTGGTATAGAAAGACAAAGCCAGTAACTAAGATTGAGGGGCTCTGACGTGACATACAAAAATAAATCATCTATAAAAATAGGACATTAATAGCACACTTATTTTTAATCAAAGTTTCAGGAAAACAAAAGGATCTTCTCAACACTCACCCCAAATTCCATTATTTAAGAATGTTCAACTGCCAGAGGGATATCTAGAAGGATAAAGATCAGAAATATAAGTGGGCTTATAAGACACTCAAGAGAGAAAATAAGGTCAGTTCTTGTTAGCACACTTCAAATAAAACTGGAGACCTTCAAGGAGCCAGGGATCTTATTTTGGGACCAGGCCATTAGAAAACGTTTCTGTTGAGAAATGTCATCTATGTATCATGGAACCCCCAGTCTCAGGTGTAATTCAAGACTGGCTAAATTGGGTCTTGTCATTGGAGAGTAACCTCATTTACTGTAGGAAAGAAAAGATATTGTGTTTTAAGAAAAGATATTGTTTCCCTTTGAGATACTAACACAACTTCAGGATACAGACACGTCCCCAGTTTCTCTTAAAAACCCATGATGAGTATATAAACTATGAGTTTATATTCACATTTTTGAATGTATATATTTAGTCTGTATCTTTTAAGGTTAAGTTCTACTAGGTTTCCAACTACTTTGCAAAGTAACACTTTATTTTCCTTTCTCCAAATGCCGTTATTTTCTGCCTCCAAAGGGTAACCTTACTTCCCTCTTAGGGCTCCAGAGAAGCAGTTCATGTCCTATCACCACTTCTACAGGTTTTCCTTAAATCTTTCTTCGTCTTCCCAAAAGCTTCAGTACATGAGTTCATCTTAGGCACACTACCTTAAATCTCTCATCATTGATGGAATGCATTCGCCAATGAGTTTTTCTTTCCACATTCTCAATTTTAATCAGTTCTACCTATGAAGTTTCTTTTCTCATCCCCTCTGCCTCCCATATAAATTCTATTCATCCTTCAAAGTTTTTAGGCCATCCCACACTCCCCCACCATGTCCTTTCCTTCATAATCCAACCACTCTGAACTCTTACACTGTTGATAGCACTCCTTTGATGTTACTTCCATGCCTCCTTTCATATGTTCTTAACCATTTCACAGGTTTCTATCTCGCTCTTGCCTTGACAATAAGAATCCAAAAGTCAGATATTCTGATTTACACTTGTTTTGCATCCCTCTTAACCTGTAGGGGTGAGCTTTGCATATCAGAGGAGCCATATGCTGTATTTTTGAGTCTTTGATGTTTTCCCTGTCAATCTTTGTCAAGAAAATATTTATTCTAAGTCTGTTCTCTCGCCAAGTTTATTCCCCATTTGGATCACTGTGGTTGTTGTCTATGTGCATGCACGAGGACACCTGAGATAACCAGGAAAGCTGGTTATTTCAACTTGAAGAAGCAGGTGGGAGATTCAGTGGATTATCATGCTGGTAGGTGAAGCCATGCAGTATATAGAGCATCTACAGATTCCATGGAGGCCTTTGACTAAGAATTGCATGATATCTTTGTGTGAAAGAATAAGAAATAAATTGTGTAGAATCCTAGCCATTTTCGGATCCCAAAGCTGTTATTACTCATTCTAAATAATTTACTGGCCTTCTGGACTTTCTATACTGTATCAGGTTCACAGGTTTGTCCTGCCACAAACAGGATGACTGGCTTTCAGGGTCTGGGTTCTGTGCCCTGGTCCAACCCATCACACATACCGGGTTCTCATCACCACTTTTCTGAGCCAGGAACCTCATCTTTTCCTTATGCATTTTCTAACTTTACAAGCTCAGTGTTAAGCTAACAACAAGGTGATGGGCTACCAAAAAAGTCAATATAATCTTAGCCTCATTGCAATGGAGGGTGATGAGGTCATAGGCAAAGGCGAATAACAAGCAGAGCCAAAAGTTTGGACACTGCTGATAAGAAACAGTAAAAGGCTGGAAGCTGGGTAACCCAGAAAAGAGCATCTGATGTAGAAAGGGAGCAGCAGGATCATATTTTCATCTCTACACAAGTTGGAAGGCAACGTGGACATGGGACTTTGTTTATATGAATGGTAGGACTAGTTAGGTTAAATTACAGGGAGGCCCAATAAGTTTAAAAACTGAAGGAGTTATGTTGTACTGGAATGGGTGTGTTCCCAACTCTGTTAAGATATAAGGACTTGAGTTCAGATAATTGATCAAGATATTATGGAAGAGATTCCTGCATTGCATGGAACTAAAAAGTAGGTGCTCTCTAGTGACACACACAAATCACTCTAACTCTAAGACTCTTCTAATCTGTGATGGTTTCCCATTCATTTATGTCTTTCCTGAGGTATAGCACCTATAAACAAATAGGATTCCAGCTTTAGATGTAAAGATGAATCAAGATTTTATCCAAGGGCGGGATTTGGAGAAGGGGAAGGTTTGTCCAATATCAGCCTTGATGTCTTTGTTCTAGTGGGTTTTTCTTAGAAACACAGTGGTCATTCAGAAAGCAATACTCATTTTGTTCCCTCCTTCACATTCAGTACACACTTCAATATATACATGGCATTCTAAAGCCTTTAAAAGTTTGAAAAACGATGATTGGTTGCTTTAAACATATACAGCTTTCTTTTTATGTCCATTTACAATGGCTAGGAGTAGCAAATAATTAGACTTTTTGGGAATTATTCTTTGGAGAAAGAGTACCGTTTATTGAGTGACTTTCATACATATATCACATTTAATCTCTAAAATAACTTCGTGAGATAAGCATTATTATTCCAATTTTACAGTTGATAGAGGTTTGGGACAGCAAGCAACTTAATCAAGTTTGCATAACCTTTAAGTTGTTTAGCTTATTGGAGTCTGGGCCTATCCGAGGCCACAGCCCTTTTCACACAATCTCATGACCAGCTCCTAATCGTATATTCTGCATATTTTTGTTTTGAAATAGAGAAGGTAAAGTCTAGAGACGCCCATTACTTTGGAAAGAAATGGTTTGGTTTTATAAGGATGAAGCCGTCTTTGCTTAGTGGGAAGGAACTTTGGTTTCGGCAACGCACTGGCATGGGTGTGAATATCAGTTCTGCCCTCTAAACAGCTGAGTGCCCTTCAGCAAGCTCATGAACTTCTCTAGGTCTCTGTATCTTTATCTGACAAATGGGAATTCTGATAGTACCTTTCTCAGAGGGCTGGTTTTAATAGTAAATGAAATCAGTGAAGATCCCGGTAATAGGGAAGCACCACAGGAGAGAAAAGCAGGAAAAACAGATTGTTCCTTGGAAGCTAGGCTCACTGATAACAGTAGCAGTCTTACTGGCTCCAACCGATTTTTTTGTAAAAGGTTATTCTCTATAGATGGTTCTGATAGTTGTTCTATCTCCCCCACCTAGCGCAGTGCTCAAATGTTCACTGCCTGATTCACAGTGAGAGAGAGGTGAGCACAGTGAAACGTCTGGCTATGGGAAGAAAAGAATACCCAGCGTGGAAAAGGCAAGGATCTGCGGCTTAAACACAATGCAGATGGAAGTGATAAACAACCTTGGCAATAATGGTACGTTCTGTTTTCCTGTGGATCTCAAAGCCAGGTACAGACTGCAACCCCAATGCCAGTCAGCAGTGTGTTGGGGCTGCACAAATGTTTTCTCTGCATCCCCCTGTGGTGAGAAAGTGTAGCATGGATTAATGATCCTAGTTTGTAGAGAAGAGCACAGAAGTAAAACCTACAAATCAGGGGCATGCTTGGCACTTGGAAAGACTATCTTTATACTCTGGGAGTAGTTCAGTCGCTCTGATCACCAATGGTGCAATTTGAGGTGTTCCCTTCCACCTATAAAGACGCGGATGCTCTTCTTTCTTTCATCTCCCTTTTCCCACCCCCAGCAAGCCTCCCGTGAAGGAGGCTCACCTTCTTATGACAATTAGGATTTAATCACACCGTTTCTGCTAAAGGTTCCTGCCTTTGAATCCAAATGAACTTTGGCTGGCACTTTGAGTGGCACATTACTGTCCCTGAAGCTCTTGTTAACTTATTCTGGCAACGCTCTTCATCCTGGCATGTACACCACACACACACACAGACACACACAGACACACACACACACACACACACTTTTTTTTTTAAGCTCTTCAAGTCAAATAAAAAACTTGTATTTTTTTTGTTTCCCTGGTACAATACCTTTCTGAGGTGCAGTCCAGAAACAGAAAACAGGAAACCAAACTAAAATGGTTGGTGTCCATTAGTGCCCTCCAGGAAAAAGTGCACCAGCTGCAATGGGACTGGAGCTTCTCTTCCAGGGAGACCAGCCTACAGCACCTTCAGGCACCAAGAAGGTTTACATGTTTTCAACCTTCAAATAGAGAGTGCACGTGTGGGATGAAGAAACAAAAGCATTAAAATATTTAGAATTGGATGGAGCACAGAGTTTGCACTCGGCTGCTCCCCTTTTCCTGCCTTCCAAACCTCTCGCAGGGCTCTTACTTCACTGCTGAGCTCAGCGCTGGCACAGCATGAAAGGTCAGTAAGGCTTTCATAGCGCCCATTGTTTTTCCTCTCAAAACGTTCTCCAGAAATCATTGTCTTTCTCTTTCTCCAGACATTTGCATTCCTAGACACCTTTTTTTTTTTAGAAGCCATTTATTGAGGCATAATTTATATGCAGTGAACTCACCCTTTTTAGGTGTTGAAGTTCTGTGAATTTTGACAAACTGTAGGCAGTTATAGAACCACCACCACCACAATAAAAGAACAGTTCAGTCACCCCACAAATGTCCCTCATGCCTCTTTCCGGCCAACCCCTCCCTGCCATCTCTACACCCTGGCAATTGCTGGTCTGATTTCTGTACCTATAGCTTTGCCATTTCTAGAAAAGCATACGAATAGAATCATACAGTAGGTAGCATTTTGAGTCTGGCTTCTTTCACTTAGCGTAAGGCATTTGGAATTCATCTGTGTTGCTCCACATAGTAGTAATTTGTTCTTTTTTATTGCTAAGTGGTATTGCATTATATGGCTAGACCACTATTTGTTTACCCATTCACCAATTGATGAACATTTGATTTGTTTCTGGGTGGCGGTGATTTTGCATAATAATTTGTTTTGAAAGGGTTGTTTTGCAAGTTATGTCAACCTTGCCTTTTAGCAATTTCCTGTAAGTTACTCAAGTACTTTTTTAAGTTTGATTTGATATCAAGGAGTTATCTTTTGCCTTTTTATTTGTAGGGTTTGTTTGGAAATAGGATCGTAACCAGGACAGGCTGGTCAAGGGAACTTGCCATAGATGTTCCAATAGATAGCTTTCTTTCTGCAGTGGTCACCCCAGGCCTATGACTTTCCATATGGAGAGTGGAATACCGCTTCTTGTCCATAGCTGAACAGGCAAAGCCTCTGCCTGCTGAAGGGACTCAGAAGGTGGTGGCTGTAGCGGCCTGAGATCCAGCAGTTCCTTAGGCAATAAGGTTATAATGCAAAGACTCCTATGTGAATGGGTTTCCAACTTCACCCACAGGAAATGGGGAGCCAAACTCTAATTTTTCAAACGCTGTTACATTTTGAAAATTACCTACCTGAGAACTAAAAAAAAAAGGTACATATAAAGATGTCAAAGTCCTAAGATAGGTAAGTGCTGGTTTATTACATAGTGTGTGCATTTAAAATGGAATTTGTCTTTTAGATACATTTGCTTCAGGCATGATAGTGTTGCAACATGCTGTGGTATCACATTGCAAAACTTTTACTGTTAAAACTTCTCTGTGTCTTTCCAGCCTCTTCCTTTTCCCAGAAAAAAAAAAGAAAGGAGGGGACAAGAAGAAGGAGAAAAAGAGGGGTAGGAGGGGTTAGGAAGTGGAGGAGAAGGAAGGAGAAAACCTGGGTCATAATACAGTATCTTTCGTCTTAGAATCTTAAAAGTTGTTTTCAAAATCAGCTGCTTTGAGATTACCTGCTTGTCAGGACGTGGGACACCAAGGAGGAACCGGAATGGATTTTTGTGGAACAGCACAGTGTGATGGTTAATTTTATGTGTCAACTTGGCTAGACCATGGGGTGCCCAGATATTTGGTCAAACATTGTGCTGGATGTTTCTGTGAAAGTGGTTTTGGGGTAAGATTCACATTTAAATTGGTGGACTTTGAGTAAAGCAGATTACCTCCAAGTTATGTGTAGGCCTTGTCCAGTCAGCTGAAGGCCTGAATAGATTGAAGACTGATCTCATAAGAAGAGGAACTCTGGCCAGCAGGCTGCCTTTGGACTTGAACTGCAATTCTTCCCTGGGTCTCTAGCCTGCCAGCTGCCTCGCAGATTTGGATTTATGAAGCCTCCACAAACACACAAGCCAATTCCTTAAAATAAGCCTCTCTCTTCTATAGATGATAGATAGATAGATAGACAGAGAGATAGACAGATAGATGATAGATAGATACGTGTGTACATATATACATGTATATATTTATATAAGCCTGGAGATCCTTGACTATGTAATTCACAGAGCAAGTCAGTGGCAGAGCAACAGGTCATCTGGGTGAAGGCAGGAAAATGCAGTGCTTGATGACAGAGGCTCTGGAACCAAATTATCTGACTTCTAATTCAGGCTCTGATAGTCATGAGCTATGTGCTGCATCACCTTATCTGGGCGACAGGTCTACCTACCTAATGAAAATGTGAAGGAGCAAGAGCTCTGGAAACTCAACTGCAATTTTCATGATCAAGAATATTGAGTCCTCGTGGCACTTCCCCAGGAACTGGCCCACACTGTCAAGGAGATGCACTGCTTCTGGACACCTTGAAAAAGGCAGTGTTTACAAGTTTTGGGGGGACTTAACGGTTCAATCAAGGAGAGCATTTCTGTCAAAATCTATCTACTTGCTATTGAGTACTTACAAGGCATCTATCGCCCTGTGGAGTGTCTTACCAAATTTAATCTTTCCAACAAAAACACAAGGTAAGCATGTTATCCCAAGTCTGTAGGAAATAGACCAGAAAGGTGAAGAGCCCCACCTGAGGTTACACAGCAAGTCAATAGCACAGATCTTGTGGGAGTTGTCACTACACTACCAAACCAAACACACACACACACACACACACACACACACACACACCCCTTCCTAAAGAATTGCAGAACTTCTGCATCTGAGGAAGTATTAAAGACAATTAATACTCCCCCACCCTCCTCCACTCCATAAATTTCTTCCTTGGCACCTGCCTAAGCAAGAATTGAGCTGCAGCTGAGTATTTTCTGCCCAGGAGCCCACTGGTCACTGAAGCAGCAACTTTTATTTTTGTATAGCTCTAATGGCTTTGAGTTTTGTTCTTTGTTTCACATAGTAAGCCTAATCAATTTCCCAATGTCTTCCCATCCTATACCTAAGAGCCATGAAGGCTATTTGCACACAGGTATACCTCCCCCTTGTCCAGTTCATCTTAAGTAGAATGGTGTATGAGGCAGAATAATTTTGAAATATTATCTGGTTTGTTTGTTTCCACCACATTTCCAGGAACCCCTTTGTTCTTCCTTCATAAATCACCAAGGACATTCTTGCC
>NW_017731501.1:2036189-2042143 GCF_001890085.2 Hipposideros armiger | reverse complement strand
TGTTATTTACAAGGCAAGTGACTGCCCCTTGTGCCAAGGGGAACTTCCACCCAGAGAAAGGATCCAGGAGCAGGTGCTTCAGGCTGAGATGTTAGGTGCTTAGCAATGTTGGTTAGATATAACAACAGAACTCTATGTCTGAAGAGATAGAAAATCATTTTCCCCCAAACTTTGCACAATATTATTTTTGTTAATGGGAGGTATGTGTACTTGTTATTCTAACACTTGCTTTGGAAAACTTGGGAGCAAGAACCAGCTGAGCTAGGAAGGGCAAGCTTACCTGAACTCTGTTTACTTCAGGGTAGAGAAAAGAATGAGACAAGGAATGGCCAGGTGGCGACCATGCAACCTGGACTGCTGTCATTGCCTACAGGAGTAGTTATTTAAGGTGAAATATGCCCGATGTTGGGAGAGTTCTCATGACTCCTATGATTGCCATGTCAGAGCTCTGTGGGGCAGATTATACCTGCTTGGGAGAAGGGTGGGATTTCACATGAAGGGAAGAAACAGGGATCTCTTATCCCTGGAGTGGAGGGGAGTTAGGTTTTGGACCAGGAAGGGAAGGTTCATCGTTTTTTTCCTGGGAACTAAGTTGAGCTTAGACTCTTAGGTGTGGGGAGACCTATAGAACCTAGACCACGCGTGGAGGGTGGGTCTGAGCCTTAAATGTTGAGTATACAATTCTAGAAGCAGCTGTGAATTTCACAGAGCTGAAGACCAAGGCTTCTGTAAAGTCTTACTAAAAGCCTGATCTCAGATGTGCTATGTACTATGTATATATGTAATGTGTGTGTGGAGGGGCGGAAGAGGGTTAAGAAGAACCATGTTCTTCTTGGAGGCTGGAGAAAGGTATGCTTATGATGACATAGACATCTGGCCGCAAAGAGCTGCACCCTTATAAGGGACAACAGCAGCAAAGACTGCAGACCAAGAAGCAAGAAATAAGCAAACCCAAAAACTTGCCCCTGAGAACATATATTATGGTACTTTGAGCAACCTCGGGAGGCATAGGATGAGGGTGTATGTGCTGGGGGTGTGTGGAGGCCGTACTTGAATAACTAAACCAGGAGGGGCTAATGCATTAATGTCTTCAATTTCAAAGACAGTAGCTTCANGGAGGGAGGGAGGGACGGAGAAAGGAAGGAAGGGAAGAAAGAAGAAAGAAACGGAGAGGCAAAAGTTCACTTATAATGCCTACAAGCTATTGGACAAAACAGTTTGAGAAGTCATTTTGTTAATAACCAAGCATGACTTACTTAGGATTAAAACACAAGTTACAATTTAATAAATACTATGGGCCTTATATAATTAAAAATAAAATAAGCACAACACATTTTAAAAGGATTTTTTATAAACTAAACTGTTGAGATTTTTCATCCTCAAGAATAAACCTGGAATGTTAGCTTTGCAAAGAGTAAAAGGTAAAAGAGGGAAATTGATGAAATGAGGTCAAGTGAATTATTTGCATAAATATTTATGGTCACTTTAAACTTTCAAAGGATTTTTAAAAGTAAACAAGGAAATATTGCTAAAATAAAGCAGCTTTACTTATTGTCTTTATATATTATGAAAACAAAATATCTCAGTAAGTCTTACTGATAAGGGGTTGATGTAATTCTTTGTAAGTGAACTCGTTTTTTTTAGCCTGCATAAGGTAAGTATGTTGGTTAATGATTAGAGGACTCCTAGTTTTCCTCTTTGTTCCACTCCTTAAACAACAAGAAGATTGTAAACCCTTGAAGTTTCCCTGGAGTTATCTTAGGTAAAGTCCAAAGTTCAAGGTAGTGTTCCACAAACCATAAACCAGCCACCGAAGTACCCACCCGTGAAGGCAGAGAAGACTCAAAGCGCACCGGGGCGTTCTGGGCTGTGGATGTTCTTGGGCTAGTCTCTACTCAATCTGCTTTCAAATCATTTCTTTCAAGATTCAGCGTATTTGGCCTTTTGCCCACACCCTACTTAGATTTTTAAAAACTAAGCTTCTTATTTTAATGCAGCTTTGTATTTATAGGAAAATTGCAACATAATACAGAGAGTTGCCCCACACCTGTACCCCAGTTCCCCTATTATTACATTACTGTGGTACATTTATTACAACTAACAAACTAATATTGATACATTATTATGAACAAAAGCCTTAGCTTATTCAGATTTCCTTAGTTTTCTCTAATATTCCTTTTCTGCTCCAGCATCCTGTCCAAGATACCACATTACATTTAGTTGTCAAGTGTTCTTAGGCTCCCTTGCCTGTAACGGTTACTCAGATTTGCCTTGTCTTTGATGATTTTGACAGGTTTGAGGACTAGTGTTCGGTTATTTTATAGAATGGACCCTCAGTTGGGATTTGTCAGATGTTTTTCTCATGATTATCCTGGCGCTACGGGTCTTTAGGAGGAAGATCCCTGGTAAAGGGCACTTCTCATCACATCATTTCAAGAGAATGGAGTTATCACTGTGGATGTTGACCTTAACCTCCTGGCTGAGGTAGTGTTTGTCAGTTTTCTCTTCTGAAAAGTTCCTCTTCTTTCACCCTTTCCATACTGTACTCTTTATCAGGAAGTCACTAAGCACAACCCACGCTTAAGAAGTGGACACTTATGCCCCACCTCCTAGAAGGCAGGGTGTAGAAATGATTTTCTGCACCAGAGATATATCGCTTCTTCTCCCATTTATTTGCTTATTTAATCATTTATTGCTATTAGCATAGATTCATGGATATTTATTTTTACTTTAGGTTATAATCCAATTCTACTTTATTTTGTTGCTCAAATTGTTCCAGTTTTGGCCATTAAGAGCTCTTTCAGTTTGCTCCTGTGTCCCTTTGACACACCCCTATCATGGGGTGTGTGTGTGTGTGTGTGTGTGTGTGTGTGTGTGTGTGTACTCACTTGTTAGATACACACATTTATAAATGTTCCTGTGTGTAACCAAATTATATACAGATATATCTATACCTATATTAAGCTAAACATAAATTCATGCGATTTTCCAATGTAAATCCATGAATACATGGATCATTCTAGCCTTCTCCCTGGGCTTATCTGTAAACTCTCCTTCCAACAGTGAAAAATCTGATTCCCACCTCTGGCTGTATGTTTACTTAATTGTTCATTTCTAGTACATAAGTGTAGCCGTATCTGAATGGTTAGCCTGTGCCCCCCTGAGAAACAACTTAATCCACTAGAGCACAATCTTACACACAGTTTCTTTTGACTTTGGTCTTACAAAGCCTACTCTTTTCCAAAGTTCCTAAGCACCTTCAGCACCCCCTCTTCTTAGTGAGGTGATTTCACGTATTTACAATACAGTTAGATTGTTTTATTACATTCTGCATCCCATCTCTGGGATCCCCAATCTCCTAGATGATTTTTTAAAAAATTGCACTCACACTATGTTTTGTGTAAACATAACATAGGTTTATGCTTAGTTCAGATTTGCTGTGTTATTAAAATAATGTTTTANTAAAATGTGAACAAGTGCAATTAAATGACAATATTAAATTAGTTTGAAACCATGTAAAAAGGTTTTAGGTTCCTTTCCTATGCAGACTTGCCTAAAGGAACTTATTTTCATTTTTATCTTAAAAGTTGTTAGGTAACCAAGGTGCCATTGAATCTATCTCTTGAAGCTAGTGAGACCCTGAAGGAGGCATTTGAGGGATGGAAATTCTAGGGAGCTGAATTTTATAATAGTTGGGACCACACTGTCAAGTGTAAATTCACGCAGAGTTCACAGGCTAAAGAAACATGGCTTTCTTGGTGCTGGTTATGGCATTTCTCTGGACAGTGTGAAAGCACGGGTTAGGTAACATTACTGAACAGTTACGCTCTGTGCTTGACACATATTATTTTATTTAATCCTCACAACAGCCAGTGACATAAGTACCATTGTTAACCTATATTATTGATAAAGTAATCAAGCTTAGAAAGTTAATCATGTGCCTAGTGTCACACAGGTAAATAGAGGCAGAGCAAAAATTCAAATCCAGATCTGACCCAGAACAAAATCTTTTGCCCGCCATATATTACTGCACCCTAAAAAATTCACAACAGGCATTTTAAAACCCAAAGAGTTATAAAATGCTTTTTATACTTCTGCTATATCATCAACTATAATAGGGATTGGCAAACCCTTCGCCTATTTTTGTAAATAAAGTTTTATTGACACACAGCCACAGGCATGAAAATATGCTTAATGGTTTACCTATTTTTATGGCTACTTTATACTTCAATGACAGAGTTGAGTAGTTCTGACAGAGACAGTAGGGCCTGCAAAGCCGAAACTATTTACTCTCTGGCCCATTCTACAAAAAGTTTGCTGATCTCTGAATTACGCTATGGAAAAATATGACAGTAATACTTCAGCAATTTGACTATATAATGTTGTTTTTTTAAAAAAATCAGGAACCACATTCTTCTATATGTGTCTTTCAGTGGTCTCCTTGTATTAGATTTTAAAGGACTTTAGAAACATCAGGCAGTCTTACTAGGTCTCTGTGACCCAATTTATCACATTTGAGCAGGAATTAGTAATCCTTATGTGTTCTTGAGTACTATCCTCTTTCATCTATTAAAAGTGCCAATATCATAAGTAACAGGCTTCTCAAGGATCTCATTTTTTATTTCTTTGGGAATTAGTAATATGGCCTAACCATCTTTGAGAGGAGGACAGGAATAATTACTTTAAAACTTGGAACGTTATCTCAGTTTGGGAGCGACAAGGCAAGTGATTCTGCTGGGATTATCTCTTTTGAATTAGTGCCAGTTGTGCATGCCAAAGAAATTTCTCTCAAAAGCAAAAGGAAGCATGTCTAGGGTGGCTGGTACACTCGTTTACAAAACAATGTACTATGTGCTATATGCATTGATATGTACCCACACATATGTACACAGACACGGACACACACACACACACACACTTCAGGCACACCAATCTACTCCATACTGAAATTTATTTTATAATTTCTCTATTGCTTCCAAGAGACAGTGTTAGCCCTGCCTCTCATCTGAGACTTAACCACATTTGTCTCGGCCTTTTCCCTGTCATGTGTAAATCCACACTGTTGATTTCAGAGTAGTTTGCATTTGATCATGTAAAACATCCTTCTTCTGCTCAACAATTTCCTGTCATACTTCACAATCATTATTCTCACTTCTCTTTTGTTCCCTGTTCAAGCAGTGACTGGGATAGGCATGCACTGCTAGAGCAATGACATGGTAAAAAAAAAATTCAGGGGGCACCCATCTACCCAAGGGTGGTGTCTACTACAAGATGTGATAGGAACATAGGGATGGAGATAGGGACAATTAGCTGTCCTGACATAGAGATGTTTCCTGGTAAAGGTGGTGTCTGATTAAAATCTTAAAGGATGAATAACGGTTATTCCTAAGAAAGTGGAGGGGAACAGCAGGGAAAGGAGGGAAGAGTTTGGGCAGGAGGGTACAAGGGCTCAGGAGCCCCTGGCCGGCACTTGTCATTGACTCTGGTAGTCTTCCCCTTGATTGAATTCCCGTCTCACCCTACTGTCCGCTGCCACACTGGATGCTGCCATGGAGAGATGAACAAAGCCATCCCTCTAAATGAGGAAGCGAGTACCTTCTGACCTCTGAGCTCTGGGAAGCCCTAACTTCTCCCTACTTCTTTCTCTGATAACAGTGCCTTACTTTAGTCAACACACCCTCAGCATTTCCTCCACCAGTCTTGCAGGATTGCCTCACCCTGTGTGGTGCAGTTTAGAGCTACTCCTCCTCGGAACTCTCTTTGTCTGGACTAGATTAGAGGCATGATCTGCCAGTGGTGACATTTAATCAAAGAGCTGCCTTCAGGACTTTCCTTATTTAGCCAAACGATTGTTGACAAACCCAAACTGTATATGCAGGCTCACACCCACAGTTTATTCAAACCAGGTACTGTACTCAGCTCGTTGTGTAAGGAACAGCTTCTTTCCAGAAATC
>NW_017731501.1:2024696-2029864 GCF_001890085.2 Hipposideros armiger | reverse complement strand
CTCCAGGTTGAGCTGTTGTTCAGCATCTTAGCTGTAGAGGGCAGTGTCACTGGCCCTCATATGTGGGATCCGAACTGGGGCCCTCTGGCATCCCAAGCCTGCTCTTAAACAACGCACCGCTCGGCCGGCTCTTCTTAACCCTTTTTTATAAATAAATTTTCTACCACGAAAGGTATGCTATTGCATATCAAATTCAGTACCTAATTTGGAAGAAAAAACTAGCATTTAAAAATATAATAATATTTCAGACGGCCATTTTAAGCTAATGTCAGCCTATAGAAGCCACACAGCCCCTTTCTCTTCTTCACACAGACTCTAACCAATGTGTGTTCATGTACACACACATCCACTGTTCTCTCTCAAACATCCCCAGTGCAGGTGGCAGACTTATGTTCTTACAATCTTAAACCCTTCGATTATAACCTGCGCTAAAATAGGAAAGGTAATAAACTGTGTAGCTGGAAGCTTGCCAAACATTTGCAGAGTGCCCCATCATTCAGAAAGTGCTTTAAAAATACTCGATCTCATTTGAATACCACTTTCTTGCTGGTGTACCTGTGTCGGTTTCTTGTTATTTTATTTTATGTTAAAGCAAAGATACAGACAACAGCTCATGTTTGAAAGACGTGAGCTCCGACTAGCTTTCTAGATTTAGCACATGGGAGAACTCTGTTTAATTTCCTTTTGGGTATCACAGGCCTTGATCTCTAAACAAATACATGAAGTGGGTCTCTAAACTCTGGGTGGAAGTTAGCTAATCATTGACATGCGAGGCACTCTGCTACTTGACACACTTAAACAATAACTGTCCAGCTGCTCGGCAGGCTAAGTTTCTACTACAGCGGAGAGCTGTCCCCTTAAGGGGCCCATGCAGCTCTGCTGAGGTGTTTGGCAGACTGCAGCTTGTCTGCTCTTTTTTCGACACCTCTCAGAGTGTCCAGCTCAGAGATTGGCACAAAGGGAGTGGTTGCCGTGTACTTCTTGAACAGGGAAAAAAAATAAGGTAATTGCCACCAAAGGAGCACTCCTTCAGTCTCAGGTTTCCTCAACTAGTGACACATTGAATCCTCTTAACTACTGTGTGATATATTGATTATAATCCTATTTCATAGGTGAAGAATCCGAGGCTCTGACAGAATAAGAAATATATATTTGACCTTTGTCCTCAGTTCTTGGAATAGAGCTCCTAAAAAAACCTTGTAATTTCCTGAATGGTGGGGGTGATAAGAGCATCTGTTGTTATAATATTTGGTGTTAGTTCCTGGTTCCTGAAACAAGAGTTTCTAAGACCCGTGGGGTTCTGGAATGATAGCAATGTATTTTTTATGCTAATGAGATGACTGGTGGCTGGCTTCCCCTAAATAGCTTCAGGATGGGGGTTGTTCATCAGAAAGACCAAGGCCTGATTACAGGATTGGAACTTTTTTCCTCAACCCCTGACTTCCAGGGAGAAAAAAGGAACTGGGGATTGAGGTAATCACCAATGTCCATGATTTAATCAATCACAACCACATAGTGAAATCTCCATTAAAAAAATCCTTAAACTACAGGTGTAGGGGGTGGGGGTGGGGGGTCAGGGAGCTTCCTGGTTGGTGAAGACATCAAGGTGCTGGGAAGGTGGAAGAGGGCGTGGAAGCTCCAGGCCCCTTCCTATATACCTTGTCCTATGTAGCTCTTCCATTTGGTTGTCCTGAGTTGCATATATTCTATTATAGCTTATAATAAGCTGGTAATAGTCAATAAAGTGCCTTCCTGCATTCTGAGAGCCTTCTAGCAAATCACCAAACCCAAGAAAGGGGACTAGGGAATCTCTGATGTATAGCCTGTTGATCAGAAGTATGGGAGACCAGGGACTGGAAACTGATAACTGAAGAGGGGGCCTGAGCCCTTAACCTGTGGGGTCTGACGTGAGCTCCAGGCAGCTAGTGTCAGAATTGAATTCAATTGTACATCACCCAGTTGGCGTCCAGAGAGTTAGGGAATTGCTTGGTGTTTGGTGCCACAAGTGTTATGAGTAAGAATGGTTTATAGAGGTTCAGAAAGGTTAACTTGTTTAACTTCACACAGCATGAGATTCTGAGAGCTGGGATTTGAACCAGATTCCCCCGATTTTAATTCTGTAATACCACGTTTTCCACTGATTTATTTTATGTTTAACTTCTGGGAAGTTCCTATTAATCCTGGTACTGATAAAAAGTGTATTTCATGAGAAACCCACAGTAGCACTTTAAAATGAACACTTCTGTGATCTTTACTAGAGTAAAACGAAGCATAAATATACCACTGAATGTCACAGTGAGTGTATATGGCTGGAATGTCATGTCTGGAAAGTAAGGCTCTATTCCCAGGTTCACTGTGGACTAAAAACATTAATTCTGATAAGATAAATGGTATCTCACTTCGTTTCATTTTCTTCTGCTCTTTGAAAACATAAGCAACTCATTATCTGTGTTTTTGCTTCTGAGATAATATGAAACTTCAGGAAATCACATTGTTTACTTCTGTGGAACCAACTGGGAAAAAAAGGTACAATAAAAATTTAAAAGATCACTCCTACTAACAAAAATTCAACCACCCACAGTCACTACAAGCAGAAATAGCAGATTAACCATTACCGTCACTACCATCAACACCATCAATACCACCATCACCGTCAGGTTTTCTTAGGACAAGACAGACATAGTTTTCTGTTCCTCATGTGAAGATCACTTTTATGATTTTCCTTTCTCCAAAAAGTCATATCCCACAATTACCCAAGCCTGTTCAAACTCCAAATATCTTAAGCATCATTTAAATAGAATGAAGACTTTTGGTAAGTAGCAACACCTGAAACTAACAATATAAAAATTTAAAAACAAACAAACAAACAAAAAACCCCACAAATATCCAAGCTGCATTAATGGCAGAGGTAGTTTACAAACTTCTCTCTTTGATCAGTCAGATTCTTCTCATTGTTTATTTGGAAGTGGTCAGCATTCAAATATGTCTTTGAAGTAAGTCTGAATATATGCTTTTCCCAACTCATATCCTCCCTACGCCTCCCCAAACATACACACACACTTATTTCTATAATAGCATTTAGCTCTTACTTATGGATTTATGTTATGTAAATATAAATGTCTTCTTTCATTGCCTGTCTTTTAAAGTCCTAGATTAATATACTGCATGACTAATAAACTGGGATCAGACTTTGCTCTTTACTTGTGGCTTCTAATCCATAATGACCTGTATTATAAGAACAAGCCCTATGTTTAAAAACTCTAATTAGTAGATATGGCTATTAAGATTAATTTCCTTACTCATCTTATTAACTTTTGAGCACACAGACAAATATTGTCCTTTTCTGGATATCAATATAAAAAGTCTAAGAATCCATCTGAAATTGCCCACAAAGTTTGTGATAAAAGAGCAAGTTATTTTATGGTGGCAAGCTCTCTCTATTTAAAAAGAATTTGGTTTTTGAAAAAGGCCTCACTCAAGGGTAGGCTGTTGCGTTAAGGGAATAACTAAGTTGAGGATTAATTTATTTTTTTAGAAAAAACTTTTATTAAAATACAATGCAGTGATAATCAGGGAGAAATAAAATTCTGTGGATGATGTGCTGGTGGCATATGTTGAAAATGCATCCACAGATGGAAAATAGAAAAAGAAAGTCTTAGTTTTATTAAATAAACAACAAAAAAATAAATTCAGCTTTAAACTTTCTTGGATGATATGATCAGTGATATGAGGTTTAAGATAGAGAATTGCTGAGGGTCTTTTACAATTTTTTTCACATTTCAAAAAGATGTATAAGTTTTAAAAGTTTAAACAAGTTTTGTTATAATAAGATAGTTTTTCTTGTGTGGCTCTAGCCTGACTTTAAAGGCAATTCACAAAATATGACTTCAAAAGTATTTTGAGACAGGGCAGCTCTATTGAAATACAGGTATATCCTTCTTGGGTGACTATTTCAAGGGTTAATGCTCATTTTAACATTAAAGTTCTAGTATTCTCACTTAGAAACTAGATTAATACTTATAATCATCTTTCTTATCCAGATGTTCTGTCCAAGAGTTGAAGGGCTTTGTGGATTTTAGACTGAAATTTTCCACAAACTTTATGATAACAGAGCAAGTTATATAATATATCTTTATATGGTTTCCAGGTTCTCTGAAATTTCAGATCTTAGAGAAATACCAAATGTAATTTACCACAGTTTAGTTGTTTTCCACTGTTGGTGTTTTTAGCCAATACACAGTCCCAGGTGTTACTTTTAAAAGACTGATTCTACAACTTCTGTCGACATATCTAACTGCGCTCCCGACTTCTTCTGAAAGAAAATGGATCTCGGAACCACCTCCCCAGGCTCTCCCTGCCCAGACAGAGTCACTGGTATTATCCAGTGCCATAAAAAACATTGTGATAGAATTTGGATAAAGAAAGACACAAATGCTGGTTCCTGCTCTATAATTGTTCTACTGTCTAATCTGAGAGGCAGGTGGGCACCCAGATGTGATGAATAACCACGCCCAAAACAGAAACAGAAAGGCATTTCCTGCTCTGAACAACTCCCTTACTCTGGACATAGAGGTTTCACCAATGTCATTTTTTTTTTTTGGACCAGAAAATAGCCAGTCCAATGTAGTATCACTAATGACCCGAGTTTCTAAAGTCTAAGTAAGACCCTTTGTTTCCGCACCGTGTGGCAGTTTTGCACCACACGGGCAGCTGTGCATTCATGGCAAGCCACTGAAGTCAAATGTTGGGAAGGAATTCCCTGATCAGGCTTGGAACACGATCAGCTATTTTTAGGGTTTCAGCTGGTGTCCTTAGCAGTTCCATGTGATCTAAACATTATTCCACTTCCTTCTATTGAGATAATTTGGGAAATGAGTGTTGGATGGAATTTTAGTCTCTGCCTCTATCATTATTAAAGTAAACAAGTTCTTAGAATTCTTTCCACCAGCCTGCTAACATTTAGTTGTTGCCTTAGGATTGGTGGGCTTAGGAAATGATGGAAAAATCAACTAAAGTGAGTTGAGAATCTTGGGCCTCTGTCTCTTTAAGAGTCACTCAAAGAGTGAGCCTCCCTTTGGATGGTCTTGATGGCAGTTTTCTCATTGGGCTCTGCTGAACATCACTGTTAAGAATGACAGATTATGAGATGGGGTGGGGCTGGCGGGAGT
>NW_017731501.1:2022065-2023406 GCF_001890085.2 Hipposideros armiger | reverse complement strand
TCCTTTAGGTGTTTTACCCCATAAAGGTGAGATACACTATTTAAGATGGTACATTTTGCCATGGGTTCCTTGCTGTATTTGTATATGAGTGTGTGTGTGTGTGTGTGTGTGTGTGTGTGCAAGTGTTCAAGAGTTAACTCAGAGTGAATCACTGTTGTCAATCTCCTATGTATCTTTCAGAGATGGCCTATGAAAATACAAGAACAATGTAGGCACATATTCTTTTCTTGTTCTTCCTTTTTAAAAACAGGAAATTGTAGCCCATCATGCACACCATTTTTGCTTTTACCATGGAGATTATTTTTAAAAAGTACATACATACCTACTGCATTTTTTAAATGGCTGTGTAGCATTTTATTATCTGCTCATAGTATTCTATCCATAATTATTTTAACAAATTCTCTTTCTCTTCATAGATATAGATATAGGTATAGAATATATATATATATATATATATATATATATAAATATATAATCTGTATTTATAGAGTTCATGGTATAAGAATAATCTGGTGAGTTTTCTGAGAGTGTATTTGTCTGATTGGGCTGCCATAACAAAATACCACAGACTGGGTGGTTTGAACAGCAGACATTTATTTTCTTAAGCTCTGGAGACTGGAAGTCCCAGACCAAGGCCTGGCAGTGTTGGTTCCTGAAGAGAGCTTTCTTCCTGGCTTGCAGAAGGCCAGCATCTCAACGTGTGCTCATGTGGTCTTTCCTCTGTGCAAGCACCCAAAGAGAGAGAGAGAGAGAAAGTTTACTTGAGTCTCTTATGAGGACACTAAACCTATCTAATTCAATTGGATCAGAGCCCACGCTTATGACCTCATTTAACCTTAACTACTTCCTTAGAGGCCCCATCTCCAAATACAGGCACAGTGGGGCTACGGCTTTAATGTATGAATTTGGCTGGGACATATTCTCGATTATGGACCATTATGTTCATAACCGAGAATATGTTATGAATTCACTTAGACAAATGAAGGGTGTTAGGGGTATAGTGGTTATGATTTGATGTGGTGATGGCCAGTTTTAAACCTTTTGGAGGGCTTAGCTCTGATGTTTACCTGCTGGATATTACCGTATTTTCCCATGTATAAGATGCACCTTTTTAAAAAAATTTGGGGTCTAAAAACTGGGTGCGTCTTATACAGTGGTGGTAGATTTTTTACTTGCATTTCCTGCAGGTGATGAGGAGTTGTATGAATTTTATGATGAATAAAACTTGAGTTCAATAACTTTATGTAATACATTTTTTTCAAATTTCAGGCCCCAAAATTAAGGTGCGTCTTATACATGGGAGCATCTTATACATGGGGAAATATGGTATACTAGGCCTGT
>NW_017731501.1:2015082-2018190 GCF_001890085.2 Hipposideros armiger | reverse complement strand
TCACAAAGAGATCCTTCAATGTCAAGTGAGCAGTAAGTAGGCAGGACAGGAGCACAAAGGGAGGGAGAATTCGTTCAATGTGAGGGCTCTTGAGCAGTTCCTAGAAAAGAAGGCTCCTAGGCTGGGTCTTGAAAGATAAATAGGTATTCATACAACAGACAGAGAAGGGTAAGGAAAGACATTTCCGGGAGAGGACACAGCTGAGTAAAGGCGTGCGGGAAAGGAGCTGGGAGTGCATAGAGAACAAGGCATCTGGCATCTCTGGATTGTTAGGTCAAGCTACCGAGTATAGAGAGAGGTGGAAGTTTGGGCCAAGTCGTAGAGAACCTTGCATGCTATGATTAGGTATTTAGCCTCTATTCTGGAGCTGGTAGGTAGCTACTGACAGGTTTCCAGCAAGATAGGTTTATATTTTACAAAGATGTGTCTGAAAGCATTTGCAGGACAAATGGGAGAGGACTTCAGCATGGCAAGAATGCTAATTAAGATTGTTCTGTGGTCCTTTCACTCACCAACCAGCTCCAGCAAGGTCCCAGAGAGGCCCATGAGCTTCCCAGACCCATCCAGCAAGTCTTGCTTGTAAAGGGAGGTCCAAAGGAGGTTTCTGACTAACTGGGAACAGTCTAGAATTAGACATACATGTTCTGAGGGCTGGTACTTAGGCTGGATTCTAATGACTGAGAAGAGCAACAGGGAACTCAACTTGGTTTCTAGACCTCCTGCCTGTATCCCCTCTGACCACCTCAAGATGTAGATTTCCCCACTTCCCTCCTGCTACCTACCCTTGCTGCTCTGTAAAGTTTCCATGGACAGCCCCTCTAACCATCCCTGTGCAGCTGTACCCACTAGTATGGCAATGATATTCTTGGACTAAGCAAGCAGGCACCTAGCCAGGCCTTGCACTAGTTCGTCAGTGCAGTGGGATTGGGCAGGAGTCCATGCACCTTTCAGAGCTCCCAGCTTCACCCTTCAAGCAGGGTATGAAGCTGCAGCCTGCCTTTGGACGACGGCAGCTTCTTCCTTAGAGCTCGTTTTCATAATCAACAGTGTGTCTGGGACTTCCGGGGATTACAGTAACTTGATACCGCCTCTTGCTAAATAATTTGGCTGCATTTCTCAAATAGTCTTCTCAGTTCCCACTGGTTTCACTCTGGCTTTCCCAATTCATTATTCATGCCTGTGTCTCTGATTTGCACATCCTCACAGCCATCGGTGGCCCAGCAGCATTGGCTGGGAACTGAAGGAGCAGACAAAAGGGCTAGAGCGTACAAAGTGGGGGAATGGGAAATTCCAAAGGAAAATCATGCCGACGGTGGTGGGGGTGCATGGCAGTGGGGCAGATCTGGGGGCTACCGGACACAGGGATGGATAGGTTTAAAAAGAGTAAGAGGAAAACAAGCTCTGAGAAGTGGGATTATGGGTCCTTCTTTGTCTCTTGTTATAACCTTTGTTTTAAAATCTATTTTGTTTGGTATAAGTATTGCTATCCCAGCTTTTTGTTTGTTTGTTTTCATTTTCATGAAATCTCTTTTTCCATCCCTTTAGTTTCAGTCTATGTGTGTCTTTCAATCTGAAGTGAGTCCCTTGTAGGCAGGATATGTAAAAGTCTTGTTTTCTTATCTATTCAGCCACCCTATCTTTTGATTGGAGCACTTAACCCATTTACATTTAAAGTAATTCTTGATAGATATGTAGTTATTGACATTTTATTATTATTATTATTATTTTTTTTTTTCATTTTAAAGAAACCCCTCTAACATTCTTTGTAATACTGGTTTGGTGGTGAGGAACTCCTTTAGCTTTTTCTTGTCTGAGGAACTTTTTATCTCTTCTTCAATTTTAAAAGTTAGCCTTGCTGGGTAGAGTGTCCCTGGCTGTAGGTCCTTGCTTTTCATCACTTTGAATGTTTCATGCCAATCCTTCTGGCCTGCAAAGTTTCTGTTGAGAAATCAGCTGACAATCTCATGGGAACTCCCTTGTAAGTAACTAGTTGCCTTTCTCTTGTGGCAGTTGGGAATCAGGAGGGATATCTNTGAGGTATAGAAAAACCCATGAATTGTTTTCTTTGAGGAGGTATTTTTAAACTGATGTGTTAAATTTTCTTCTGAAGAGGGAAATACCAGTCAGGGGATTAGCTACCCTGCAGGAATGGGTGGAAAGGAGTCCTTTATGGGCTTATCAAGAGGCCTGGAGCCTTTTCTACTTGGCTTCCATGAGGCATGTAGAGTTTTATGTGCTGCCCCCAAATCGTCCAGAAATCAGAATGCCCATTTCTACCCAGTTCCTGCAAACAGCCAGTGCTTGTCTCTCAGAGGCACATGCACAGACCCACAATGCACAAAGAACAAAGTCCTTGTGAGCACCAGGCATTTGCAAGAATCTGGGCCGGATAAAGGGGAGGGGAAGATTTTCTGTCTCTTATGGTACCATAGAGAGTAATTATGGATGCGGGAGGCTGAGGAGGGGCTAGATGGGCTTAGCTCAATTAGTTGACTCTTTGCTAGGTGTTGAAGGTACAGAGGAACAGAACAACTTCCCATCCAGGAAAGATTCACACAAGTGCAAGGCTCAGTAATTTGCCTAAAACCTTATGTCAAATTTTACATGCAGTTGGGTCTATGCGGTTGCTCTTCTTGGGGAGGTACTTCACAGATTGCAAAAAGGCCTGTGATTCCCGAAAATGTTCAGAATGATTGTTCTAGAGGAACTAGAAACCCACACAAGTGGTTTTTCCCCCTCCCTTGGGCATCTTTTTTATTCAAAAGGGATATTAGTTCTTAGAATTGGATAGAACCACCAAGGGCACGCAGGCTAAAGTGTATAGAATTGACACACCTTTCAGAGGCCAGGCCCTCTGACTCTTACCCCACTGCTGAAGGGTATGAAGAAACAGTTCCAGGCAGGTGGAGGCTGTGGCATTGATGGTGATGGTGGTGGTGGGAGAGTTTATTTTTAAAAACTTCCAGGATTTTCTTTTATTTTTTGACATTTACATGGATAACTGATAGATTTCTCATGAAAATAAAAATTTGATAAATCCCAGCACAGGCACTTGGAATGGAAATAGAAGTCTCCATCACAATATTTAAAAACTTGTCCTACACATCT
>NW_017731501.1:1979991-2009017 GCF_001890085.2 Hipposideros armiger | reverse complement strand
AATTTGAAGCTGCTTTGAAAAATTAATCAACTGTATTATAATAATTTTGGAGCAGCATTGAGGTTAGAAAGTATGAACTGGCAGTGGACTCAGTCAGTTGCTACTAGAAGCCCAAGATAAGGAATGGCAAAAACCAAAGTTGCGTTTGCCTGGTCCAATGGAAAGTCAAAGAAGAAGGGATTCTAGGACGCTGGGAAGTCTTACTGAGTTAAGGGAACACATTGGTTTCATTGGTATCAGAGACTCATCTTAATGTGGATGCACAGTATTCAGCACTTCAGGAGTATGCAATAAAGATTTATTTCATTGAATAAAAAGGCACTCTTTAACTTTTCTGATGTACTTTTTCATCTTGTTTCATCTCTGAAACACAAGAATCACTTTTCTTTCTTCTCCACATTTGTTCTGGCAGAACAAGATGTTTTTGGAATCATTCCTGTGGAGAGATAGGGTGGTGATGGCAATGGGAAAAATGTGAAGTAGAAATTCAAGAAAAATAAATGAATATATTTGCCTTAGCATTATGAGAAAGGAACTGGGGGGTGTTTAGCATGTGTGTGTGTGTGTGTGTGTGTGTGTGTGTGTGTGTGTGTGTGTGTGTGTGTTCTAAGCACAAGTGGGATGAGATGAGGCCATGTATGAGTCATACAGCAGGGGAGGATTTATAGAGAAGGAGAGGGTGAGCAAGGAGATCTGGGCAGTATGGAAAGTGGACGTGGGGCTTCCAGTGCTAAAATGGGAAAGTTCCACGGAGAACAGGATGTTTCGTCATCCTAACAGAGTGGAGAAACTTGGACAAATATGTTCAATATCTATTTTTTCCTTAAACAGAGTGGATTCAATATTTGTGGAAACTTTGTGGAAGATGCACCCTAGGAAATCCCCCAAGAAGGAATATTTGACTTATATTAGCTGACTCAAACTCATTAACTCCATGAACGGTACATATTTCTGAATTGGGCTTTTGGGAAGATTCTAAAACTTCCAAGTAATTGATCTGAAGCTAAAAGCATAAGCCTAGCCTTTATCGTATACTAGCCTATCGCCCCATTTTTAAACATAGTATTTGTGTTAGGACCTGAAAGTGTCCTTTAAGGCTATTTACCAGCTAGCTTTCTTGCAGTACAGTCTACAGAATACTGGGGGAAAAACCGATTGTCTTTTCCTGCCCACCCTCCCCCAACTGAGAAAACACCATAGTGAGAACCATCCATTGTCTCCAACTTTAAGTACCAGGTGAGATATTTGCATGTTTCAAAGGCCCAACAAAACATAAACCAGATGGGGTTTTACTAGCCTGATGAATAAAATGTGTGAACATAATAAGAACACAGTTGACGAAATCCGACAGAGAAGAGACACATACATGGCAGAAACATAATTGTCTTTAATTTGCAAATTCACATTGGACCCTAAGGGCCTGGAATGAAGGCAGCCTGTTCTTGACATTTATTCCTTAACACTAGTCTGTGAATTCAGTAACTGATTCGATGGTGGTAGGGGTGGGTGAATGGGAAGTGGGTACATGTGTGTTCAGAACTTCTCTTCGGGACACAGAACCTACAGAGGAAGTCATGGTGGGAAGAACACACACATAAAGCCTAAGCCAAGGAAAAGTGGAAACTCCCAGCATTCTAAGTTGACTGATGCTCTCACGCGCTGTAGCATTCACATAAATGGTATGAATGACTTCCTCTAAATTCTTGCTCCACTAGTGGGTCTCAAACTTGTCTGCACCTTGGAATTACCTGGGCGCCTTCTAAAAGCTGATGCCTGGGTTCAATTCCAGAGATTCTGATTTATGTGGGTTGTAGCTTTGGCACCAGGCTGCTTCTGTGCAGCCAAGATTGACAGTCACTGTGCTCTCAATCAGGAAATCAGGAGAAATGGCCTAGATTCACGGTTCTCACACTGTACGTACCTAAGAATCGCTAGGCGTAAGCCTAGCCTTTGTCATATACTATCCTATTGCCCCATTTTTAAGATCCTTTAAGGACCATTGGCCTTGGTGGATCCTGTGTTACTATGTCCTGAGCCCACGACACCGATCAGCATTCCTGTGTAACCCTCAGAGCTGGCAGAGAGCTCTGTAGGCCTTTGTTTACCTGTGCTTAGGGGGCACATCCACTATGAATTTGCCCTGCTCCCTCAAGCCAGCCTATGGGGGCCAGCTTCTCATTTGCCACCCTGAGGTGTAAGGGCTTTAATTCTTTGTTCCTTTTTTGGAAGCCATCTAATTACCATAGTGGGTGTCAGGTAATCCCAAAGAATGGTTGTTCTGGGCATACGTCAGCCGGCTGCATGGAGTCCCTTAGACCTACTGGCACCCCAACTAGCCGAGGCGGCCTTCCTTCTGTGCACCCTTTCATTCCAGTTTGGAGCCCTCCCTCTGTGTCCTGGACCTGCCATAATCAACAAGCAGGACCCACTGTGCCTTTGGTATCCCGCCCCCAAAAAACCCATTATGCTCAGAGAACCATACTGGCCTGAGCAATGGTGATAAATCATAACTACCGTTTGTGGGCTCCTCTGCCAGGGACTGTGATGGCACTTCATGCACACCATTTAATTTAACAGTATGTCAGCCTTGAAAGATGAGAATTATGCCCATCTTATAGATGAGGAGACTGAGGCTCAGAGAACATGACTGAGAGACGTTAAAGGAGAGAGATGGGATATGTGGCTGGGTCTGGCTCCAAAGTCTATGTTTTTCCACCTTACCCTCTGCCTCCCTGGACACAACTAGAATAGTGTGATGGAAAGAACACTGGACTGCCACTGGTAAATGGCCTGGCTTCTTCTCCTAGACACCGCTGAGTGGCCAGACAGCCTTGAACAGGCTGCTGGCCCCACCCCTTTCCCAGTGCCTCCTTCCTCAGAGCCTCATCAATGCAATGAGGGAGTTTGGCCAGATGGCTAAAGTCCCTCCTCACATTTACTTTCTAGAAGTCTCTCTGAAACCATCGTTTTTTTCTCTACATCTCTGAGACTATTTCTGTTTCATTTGCTCATTTATTCTATTCTTTAGATTCCACATGTAAGTGAGGTCATATGGGAATGGGGTGGGGATGAGGGAGAAGGCGAGGGAATTAGAAAGCACAAATTGGTAGCCACAAGATTGCCACAGGGATAGGGAAGACAGTTTGGGGAATATAATCAATAATGTAAAGATTTTGTAGGGTATCAGATGGACACTTGTCTTATTAGGGAGATCACTTCATGGACGGTGTAGATGCTGGGCCACTGCACTGTACACCTGAAGCTGAAGCTGAATAATACTGAATGTCAACTATAATTTTATATATATGGTCACAGGATGTGGGGTACAGCATAGGGAATAGAGTCAATGGAATTGTAACAGCTATATACGATGTCAGTGGGGTAGTAGATTGGGGGAGGGGCGTTTTCACTTTGTGAGGGGTACAAATGTCTATTACATTGTTTTGTGCACCTGAAACTAATAATAAAAAATAAATAAAAACAAAACTCTCTCTGAGACGAGTGTAGCCGCGTTCCCTTTCCTGAGACTCTGCCCTGCCTGGTGACCACCACATCATGTGTTCAGCAGGCCCGTTTCCAGGGAGAGCACTTTCCAAAGACCCAGTCTGTGCTATCGTGATGCCACTCAGCCAAGGTAGCTGGAGGTTATGTCAACCTCTCTGACAACCCCTGGACGGCAGTTTATGACTCAGCTGTAAAACGTCCATTCTCTGGTGAAACATAGTGTTCAATTGTCTGGGGTAGCACTGGGTTGAAAGCAGGTCACCTAGAACCTGATCGAGAGGTGGGCGGCAGTCAGACACACTCCAAAACATGCTCCCTCATCCTTATCTGTGAGCTCTGGACCAGCAGCCTCAGGGGTGTCCTCCCTGCAGAAGGCCAGGGAGATGGCAGCGCATTCCAGTGTGCTGGGCTCAGCTCTGCAGCCCTTCTCCCAGGGCCAGCAGGGGTGCGTGGGCTGAAGGAGGGTGTTCTTACAGATTTTTATTATGATAGTTACTAATCTTATGGTTACTGCTACTAATAATACATAGCATGATAGGTATGCTACATTCCCCCTAGAAAACTACATTTGACCTGAAATTAAACATCTTACATTGGAGTTGACTCTTTTGTTCAAATGGGCCTCACTCCTCATCTGTAATGTGGGAAGAAGGGGTGAGGTGGGCCACCAATCTCCAAGGACCTTTCAGCTCTAGACCGCTGTCATCCTTTCTGAGATTTGTATAGCAGGCCAGAAGGGAAGCAGACACAAATGGGGAGCACAGCACACGGAGGGCAGGGAGGCCAGGAAAGCTGCTTCCTAAAGAGTCAAATAATACAAAGATTTCTTGTTGTTGACTCTTTACCTATATATTGATTTTAAAAATTGTGGTAAAATACTCATAATATAAAATTTACTGTGGTAACCACTGTTAAGTGTACAGTTCAGTGGCAATAAGTACATTCACATTGTGCTACTACCATCTATCCACAGATTTCTTTACCTACATAGATATGTTAACAGGGCTAGCAGAGCACTAAATGATCTCAAAAAGCAATAGTATTTTGAATTTATAAGTCTCCTGTGTAGGAATTTAAGGCAGTTCACAAACATTATCTTGTCTGTCCTCATAATGACCTTATACGAAGCAGAGAGAATAGAGTAGGCAGATCAGACAGAAAGAAGGAAAAAGAGGGGAACATGGCAATTTTGCTCAGTCTCAAAATGACCCAGAGAGGCTCAGTGAATCACCCAATGTCTTATGGTTTTCAGGTGGCTGACATTCTTAGAACTCAGACACTTGACTTTCAGTTCAATTTTAAGTTTTCTAAGATGGTGATTGTAGCAACAACCAGAGATTGTAGCGTCAACTTTATTTTTAAAGTTACAGGACAGTGTGGGCTTGCCATGCCTCATGAGAGGATTTTTCTTCATGGACACATTGTTGGGATGGGTGTGTCAGGCTGAGAGTGTGAACTGGGGAGGGCAAGCTACTTTGGCAGGGGCCCAGGAGGTACATTACTCTCAGGTTCTGTGGTCTCTGGGCAGCTGCTAATAGGGAGCTTTGGGTTGAAAGGGCTGACTGGTTGTCAGGTCTAGAGAGAAGTGCCAACAAGTACAAAAGATTTCATGACCTGAGAATTAAAGCTGCATGGCTCCAGGCTGTGGGAGAGTTGAGAGAGAGAGAGAGAGAGAGAGAGAGAGAGAGAGAGAGAGAGAGAGAGAGAAAGCTAGGTAGAATTTAAATATAAGACATATAAAAAAGTATATGATTTTTTTCCTGGCTGTGAATGAGGGGTCAGATGAAGAGGTTAGTAATCAAAGTTAGTAATAGCATTTATTTTTTTCAATGTGGTGAGCCTTTAAAAAACTATACTCCTTGTTGGAGAAGAAAAAAAAGAGAAGAAAATTATATCTGTGTAAAGTTGTGTTTCAGTTTGATTCAGCCTTTTGGCAACTGGAAAATTTCCAGGAACAAGAAAACATCAGTGTTCCTGGTGTACAGTTTGAATCCCTAAAATCCGGGAACTATCACGTATAAGCTGTGATTAAAAGGCAGAATGAACCTAAGAAACAATCTGGCAATTAGAGCCAAGCAAGTAGGACACTGTCATTAAGCCTAGAACATGCTTATCAAAGTATTTTGGAGGAAGGGGGCTGCTTCTTAGTGAATAGAGTATACGATTAATAGGTCCGCTGGTCTCCATTCAACCAGATATATATTTAATTGGTCTCTCAGTGAAAGCAAATGGAAGCATACAATAAATATTAGCTTTGTGTTGTTACTTCTGCAGTTGGCCACATTCTGGTGGATCAACAGGGAAGCCAAGAGATCCTTCCTTTATTCATTCCATTTATTAAGAACCTGCTTTGTACCAGGCACTGTGCTGTGGGGCAGGGTGTCAGCCTTGACTTTGGATGAGTATACAAGCTAGCAGACAGAGGGAGACAGGCATGTAAATAGATCACTGCAACCAAGAGTCCTTGGTGTCATGAAAAAAGTGTGTGCAGAAGGTGATCAAAACGTACAAAATTCCAGTTATCAAATAAATGAGCCATGGGGGTGTAATGGAAACTACAGCCTGGTGACTATAGTTAATAATATGTATTGTATATTTGAAAGTTGCTAAGAGAGTAGATCTTAAAAGTTCTCATTGCAAGAAAAAAATTTGTTACTATGTGTGGTGATAGATTTCACTAGACTTATTGTGGTGATCATCCTGCAATATATACACATATTGAAGTATTACATTTTAGATCTGAAATTAATATTGTGTAATGTGAAAGGTCAGTTATATCTCAATAAAACAAAGATGTGTGCGCAGAAAGTACAATAAAGGGACTGATGAGCTTGTTTGGATGGTGTATAATGAACCAGGAAGCTCTCTTGGAAGAGATGACATCTAAGGTGAGTTTAAAAAAAAAAATGAATTTTTTCTTGTAGGGGGAGTTTGGAAGAGTATGTTAGAAGCGCTAAAAGGAACGGGAAGCAATTGAAATGAAGGTCAGACTCCCTATACAGTCTTTACAAAATAATTACCCAAAGGAAGGGGGTCACTGGCAATTTGTACTTACTACCTGAAGGGTGTTGTCCACAGGTTGGCCACAGATCTTTAGATGAGAGAAGGGAGGTGAAATTGAATCATGAAGAGAAGGAAAATGACAAAAATGAAAAGTAAATGAGAATTTGAATGGGGAAGCAGTAAAGAAAAGTAGAAAGGTTAAGAAAAATCATATATTAAACCCCAAACGAAGAACTGGCAATGGACTACATCAGACAGAAAACCTCCTAAACCTAACTAAGATGAGATGGTGCCATTTGGTGGCACAATCTGTAAAGACTAGAAGCCATACTTTTCTATTGTATTTACCAGATGCAGCCTGGTCCCAATGCCTGGGGCAGCTGCACCCCCACAGGGGAGGCAAGAATGAGGCCCATCTTTTGTTCCGTGCCTGTAACTTCCCTCACCTCCTTCCCACAAGCTGGTCATAATCCAGCTCCTTCCAGGAGTCGGGGAGGGGCCACGAGTCCCAGATGGCAGAATGCCCACTGGAACCTGGCTGCCACTGGAAGACCAGTTGTCTGTTTTTACCTCCCCTTCTGAGGTCTATCATGGCAGAGTTTTCTTAGGACATAAAACCACGGAACCACAGAAATGTCAGTGTAAGAAAAGAACATAAGTATCTCCTAATTTAATGGTTTACAAACTGTTTTGATCATCTACCCTAAGCAATAATAAATAATTTGGAGCATGTAGCTTCCATTTATGTATATTTATTTAAAAATTTTAAAAAGTTATAATATTTTCATCCTGTACCCTAATGGATTATCTTCGTTCCTTCTGAAGTACGTGAAATCTATTCTGGAGACAACTCATTAAATTCAGCCAGATGTTTTAATCTCCTCTGTAACTCTCTTCCAAAATGAAATTTAACCTTTTCTTGAACACCTAGAGGGACACCATTCCATTTCTGGAAACTTCTAGCAGTTCCTTGGTTGCCATGTCCCAGATGGCCAAGGGAGGGCCTTTCATACAGGACACACCTGGACTTGGGGCCGGCATGAACACCTCTCTGGGTGTGTTTGGCTCTCCCCAGGTCTCAGCACAGTCTGAGCACCAGAACTGTGAAGACAGCAGGAAGGGCCTTTAACTGCCACTGTAAATATTATCGTTGCCTCTGGTATGCAGAAAAGCGAGAGGAGCCGCATTTGCTGCTTCCAGGTGGCAGACAAACAAAACTGAGAGCAGGGGGAGGAGGAGCTGGAGGGGTGTCTGGGAAAAAAGAGATCAATAAAACCTCACTAGTGTGCAATATTTACTATAAACAGCCCCAAGTTATTTGGAGTAGGGAAAACTGTCAACATAGATCAGTTCTTTCTCAGTGACTGGGGGAGCAGGTGTTCCAGGAGGATAAAGATGGCAGCCGTGGTGGGATCAGTGATCGGACTCTGATTGTAGGGAAGCCAATGAATGCTAATGTGGACTGGCAGCCAGTGCCCCAGCGCGCAGGGTCCCTGCCACTTTGTAAACACACATTTCAAGATCCTGTATTGACACGATGTGTAAATAAATACTTTCAGACCATAGCCTATTTCCTCAATTCTTCAGCAGTTTTTCCAAAGCACACAAATGCTAGTGGTGGGATTGGTTTGGGGCCAAGAACCCTTAACTGACAAAGAATGCAGAAAGGCCTGAGTAAGATAAAAGAATAATAATAATAATAATAAATGCAGGCATATCTTTGATCAAAAATATATCAGGATGCTCAAAGAACTGACTGCAAATGCTTCTCTGTGCAGCTTTCTGTGAAGCATTTGAAAGAGACTCTCCGTCAACAACTGAGCTGGTGGGAGATGGAGTACATTTCTGGCAATTTGGGATGACATTTCTCCCTCTTCTTCCTTCTCCAGTCCATCGGCTTTTGAATGACAAATTAACCTGGGTTCTGAGGCCAGGCTTAAAAGTACTGTGACTTTTAATTTGACCTCTTACTGTCTGATCACAGAAGAACAATATTGCCTTTGAGGTGGGTGCCCCGTGTTGGAAGCTGCACGGGGCCTGGGGAAAAGCAGAGTTTTCAGGATCCAGGGAAAGAGGACAAACCTCAAAGGGAAAACAATTTGGGTTACAGTTGGGGTGGGGGTGTTGAATTATGGTAGCTGTTGTTTTGTGCCTGTCTGGAAAATTTTTCCTAAGTTCCTAATTTCAGAAACAAGCTTTGCTGTCCTGGCCACAGGATAAGCGTGTATTTCAGGTCTGGTGAATCACTATATCCTATTTTCCTGACAACAGTGACTGGTCCAAGTGTTGGGCCCATGACCCAAACAGGACCTTGCTGAGGTCTGATGTATAAATATGGAGTAAGTTTCCATGGTTGCTAAATGAGAATGTATGAATTTGGGGCTTTTGGGCACCATGTTATCACAGGCCACATGGAGAATCAGAAAGAACCCAAGAGACAAGCAAGGATGAAAGATGGATGGAAGCATGCAAGGAAAGAAAGAGAAAAAGTCCTGGTAGCATGGAGTCAACCATGACGCTCTCCTTACTGCCCAGGTGGAATCAGTCAGCGAGCCGTTTCATCTCCACCTTTGAAATAGAACCAGCTGCTCATGATGTGATGCGGTCTCACTCTCTCCACCAGGACAACCACAAGTCAAACAGCACAGTATCTCCCATGGAAAATTACGGTAGCCTTTTACCTGTCAGCCTGCTCCTGCTTTGCCTCTACCCAGCCGATTTTCCATATAGCAAAGAGGTCATTTCGTTCTTTGCTTGCACAGTTTCGAAACATTCATTACATTCTGTCACTTCTCTGCTCCAGCCCTCCAGAGGAGTCCCATTTCACTGAGAGCAAAAGCTGAAGTCTTGCAAGGGTTTAGCCTGCCCTCTGTGGCCCCCTTCCTCCTTGAGCCCACCAGCCTCTGTACTGTTTCGAAACAATTGTCTATCCTCTAACATGGCCATCTTTTTATTTTTCACACTATACATTTACCCCTTTGTTTTTTGTTGTTTTCGTTACCATATCCCACATATCCAGTGGACCCTGGAACACAGCAAGCACCATGAATTTCAATGCTAGCCTCCAAGGCACTAGTTCTCTCTACTTGTCCCCTTCACGTGTTGGTTGTCTCAGAGGCCTTTCCGGCTACCTGAGCCTACACATCCCTTTTTTTTTGCGTAAGTTAATTTGAGTTGGGTTGGAGTGATATCATTTTTTTTTTAAAGATTTTTATTGGGGAATTGCGGGGATGGGAACAGTGCTGGGGAATTGGGGGAAGGGGAACAGACAAGTTGCTGTCGTTTTGTTCTTCAGTCTAGTTGTGGAGGATGTTGCTTCACTGGCCCAAGTTGGCACCATCATTGCATTCTTCCCGGGCGATGCAGATCAGTCGCCGGCTTCTGGACGGCCGCTCACTGCGGCTGCTGGCTGCTCACGCTGGCTGCTGGCCGCTCACGCTGGCTGCTGGCTACAGACGGTAGCCCATGGCAACCCACTGCCACAGGGGCTGCAGCCCACGCCGTCGCCGGCGACCCACGGCAGCCCAGCTCCAGGTTGAGCTGTTGTTCAGCATCTTAGCTGCAGAGGGCAGTGTCACTGGCCCTCATATGTGGGATCCGAACCGGGGCCCTCTGGCATCCCAAGCGAGTTCTTAACCATTGCGCCACTCGGCCGGCCCTGGAGTGATATCATTTTTAAAGCTGGAAATTGAGAGCATATGTGTAAATCTCTAAAGATGAAATATATTTATTTTACCCAGACTTTTGATGCTGGTTCAACCTAAGTGCTCTAAAGATGCCAATAGTTGAAACCCCAAAATCTCAGAGTTTATTAGCATGCCATAATATTGTTTATTCTTAAATTGTGTGCTCTTAATTCTTTTGTTTCATTCTTAAGTCTGAGTTTTAGTATGTCTTAGAGTCAGCATTCTTTTATGGGGATTTATGTTTGAAATAAAACCTAATTCAGTGAGCAAATGTTCAGTTTAGATAATTTCTGCATTTGGTCAACTTTTCAGATGGGTAATTCTTTTGTAAAGTGAGAAACAATGTGGTGTAAACCTTCTATCTCTTTATCATATGGATGGTACAGGGCTCAAGTGAGACGACTGACAATGAGACATCCAAGAATCATCTCTTTTTTAGCAACGTTCCCTATCATTTCCTCTAGGTTGTAGACCACTGGTTTTCCATCTTTGCCATGTGTTGGAATCACCTGGGTACTTTTTTAAACTCCCTATATCTAATATGCACCTCAGACCAATTAAATCAGGTCTTTGGGAGTGGGAAAACAACAACATTGAAAACACTAGGTAGCATTTATTGATCATATACTATGTACCAGGTTCCATGCTATATGTTTTATAATACATATGTTATTTTATCCTAACACCAATTCTATAAGGTAGTACTATTATGATCTCACCCACCTAAACATGAACAAATAAATCAAGGCACACAGAGACTAAATTAGATTGTCCAGTGTCTAATAGGGAGCCAGTGATGACAACTAGTTATTGGGTTGTTGGAAAAGTAATGACGTATCTTTTCTATATTTTTTTGTTGCAAAAATGCATCATGACTTTCCTGACAACCCAATACTAATCTACGTTGTCTGATGCCAACACCTAAGCTTTAGAATTTGGTCTGTATTTTTTTATATAAAAATTTAAATGCACATAGTTTCAAAAGTCAAATAGTTCTCAAAGCTCATTACCAAAAATATCAGTCTATCAATCTCCTAGCACCACCCCCAGCTGTCTTATTTTCTCATTCTCAAGTCTATTACTTTTAGTTATTTTACTTTTTCTTTTCATGTTTATGTAGGTGTGTCTCTCACTATTATTGTTTATGATGCAACTTTTGCTTTCTTCAGTTTTTTCCCTCAATTTTATTGAGAAACAATTGACATACATCACTGTATGAGTTTAAGATGTACAGCGTGATGGTATATATATATATATATATATATATATATATATATATATATATAGTGAAATGGTTACCACAAAGGGTTTATTATTGTATCTCATATAGATATAATAAAAAGAAAATTAAAACATTTCTTCTTGTGATAAGAACTGTTAGGATCTACTCTCTTAACAACTTTCCTATATATCATCCAGCAGTGTTAACTATAGTCATTATTTTGTACATCACATCTTTTTTCTTCAGTTTTAAGCATTAGCTCCTACCTTCCCACCTGGGAGATGACGGCATAAACTTCACTGCCCACCACTGCTTGCTTCTGCTATAGTTGCATCATACTTTTGATAATATCATAGCAGATTACCTTAATTGGATTATGTAGATACTGTTTACTGCTGAGCTGTGTAGTGTGCTCACTAGATAGTTATTCTTTCCTTTCTTAAACAACTCTACTCTTGTTTCTACAGTGTAATATCTGTTGTTATCTCAGTGAGAATAATAATGATAATTTTTCATTGTTTGTTTTTGACAAGGGCGGGGAGTAATTCTCATTACCTTGCAGAGTTTCTGTTTACTCCAAGTTATTTTTTTCATCTTTGCTCATCTGTCCCAGAATCTACCTTTTATATCTGAGACTTGCCTCAGATGTCTTGTGATCTTTGGTTGTTTTTTCCTAGGTGTTAGAAAAGGACTAAAACTCAGACTAAGAACCACGTATAGAGAAGCACCTGTGCTGGTTTCACTGGGTGTTTCCACAGGGAACTCCAGGTCAGGATCTTTGGGTTTCTTTTCTCACGTTGATCATCTTCCCCAGAGAAGAATCTTCGTCTCCTGTATGGAGAATCTTACACTGAATTCCAGAATTTTAGGGACAGACTGAGGGAGGAAGGTTGGGGACATTTCAGTTAATCCCCCTGTGTCCCACCAACTGCTCTTGCCCTCAGCTGGTGTTTTCTTGGTCTGTAGATTCTATTTTGTCTTCCCTAGAGAATAAGCTTCTAATCTTCTTGGGGGTAGGTTGGCAGGGAGGGACACTTACCCATCCATGCAAAGCTGGGAAGGGATTCTGTCCATCTCACTACTTTGTAAATAGACTTTTTAAGCAGCTATCTCCTTTTCAGCTTCTCGTTTATCCTCATTTCCAAAGGTACCTGTGCTAACCGTTTCTGAGGCTCCTCAAAGTTCTGAATGCAAACTGAGTGACTTCTCAGCTTTCCCTCACTTGCTGACCTAGAATGTGTCCAACTAGAATTATGCTTTTCATTTGTCCTTCTGCTTTTAAAAAATATGACACACACAATGTAGGTGTGCATATATGTCTTACATTATCTTCCGGCCCAGTCTACTTGCCCTAGTAACTCTATGCCTTCCCCTCATTTTATGGAGATACAGATAGAAGTGGAGTTAGATGAATGTGTGCAATCGTCATCCTCATGGAGGAGTCACAGCTCTTACCACCTGCATTAGGATGATAGATAATTGGCTTGTCTTCATGCTGCGGAATTTGTGTATAGCAATTTCACAATCCTGGTTTCATTGGCTTTCTCAACCTTGTTAGACAGGTCATGAGGCCTTATACACCCAGAGCACAGATGAAGGATGACATGGAAACATCAAGGTGCTGTGCCAGGACCACATTGCAGGTCTCCTGACTCCTAACCCATGCCACTTCCATGTTTCCATGTTGTGCCCTGGCCTATACTGAGGAGACCATCTGCCCCTAGGAAGGATGATGCTCTGTGGTCCATCAGAGTTGACGGGAAACCATAACTCTGTTTATCTCCTTGATTCAAATTCCAGCATCACTACCTGAGTCTACAAAGAACAGAAACAGAAGAGAGAGGCCTGGTATAAATCTCTTTTATTTCATTCTGGCCTTTCTTTATCTGCTCCAACTGTTAAGGCTGCTTAACATTAGAAGCACATAAATGCACAGATGATCATACTTGTAGCAGCTACACAGTATGATTAAAGGCACGGGGATTTTCAAGCACTGGAAGAATGCATAAAACAGTAAACTTTGGTCCCAGCTGGAGGAAGACGTTGTATCAAAGCTAGAGTCAGCCCACAAGATGGCCTCTGAAAGTCAAGTGAACTGAAGCTCTTTAAGTAGTGAGGTCGGTGGTTCAGCTCTTTGTGGAAACACGGGCAGTTCCCACTGACCCAGAAATCCTGGTAATCCATGGCTTAAGGACACATATTGTGAAGGTGATCTGTGCAGTCGATCTTTGGAAATAGAAAGACCCAGCTCTAGTAATATACATGCCTATAGTGACCTTCTCTTGAGGCTCAGGAACATGTGCAAAATCCAGCCCGTTGGCCTAGAAAATAAAAAGTGGCCAAATAATATAAAGAAATCCAAAAAATATAGTAAATGGGCTAGGCTTGATAAGGTGCATGCAGAGAACTGCCTTATTTTGTCTCTCTGGTGTGTTCGAGTCATTCTGTAATTCTGTTAGGAGTTCATTGCCCAGTGCTGGGGGCAGACTCAGGCAAATCTGGCAGATCGAATGACTTTGTCCCTGGCAGTAATAAAAAGTCCTCTGGGTTCTCTAAGTCCCAAAGCAAGTCTCATTTCAGAAATTAGGCATTTCCATAATTAAAATGGCCAGTCCAGTGTAGGCATCAAAACTGAAAGCCTCATCCAAAGTGAAAGCATTTCGCCTCCAAGTTTGTGCCCGCCTAGGGCTACAAATCTGGCACTGGGATGTGTCCTTCTCTTTCCGCCTCATGACTGCTTTTGGGTTCTCTGGGACTGGAGCTGGGGCAAGGGAGGTATCAGAAGGGACCAGAGGGCTTTCTTGAGGGGCGCAGATGTAACCAGACAGGTGATCAGACAATCGATGTGATAGGTGACCAGTTCTGCTTCTCTCTCTCTGGGGCATGTCCTGATTGTGGAATTCATGGTGAGGGCTCCTTAGGATAACTCCTGCCTCAGTCTTGGCACCTCTGTGTGTCTGTCTTTGTGTTGGATCCCAGTGGGCACCTGGGGAAGCGTGGGTGTGTTTAGCTGGGTCTTCCATGGCCTGCATGTGGTGTGAGCAGTACTTCCCTGTGTCTCTGTCCCTCAGTTCCTCCTGCTCAGGCCAATGCCTCTCCCTCTGGATGGAAGTCAGTCATGTTGCAAACTCTTCATCATGCTCCACTCTGTCCCCACTGCACCTTGTATGACCTGGAGCAGGGGAAGTCCTCTCTCCTTCTTTGGGGGTGCGAAAAGGAAATGAGCAGCATCTTGGTGATACTCCTGGCCTCTTCAGCATCCAACCTCTGTCTTTCTAGTCTAGGGGGTGATGGTTTTTGACTCTTTGTTTGATGCCTTTGGGTGTATTTTGAGTCCCACATTATCCTGGTGCTTAGTGATTAGATCTTGGCCTTTGGGAGCTGCAGTAGGTTGAAAAACATCCCCCAAAGATAATTAGGTCCTAATACCCAGAACCTGTGAATATTATCTTATATGGTAAAAGTCATGGTTAAACTAAGGATGTCATGTTGAGATTATTTTGTCTCTTAATGCAATTATAACTATCCTTATAAGAGGTGGGTAGAGATTTGACACATAGAAGAGGAGGAGGCAATGTGACCAAGAGGTAGAAATGAGAAAGCTGCAACCGCACACCAGAGAATGCCAGGAAGATGGAAGAGCTAAGCACCAATCCTCCCCCAGAGCCTCCTGAGAGAGCGTGGCCCTGCCAATGCCTTGACTTCAGCCCAGTGAAATTGACTTGGGACTTCTGGCTTCCAGAACTGTTAGAGAATAAATTTCTGTGGTTTTCAGCCATCTATTATAGTTTGGGGTAATTTGTGACAGTAGCCACAGGAAACTAATACAGACACCTTGGTCAAAAGACAGGCAGAAAGAATCCCATTTTAAATCCTGTTGTGAAAGAAGTAATTTAAAAACTCATCTGAATGTTTCTAAAATAGGTCAGTTATTACTTTTGCTGGTGAGTGTTGATATATTTCACTTTTAATGCATTTAGATTGATCTGAGGGACATGATTTGACTGGCGATGTCTATGCGATTGTTATTGCCTCCGACAGAGTGGCTGTGGGGCCTTCCTGGAAGTGCTTTGTCACTTTCTGGCCTTTGTAATTCCTTTTTTGATGTTGTCTCTGTAGACAGACCTTGTTAATGGTCTCATTCTCATGTGGCATCCTTGACCCAGTTATGCTTGAAAATAACTCTCTCTACATGTCTGTTTCTTCCCTTGAGAGGTTTAATATTAATTTTTCCCCAAAGGAACTCCCAGAGATAACATGGAACAATGTGCCCAGTGCACTCACTATGGAGTGAGGGAGATCTCCTTGCTACAGATAAGAGATGTGATTGACACCTCTGATGCTCAACTGGCTCCCAGTTCTGGCATCCTTGCTGTTTATTGACTTATAGAAACTTAAGATTGTACTAGAACTCAAGCTTTTGTAGTCTAACCCCTTGAGTTTACAGTGAGGCCCCTGTGACCTGCTGAGTTCACCAGATGGAAGGCAAAGTCAATGTCCTCTCAGTGACTCCATGCTTGCATCACTCTGCCACTCTCTCCCCACTCTTCCTGCCCATTTTATCATCTCTAAAGGGGAAGTGAAGGGGGAGGTGGCAGCATCATTCACTCACTCAGCAAACAGTTGTTAGGCAGCTACCATGTGCCCTGTCTCCTGCTGGTGCTGGAGTTGTGGACACCAACCCAACTGTCCTGGACTAATGGAACTCAGTCTGGCAAGCTACACACTCCCCTTAGATTCCTCCTTTCAAGTAGAGACTCACCTAGAAGTCCACATAACAGAGAAAAGAGGAGGACTGTGACTGCAGCAGACACATAGGGAGGTGGGGTTGGGAGAGGGGCGGAGACTGGGTAACTGGGTACCTCCCACCCTGACAATCCTTAGGGTGTCCAGGAAGCCTAAGACTCAGTGGTATCTCAGCTTGAAAAACACTGTCTTAGAGCCCAGCTCAGTGCAAGGGCGCAAGTCTTGACTCTGGGGACATTCTGCTTGGTTTCTGATCTCGGCTTTGCTGCTTTTGAGTTTTAGGCTCTTATTCAAATTACTTAATCCCACTCTGTCTCAACATCCTCATCAATAAAATCAGGATAATACCTAATTCTAATGGTCCCTCACTCTTTGGTTGTTGAAAAAAATTAAATGAACTAATTCATTCACAACAGTGCCTGATACAGAGTCAGCACTCAAGAGATGTCAGGTAATACAATATATGTGTCTGTTAATTGCATTTCAACTCCCCACTGTCCGACATAGCTGACCTCATTCTTCAGTCAGGGTGGAAGGTGTAGTAGAACATACTTAAAAGTTTAGAAAAATTATACTCAACTTCAAAGCACTTTGAATGATCACATAACGGACAGCACTAAACTTCAGTGAACACTGGATACTGATTGGAGGAAAAGCCAGTCAAGGGGAACAGAAGTGAAGCCATGTGTGCCTCATCTCACTCTGCCAGGGAACAAGCTTCCTTTTCGCAAGTCAACAATCAAAGAGTCAGAGAAAAGTTGCTTTTATCAGAGGGTTCTGGCTTTGCCCCTAGAAAGGAGGTTTTCCTGTTTGCTGAGCCCTTCACCAAGATACAGCAAAAACATGAATGAAAAAGGCTAGAGTGGCTCAGAGCAAACTGGAGAGGAACTGTAACTTTGGAGATGGGGTAGGAGTTGGGGAAGAGGGTGGAAAGGAACAAAAAGGGACACAGGCTCAGGCAAATGTTGGGGGTGGAAGGGATGGAGGTAGAGAAGGCTTCATGGGTCTTCTCACTAAGGGTAGCTTATCTTGCAGTACAGAGCTGTTGCTCAGGGCCCCAGAGACCCGTATCCTGGACAGTAGCAAACAGGTAGGGCCTGGAGGGCCTACAGATGACTCTGGGGAAGCTTCAGCTCATGGCAGATGCAGCCCAGGCCGGTAGCCACCTGTGTTCTGACGCCCATGCTACCCACCTGGCCTGTCTGCATTTACTCAACCCACCAATTACATCTGCAATACCCCAGGAGCTGCAGATCAAGTTCCTAAAGAAGGCTGACATCAGACCCAAGGAAGGAGAGTGCTGCCTTTCTGGTCACATGTCAGCCAGAAATGCGGTCTGTGCAGACTTCCCTGAGTTGCAAAAACTGTGAGGAAAATGAGAAGGGATGAGTGTTCCCAGCAATTCCGTGGGTGCCCTAACATCTGTTTGTTCTAAACCTGATGTGTGAGCTAGCCAGCGGGAGGAAGGAGAGAAAGAAGGTTGGGGGGTTGCTTCAAATTCTCTGCCCTGCTGGAAAATAACCCAGTGCTTCCTGGGGGAAGGTCACTTTCATACATGAAAGAAAAACGTGGGAACAGCAGTTGGGGATGAGCCAATAAGAAGGAATGTTCATGTATTGGATATCTAGAGTATCCCATTAGATCTAGCAATTTACATACATTCTCTGGGGTATTTTTCTCAGTCAATGATGCTTCAAGGTTGGGATTATCATCTTCACTTTACAGTTGAAGAAACCCATGCTCACTGATTTCATTTTCTTGCCCAAGGTCAGTAGCTAGATTCAAACCTGAGACTGTCCTACTGCAAAGGAGGAGTTCTTTCCACCACCTGAGTGGCCCCCACTGATGCCGTTGGCCTGATGTTGGGGAGCTGCTTAAGACTACATATGATTGGTCCCACCTCTAGAAACTCTGAATCAGAAACTCTGGGGAATCTGCCTCAGCATATTTTTTTGAAGCCCTCATGTGATTCTGATGCTCAGTATAATCAGGGACCAGACCACTGTACCACAATACCCCCACCTCCCTGAAGCAGCACCAATGCTTGTAAAGGGCCTTACACCTGAGGGAATTCCATCCCTTGACCCATTATGAATGCCTTTACCTAGATCAACTTTCCTTGGAAAGACCTGGAGATACCTAGTCTACCTGCTTCCTACCAGGTCTCTTGTCCAGCCTCCCGAAACATGGCATCTGCCCTCTCTATACTTTGAGTCAGGGATTTCCTTATTTAACAATCACTTCTGTAGCAGTAACTTTGTATCTGACAATGCTTTTTTTCTTTTCTTCTTCTTCCAATATTGAGCTCTATATATTTATAGAATATAACATAAAATATTTCAAAAAGCTGAAATAGTTGAATGACTTTTCCCTCTTTAACAATAATTCATTGGCCATTATTTTCCTTAAAGAATGTTGAAAATTTCTCTGTTAAAATTAGGTTTGTCATTTCGGCTTTTTGTTGTGGTTAGTCAGGCAGTGCTGGGTACAGGATAGAAGCAGGATTCCTAGAGGAAAATGGAGCTTTTGATCCTCTTTCAAATTCTTCTGTAGTCAAATCCTTTCCAAGGGAATGCTGAAACTACCAAAAGCACTTTTCCAGTGTGCAATGCATGGTAGTTACCACTCCTGTGGGTTGCATGGTTCCTTTGTTTTTAAAGACACTGGCGATTCATGGTAAAGAGGGTCTAACACCACTGTCTTCCACTTCCCTTCTTTCCATTAGAATAAAAATATAATCTTCCTGATTAACAAATCAGTGTAAAGTTCTTTCTAATAATCTCAGGGTGGGAATTGGTGACGTCCCATTGATGTGGTTCATTCATCTCTTCCCTCTGGACAGGATCCTCCATTTCCCACTTTTTCTTCCTTATTTGTTTCCTCAGGAACCGTCATGTTGTCAGATGCATAATGGGAGTCATAGTCCTGACAATGCTTTAAGTACTTTACATACACAATCGAGTCTCATTATTTGCTGTAGTTATGTCCTATAAAGTCACAGCGAAGACTGAATTAACGAGTACTGAACCACTGTTCCTAGAGAAGATTCACAGTTAGGTTCCTGTGAGCCCCTGGTCACAAGACTTTCATCAACCAATCAGCACAAAGCTTGTTTTATGTGTGTTTCTGTTTAAAGACACTTTCATAGGTATTATTGACTCATTATCATTAAACTCACAGACAGCAGCGCTGTAACTCATTCCTGAACAAAGCTTATCTAACATACGTATTTTTTCATAGCCTTCTGTGCTTACGAACACTAGATACGACTTTTCAGCGTTTTCTTTGGGGAGCCATTATAAACAATGGGATGACCTATCAAAAAGCTCAAAAATGTGAAAATGAGGCCCTTAGTAGACTTTGAAAAGGATAATTGTTTACAGTTTGAGATCTGAAATAAGAAGACAGAGTGTTGCCTTGTTCTACCTCAGCTGAGGATGTGCTCATTAGGGAGACTAAACTTCTTCACAACTGTGCATGTCTTAGAATGACCATGAATGGACCGCAATTCACAGATGGTGAGGATGGACTGAATTAACTTGTTTCATCCTCACAACAATATAAGCTAGGCACTACCATTGCCCCTCCCCAATCCTGATAACCTTTAGAAAAATTTATTAGCAAATTCCAAAAATGTCACTCCCATTTTTAACAGATGAAAAAACTGAGTCACAGAGAGGGCAAGGAACACAGCAAGTAAGTAACAAAGTCTGGATTTCGCTCCACAGTTAATCTTACAACCATGCTGCTCTTTACTGATCGCAAGCTCATCTCTGTGGACTACAGAGCTGACCAAGCTCAGAGCCTGCACATCAAAGGAATGCTCACATAATTAAAAAGGGGAAAAAACTGAATAATTTGCAGAGCTGTAGGCACTACTCAGTATTCCTTAGGTCTATTTCCTGGGTCCCCTTAAATTTTGGTCTCTCAAAGTATGTTCCAGGACTCCTGGCTCCAGAACCATTTGATGTAATACAGATTCTCAGAGATCCTAATATAAATGGCATGAGGAATGGGCTACATTTTTAGCAAGTTCCTTAAAGAAGCCTGATGTTTTAGGATTTGGAAAGCGCTGTCTAAAATTCAGCACTATCTTGAATAAAAATTACAAGTCAAAAATATTTATTTGTGAAATTTGTAGCATTCAGAATTCTCCAGGCTTTTTTTTTTTAGGCTACAGGTTTGTTTTTGTTTTCCTTAATGGGATTGTGTTTGTGTGTGTGTGTGTGTGTGTTTGGGGGGGAGGGGGAGAATGCATCCAATAAAGATTATTGAAATTCTAATTAAAAATTAGAAAGAGTATTTTAGAAAATGAGTAGCTTCAAGGTTTCCATAATGCTATTAATAAAAGTTAAGAAAAATTTGGCTTACCCTGGGTTTTTTCCTTCTGAAAAATGGATTCTTACCTAGCTCAAACTTATAAAATACTTTGGCCTAGAAAGAAGCAGGTTGTATCCCTTCTCTATTTATCAGCTTCCCCAAGATCTGGCCTTAAAAGAAAACAAAAAACAAAAACAAAACTACAGGTTTACTTGAAAACAATAGAGAAGCTATATTAACCCATTAATGTTAGTTTTAGAAATCGGGGCACTTAAAAATAATGACTAACTGGGTGGTTGTGACATCAATGTGTCTATCTGCCAAATTTCAATTATATTCTTGTGATTTATGTACTATACTGTTAATAAATTATAGTTCAATAAAAATAAATTAATAACTGCTTTTGCATAATTTTACTCCTTAATTTCTCTCCTTTCTGACTTATTATAGAAGACAAGATCTGTTTGCACCAACTTATTTTTTGGATTTTGTTCTCACTTGTTTAGTCCTGTGCAGAAGTCAAAGGAGTAATAGCTAGAGGGGCTGCAGAAATATTCACCAGCTTAATGTTACTTCTGGTAAGAAGGGATAGGTATAGACTTGCCATGCCTCCTGTTGTATTCCTCTTAAAAAATGGAATGCACTGTGATTGTTTCAAAGGAACAGTTATATACCACATCAAAGAACCGACTCAACTGTAAAACCAGCTACCGTCCAAGGTTCCAGGCATCTCAATTGTCATAGCCTCCATGAAGGACAATCTTGCTTCTGTGAGATTTTCTGTCCAGGCAGCAGTCCACTAACCTCATCTTCTCCTGTTACACCAGCTCATCCATCTTCCAGGAACTTGGGAGATGAACGAATGAAGAAACACCTTGCAATCATCTGTGATCCTAAACTGAGCCTAAAGAGCTTTGAACTATGGTCCCAGATGGACCTCTTTTTCATATCCTTCTCTCCTTAGCAACAATAGCTTTAGAGGTAAAAAAAAAAAAAAAGAACAGGTTGCTTTTCATGTACAAAAGGAAAGCCACTCACCCTGGATCATTCATGGGGCAACAGATTGATGCTGATCTGTCTTGTCTTCCTTGGCCTGCTACCCAGGGAAGGAAGCACATCTAGCAGTTGGGTTACTGACCAGGGTTCAGGGATGAGGACAGCACTGTGGATTTTGTGATGGGAGAACATAGTCCTTAACAAATGAGCTGCTCCTGATTGTAATGCTTTTCTCTGGCTAAGGGATTTGTTCTTTGGCATTGTTGGCTACACTGTGTAACAAGGCTAGCCATGTGGTGATCATAAACCTAATTAACATTTTAAATTTGTGTTACCCCATATCTCTGTCAATTTATGCTTCCAGTTAGAGGAAGATAAGAGGCTCAGCCCTCTGATGGCCTTGGACTTAGCCAGTCTTTCAGAATCTAACATCAATTGCTATGAATAAGCTTAAATTTTCTTATCCTTTTATTCCTGATACCTGAAAAGCAGTATGGGATTTTGCTGTAGGAATTATTCACACACTTGTTTTTATGAGGACAGTGACCTCCTTTCGAACTCAGGTGTTTTGCACACCTGTATTATACATTTCAGATTCTCAGAGAAGTACGATTCAATAGCTTTGAGGGAATTAAAAAGGATTCAAATAAAAGCATATAATTAGCAATTATATCAGGAGGGTAAAAATACCTAAAAGGTTCTCAGGTGGCTTTGGATGCCCAGGTAGAAATCTGATGTGAACTATTTCCTTAGCAAATTTGTGAAATGTGGATGTATGTGTGACTATTGTTGTTGTTGTTGTTTGTTTGTTTTTTTTTGCTTGTTACTGTGTTACAGGTTGGCTAGGCCCTGAATCAATCTGTTTAAAAGTAGATAGCCAGGAGAGCAGCAGTTTTCTGCTGCAGCTTGGGGACCACCCCTTGTTTTTGAGGACCATGCCAGAGAGATCAAATGGCCTCTGGATTAGCAGATTATGAGAAAGCAAACCTGCCAAGAACACAGGCCAGGGCTTGTCTCACAACAGTTTGTAGTCCTGATGCAGAAATCTCTTCCTGTAGCCTCAGAATTTGCATTCTGAGAAATGCAAATGCCATGCAAACCCTCAGCCTCAAGAAAAATTACCAGCATTCATATTAAAAAAGAAGGGACGAATGCTCAAATTATAAATTCAAAAATTGAGCCTATTCAATGACTACACACAGCACTGAGCTAAATGGAATGGAATACCTGAGAAAATATTTAAGTCATATCCTTAGATAGTACATGATTAAACGTCAAAAAGCATGAACCGAAGGTTTCCATCTTTCTGGTCTGAGATTCCAAAATAGCTCTAAAATTTAATAAGGAGGTTTGGAACCTCTAGCTATACCAACCTTTGTCCCTTGACTGAATAAATAATGTCTCAATCATATATGTACCACTCTTAGTTAGGCTGTTTCCAAAATCTGGGACTTCGGCTCAACCCACTGGGCTGACTCTGCTCCGCTCCACTGTCCCAATCTCCATCAGACCAGTGGGGCATGTTCTCACAGTGTCATGGTGAGGGCAGAGGAACTAGAAAGAGAAGAGAAGAATTCAAGGCACTTCTAGGCCCGTGCAGGCTAGCAATTGTCACATTGTCCCTTGCACTGAATTGTATTGTCCAAAGCAAGTCACTAGACCAGGTCAAATTTACACAACAAAATTGCTCCATCTCTTGATGTGAGTAGCTGCAAAGTCACAATGCAGAGTATGGATATAGGGAGCAATTGGAGCTATTATTGCAATTGATCTACTACAGTTATTAAAACCAAGTTGCTCACTTGACCATTCAGGGTTTAGAAGTACTTCTGGTTCAGTGAGAGTAGTGTGTTTTTTTGGTTGCATTTCATAAACAGCAATAAGTTGGGTTGTGTGGTATGGCTGAAAGGAAGACACTGTAAAAACTCTGACAAGAACTTCTCTACAGTGAGACCCCTTCTGGGGCTTAGACAGAAAGGCATGCCATATGAGAATTCAGGGACTTTGTTTGGATTCAAGCACAAGAGGCCTTGGTGACTCAACAATGTTGGCCATGGGAAAGAAAGAGGGAGTGGAGCCTAACAGTTGTGCCATGCTCGTGCCACATCTTTGCCACTTCTGCCTTAAGACATCTCTAACTGTCTGATGTACTGTCTTCTGCCCACTACTAAGGAAGGAGTAGCTATTTCCATGGGAAGCAAAATTCCACAGTGGCATAGGCATGAGGTCTAATCTAGTTCTAAGATTAGAACAGTACTAACAGAACAAAGATTTTTGTGTGTATGTTCTGGTCATCATCTGAAACACTCACACACACAGTGATCATATTGTTCAAAGCAAATCTCATTACTCACAGTCCCAGCCATGGGTTGCTTTTTTAGAACCTTCTTTGTTTCAGATTTGCTGGATATTCAGACTGTTAAAAAGCTAAGTGCATATAAGAGCCCTAAATCTAGTCATCCGTCTAGAATATTTCCTTTGAGGAAAGTTCCTTTTTTCATTCTTTCTCTCATCCCCTCCCCCACTTTTTTAATAAAAAGACTTCAAAGGGTAAATTGCTTTATATTTTTCTCTAATGGTATCCTGGAAAGAAGAGGCCGCCTTTTGAAATGCATGTCTCTGTGAATGCCAGAGAAAAAAAAAAGTGCACAGTTGTTATCAGCTCCTGCCATCAAAATTCTTTAATTTAAAGAAGGATTCATCTGTCTGAAACTAGGTTGCATACTTTAGGGTTGAATATCTTATGGGTGGTATTGCTTGGTGATATAAAACAGCATTTAAGAATTAATATGAAACTTGGATGGGAAAAATGCAGACATTGAAGAGTAGAAGACACACTGAGTTGGGAGAGAGGAGAAGGTGGGGGTGTGTGTGCAGATGGTGGGTGGCTTACAAGGGGAAGGACTTGCCCGCATACTGCAATGCAGTGACTCCCATTTCAGACAGGTCAAAAGTCACTGCTGCCTCCTTGCATAGATTTTGCAATAGGTGTCTAGAAGTGGATGTGTCTTTAAGCATTCTCATCCAAGAGACTAACTTCTAGAAAAATCTTAACTCCTTATACTCAGAACATCATGCAACTTTTCTGTCTAGCCACAGCTTTAAAAAGATCATGCTATCCTCCAGCATAGAATTTCTCAACCTCTACACTACTGACATTTTGGACTGGATAACTCTTCACTGAGGGGAGCTGTGCATTGTAGGATGGTTATCAGCATCTCTGCCCTCTCTTACATTATTAGTGCCATCTCCCAATGAGAACCAAAAATGTCTCCAGACATTACTAAGTATCCTCTAGGAGACAAGATGATCCCTGGTTGAGAACCACTACTCTAACACATTGAACCACAAACTGCTAAGAAAAACACAATTGCTGAGAACACCAAATAGATGATAGAAATCATTACCATCATGTTTTTTTTACCCACTCAAGGAAGAAAAATTGCCTCCAATTTCTAACCAGAAACAAATAATTCCTTCCACTTAAATGTAACAATGATAACAAGGCATAGCTCAGCTCTGTAAGAAGCGTTGTGAACTCTACTTGTGCCTTTTGGTACAGAATAAATGAACATGAGTCAATCCCAGATGGCAGTTTTTAGGGACAAACACAATTATGTAAGAGTCAGAGTAGTAGCTGGGATCCACTCCACTCACTTGACCCCTAGGGCCACCATTAAATAGGTTCCATTTATACGTTGCCCTTACAATTATGGTTCAGAATGTTGCCATGTGAGACCAAATGGAAGATTCACCCATGGACACAGTATGAGAATTAAGCTCCTTCTTTTATCTTCACGCAGGCTAGGCCATTCTCACTTTTGTGGCCCCGCTGTGTTTGGCCCAGATGTCTACCTATCATCCGCACCTGTAGCAGTTTATTTGCTCCTGCCCCCTTCCCTGCCTTTTAAAAACATACTGCCCCTTTACTGAAGCATAATCTCCTCAGACCTAGAGGTGGTCTTATTTTATGAGCACAATGCCAAGTAGGCCTTTAATAAATAACTGATTAAACCCTTGCAAACTCACCATAAGTAAATTCAAATGTCCACAGAGTGTCTAGTATTTTATAATAAATCAACAAAGAACAAGTGCTTTTGAGGATTTGGAGAAAAGGGAACCCTTGTACACTGTTGGTGGGATTGTAAATTGGTGCAGCCACTATGGAAAACAGCATGGAGATTCCTCAAAAAATTAAAAGTAGAGCTGCTATACAATCCAGCAATTTATCTGAAGAAAACAAAGACATTGGTTTGAAAAGATGTTCATTGCAGCATTATTTACAGTAGCCTAGATACGGAAGCAACCTAGATGTCTATCAATAGATGAATGGATAAAGAAGATATACTTGTATATGTAATGGAATATTATTCAGCAGTAAAAAAGAATGAAATCTTTACATTTGTGACAACATGGATGGACCTAGAGGGTATTATGCTAAGTGAAATAAGTCAGACAGAGAAAGACAAATACTATATGACTTCATTTATCTGTGGAATCTAAAATAACAAAAGAAATGAACAAAAAAACCAAAACAGAAACAGACCCATAGGTATAGAAAACTAGCTGATGCCTGCAAAAGGGGAGAGGGGATGGCAATGAATTTTTTTAATAAAAAAAAATGTATAAATAGAACAGTATCCTAAGGACAAACAAAACAAATAAAAACAAAACAAACAAGAATGCAGTTTCTCCAAGTGGCTATCAGCAGTAAGGTAAAGACTCTGCTATATAGGAAAAAAAAATTCCTCCTACTTATTAATTCTTAGAATGTTCTCATGGTGACGAATACTTATGTAAATAAATACATTTAAAAAAATTATTCCCGATATTAAATTAATACTCTATAGCTGACACTGTCTAAAATATGTTGGAAATTATAAATACAGATAACTTATTCAATATATGTTTTGTAAATATGCACAAAGCAAATAAAATGGTTTATTTATCTATGTGCAGACCTAAAATAATTACATAAAATACATACATATTTGTGATATATGTCCCTACATATATACTGTGACTATATTTCATAGCTTGTGTGGATAATTTGTGTTTGAGCACTACTCATTTGTTTGCTCCAATCAATGTGTTCTGAAAGGATATACTTATGAATAACAAAAGACAGTGCAATGAATAACTATCTTTTTATGCAAGAAAAGACATTTTTAGAGCATCAAATAAATGTTCTTTGTAAAAAATACACATTTTTTACTCACATTTTGCATTTACTGACATCTCAAATAAACGCAGTGAAATCAAGCACTAGACTCCTGGGAAATCCCTGTCACTTTGTTAGAAATCTCAGAAGACAAGGCTCTCGTAAACCGTAAACATGACAGCTAATTTCAACAGCTACTGTCAACTACTACGCATGTTTCATTAACGGAGAAGCTGAACTGGGAATCGGAAAGACAGTGGCTGAATTAATAAGCCTGGCTTCCTTTTGTGATGATTGTTCCTTCAGGGCATGCAAATCATGAGCCGCCTGTTCCACCTCAGATAGGGAATGCCAGAATAACAGTGATAATCAGACCTAGGGTAAGGAATGGCCTATGCACTTTCAAGTTGTACAGCAAGCTCTTTGGTATATATTTGAACCTGATTACCACACTTAGGTGTTTAATGATGTACATGGTCAGATGACTCTTTCACTTCAGGGACCCTTTCAGCCTCTCCAGGGGAGCCACCTGTTCCCCACCCTTACCCCTCCACTCCCTACCACCACCCAAGAGACTGGGGGAAAATGATAAATCCATCTCTAAAAGTAAATCATGTTTTAAGAATGTTTCTTTTGGAGAATGGATTTACAATACGATGGCAGGAAAGCTCACTTTGGTATTTGACTGGTATGGATGGCCTGCACTGAGTCATGGGAGCGTCTGTAGACCAGGTGGATGGCGAGTCAATCACAGGACAAGCAGGCTTCTTGCCCCACAGTGTGAAGTTGAAACAAAACCAACTGCAGTTACGCACAGAAAGCCGAGGTCCAGGAGAAACTGATCAATGGACCTACTGGCACAGTCGTGACTAAAACAGGCAGACTCAGAGCCTAGGACTTCTTTACCCAGAAGGATACATGTAAATGAAAGCGACAGTGAGGTTGAATGTAAGAGGTAGTTTATGCTAAGCTCAGTTATTAGATTCTAGAATGTTTTTATTGTTATCAGATAAATTATGTCACCTGTTTGGTCTTTTTGGGAGTCCAGACATATGTGTGACACCACATGGTAAATAATAGTACTGTCACCATCATATTCATTAACAGGTCTTGACTTGACTACCTGAAACAATTATAATTAAGCTTTTCCTGGGGAAAAATTTCAATACTGTGTTCAGTTTTCTGTATTTCGTATGCCAAAGCTGAGGCTGCAGCCACATTATGTAGTACAAATCAATTCACAACACCTCCAGCATCCGTTTTCATGGGGGGAAGAAAGCAATTAAGATTTAGAGCAGGTGCTGCTTTGACTATTAATTATAAACCCTGTGGAACACATTGAAATGTGCAGTATAATTCTGAGAAACATCTCATTTGAAATTGAAAAATCTTTCCTTGCTTTATAGGGGACAGTCTTAGGCATATTCAAGGTGTAAATATCTTAATATACGCAAAAAAAAAATTGAGGATTTCTGAAACTTAAGTTGTGAAAGGACAGAATTCTATTAAGTGAATCTACAAATGAATAGGAGGTTGTGAACTATTCTGATCCAGCAAATGAAAATGCATTTATATTTGTAATAAAATAAAATAAAAGCAGCCCAAGTACAGACAGAAGAGGTCTATTGTTCCATGGCGGGTGTGGCTCTGGGATGTTCCCAGACCACAGAGGATGCAGGAAACAACAGAATGAGAAGTTGGTGTACCACAATATGGCAGGTAGGGCTGCTTTCCTTTAGTCCAATAGAGGAGCGGTGAGCATGGGCACATCAGCCCCATGCAGCAGCTCAGAGCCCAGGGTACGTGGAATGCCCAGGCCCAGAATACCAGTTATTGATGAGTACAGCACTGTGAGAGCACACTCTGCCTCTCCTTTATATCACTGGAGACAAGCCTTCTTAAAAAGGCATAACATTCACCAATAGATAAGAGAGACCCTCAAATTCAAACGTGAACCTGCACCAGAATTACCTAACATGTTAGGTAAATAAACAACCTGAGATAGACACCAAAACTTAAAAACAAAAGAACTAAAATTAAAACAAAAAAAAGGAATTGATAGAGGGAAATGATGGGAGCATTTAAAAAATGTTATAAATAATACCTTTAAAGGGAATAAGGGGATCACATACTCCTAAAACAAAACCTGGTTATGTGAATCATAATCAGAGAAACTAAATATAAAAGTCGTGATTATTGAAATAATAATTTTAATAGATAGATTAATAGTAAAAGAGACAAAGCTTAAAAGCAACACACTGGAGAATCAACCTAGGAAATTGCCTGGGAAGACAGTTCAAAAGGACAAAAAGATGGAAAATGGGAAAAGAAAATTAAAAGCCTTAGAGAACATTTCCAAAAATTGTAACATTTATCTTTTTTTTTTTT
>NW_017731501.1:1968537-1978556 GCF_001890085.2 Hipposideros armiger | reverse complement strand
CTGTAGAGGGCAGTGTCACTGGCCCTCATATGTGGGATCCGAACCGGGGCCCTCTGGCGTCCCAAGCCAGCTCTTAACCACTGCGCCACTTGGCCGGTCCCCTACACATACTTTTTAAACATACATGGAAGATTCCTAAAACTGCCCTTGTATTACCACAAAGGAAATTAACAAATTCTGAAATTCCTGGTCAAACAAAACTTAGGCCACACTCACTGACCATAATACAATAAAATCAACATCAGAGAAATACAAACAAAAAACAATCCAACTAGAATTTAAAAAGTCTAAATCCTTTCAAATTAAAAAAAAATTAAAATAGAAATTATAAGCTATTCTAAAATGAAATATAATCAGGAAAACACATCAAACCTGAACACATAAAGGTAATGCCCAGAAGAAAATATATAGGCCTCAATGTACTTATTAGAAGACAAACAGTTTTCTTAATTTACAAGAGTCTGAAAACCAATTCAAACTGGCTTAAGGAAATGGAAAAACAGATTGGCTTATGTAATTATGGAGTCCAAGGTAGACTTCAGACATGGCTGGATCCAGGTGCTCAAACAATATCATTGATTAATGTCTCTGCTGTGCTGCCTTCATTCTCAGGTAGACTCTACCCATGTGACTGCAAACTATTGGTCACCTGAAGTACCTGGCATGGACACGCTCATTTTAGCAGCCCAGAGAGGAAGAGAGCTTTGTTGCCAAGAGGAGAGAGTCCTTGGACTAACTCGAATGTGACTACTTTGAATGAGGAGTGGGTCTGCTCCACTCAAAACAGAAATACTAACTAGGGATGGGTAGAAAAAATAAAAATCTAAATTAATAGGAAATACTGAAAATAAAATAAGCTTGTACTCAAAGAATGAAAAGAATAAAGTAAACCCTGATAAGTAAAAATACAAAAATCAACTCATTAAACAAACTGCTATGAAATATAAAAAAGTAGTATGATTGACGAATAAAACCAAACTTAGTACTTTACAAAATAAACAAATCTTTGGCAAGTTTCAAGAAAAAGCATAAAAAAATGTAAGAGAGATTCAAGATGGAGGAGTAAATAAACACTGTGCCTGCTTCCTTCAATGGACACATTAAAATTACAACCAAATTAAAAAACAATCAACCTGAGGAACCATCTGAAGTCTGGCTGAACAGAAGCTTTATAACCCAGGTTATAAGGAAGAAGCCATGCCGAGACTGGTAGGAAGAGTAGAAATGTGAAACAAGCTATCCCCAAACCTCCGTGTGGCGGTTGAGAACTGGGAAGGATATCTTGGTCACAGAGATTCCCCCTGGAGGAGCGAGAGACTCCAGTCCCACATCAACCTCCCCTGCCCAGAGTACTGGTGCTGGAAGAGGAGACCCCACATCTGGGTGTGAAAAATTGAGGGGATTCCGTCCATCTAGGCAGGATGGAAGACTTCAGGAAACCCAGACATCATCTTAAATGGCCCACACACAGACTCTCTCACTCACAGGCACTCACCTTGGGCTCCAGCAGAGGGACAGGAACTTGGAGTGGGGGTGGGGGCATGCCTGAGGCATACAGGGGGCAGACTGAAGTGTGTGGCTCGGTGCAAGGGCTGGAGGAGAGTCTCTATTTTCCCTGTGTGGGGTCCTCCTTTCATGCGGAAGGCAGGCAGATGCCATCTTTCCTGTGTTGAGCCCTCTCCAACAGGCCAAATCTGAATCTGCTTGGCCTGGTGAGCTCTGCTACTCTACCCTGCTGACTCCCTGAGATTCCACCTCAACCAACTCACCCAACACCAGAGGCACTTTCTCTGAGAGCAGCCAGCCCCGCCTGTATTGCACTGTTACCTGAAAAACTATAGGCATCCACAGGACCCAGGTGGGTGGCAGCCAGCCTCGGTGTGCTCTGAGACCTTTGCTGAATAGCTTCAGGCTCAGCACTGACACCAAACTAGAGTCTACATTAACCTGTTGACCACAATTCTTCCCACTCTAGTGACTCCCTGAGACCCTGCCTCACCCAACTCCTGTACTGCACAAATTTTATCAGGTGCTGAACCTTAAGGGAGCCAGCAGGTGGTAGCAGTCCTTGAGGTGTCCTGGCTTTTTGTGGAGCTATCCCAGGCCTGGTATTGGTGGCAGCCATCCTCAGTTTGCAGCATGGCCTCTTCCCCGTGCCTCCAGGTTTAGCACAGGCAGTGAACAACTGCAGATTGCTTTGTAGCTCCTACCAGGTAGTCCCCGGCTGGTCACAGGCAGTGGGTTACCTGGGCATGCACTGGAGTCCCTTGCAAGAGTTTCCAGAAGTAACATACTTGGATGTTGACTTCAGGCCACAGCAAAGCACCACCCAATTAGCCCTACAACTGGAACACCAAAGGGCAGTCTCAACAGGCACCAGAGCCTGCTGGGGCAAATCCCACTCAGTGGGGTAAGTTCCCCACACAGCAGTCTGTAAGCTGTGGATGTGGTCAAACCCCACAGCCAGTCAGCCTGAGGGTCAATCCCACCTACTGACATGCCAACAGCAATCAAGGCTCAACTATAACAGGAGGGCACATACAACCCACACAAGGGACACTCCTGTAGCACTCAGCACAGGTGACCAGAGAGAATCTTCCAGGGCCCCACAGGACAGCTACTACATAATGCCACCCAGAAAGGCCAGGAGATGTAGCAGATCTACTTAATACATAAAAACAGAGAGGCAGCCAAAATGAGGAAACAAAGAAATACATCCCAAATGAAAGAGCAGGAGAAATTCCCGAAAAAGAACTACACAAAATGGAGGTAAGCAACCCACCCGATACAGAGTTCAAAACCATGGTTATAAGGATGCTCAAGGAACTTAGTGAGAACTTCAACAGAAAGATAGCAAGCATAAAAAAGGACACAGAAACCATAAAAAATAACCAGTCAGAAGTGAAGAATACAATAACTGAAATGAAGAATGCAGTATAAAAAAATCACCAGCAGTCTAGATAAAGCAGCATTATCAAATCAGTGATTTGCAAGACAAGGTAGCAGAAAACACAAAATTGGAATAGCAAATAATAATAATAATAATAATAATAATAATAATAAAGTGAGAGTACTTCAAGAGACATGTGGGACAACATCAAGCATAACAACATTTGCATCATAAGTGTACCAGAAGGAGAAGAGAGAAAGCAAGGGATGAGAATCTATATGAAGAAATAATGACTGCAAACTTTTCTAATCTGGTAAAGAAAATAGACATACAAGCCCAGGAAGCAGAGAGACTCCCAAACAGGCCCACACCAAGACACATTATAATTGGAATGGCAAAGGTTAAAGATAAAGAGAATTCTAAAAGCAGCAAGAGAGAAAGGCAACTAGGAACTTATAAGGAAGATCCCATAAGACTGTCAGCTGATTTCTCAACAGAAACTTTGCAGGCCAGAAAGGATTGGCACAAAATATTCAATGTATTGGAAAGCAAGGACCTATAACCAAGATTATTCTACTCAGCAAGGCTATCATTTAGAATTGAAGGACAGAAAAAGAGCTTCCCAGACAAGAAAAAGCTAAAGCAGTTTATCCCCACCAAACCATTATTACAAGGAATGTTAGAGGGACTTCTTGAAGGTGAAAAAAAAGTCAAAATTATGAATAATAACATGGCAATAGCTATTGGGTTGTCGGAAAAGTCATGACGTATTTTTTCTATGTTTTTCATTGCAAAAAAGCGTCATGATTTTTCCGACAACCCAATACATGTCTATCAACAATTACTTTCAGTATAAAAGAATTAAATGCTCCAATCAAAAGACATAGGAAGACTGAATGGATAAGAAAACAAAAACCTTACATATGCTGCCTATGAGAGAATCACCTCAGATTAAAAGACCCACACAGACAGAAATTAAAGGGATGGAAAAAGATATTTAATGAAAATGGAAACAAACAAACAAGAGAAAATGCTGGGGTATCAATAGTTATAGCAGACAAAATAGACTTTAAAACAAAGGGTATAACAAGAGACAAAGAGGACCTGGTAATCTCACTTCACGGTATTTATCTGAAGAAACCCTACTTCAAAGGGATGCGTGCATCCATGTGTTCATTGCAGCATTGTTTACAATGGCCAAGATGTGGGGGAAGCCTGGGTGTCTGTCGATGGAAGAATGAATAAAGAGGAGGTGATACATATATACAGTGGAATATTGCTTAGCCATGGAAGGGAAAGGGTTCTTTGCATCTGCAGAGTCATGATTGGACCTGGAGGGTATTGTGCTGAGTAAAGTATGTAAAACAGAGAAAGACAGATGCAACATAATTTTGCTTATATGTGAAATCTAAAGAACAAAATAAACAAACAAAACAGAAACAAACTCATAGATACAGAGAACATATTGATGGGTGCCAGATGGGAGGGGGGTTGTGGGTGAATGGAAAAGGAGAAGGGATTAAGAAGTACAAATTTGTTATTATAGAGTAGTTATAGGGGATGTAGGGTATAGCAGAAGGAATATAGTCAATAATATTGTAAGAAATATGTATGGGGTCTGATGGGTACTAGACTTGGGGTAATAAATGGGAGGGTGTTGGGGGTAGGGTGAAAAAGGTGAAGGGGTTAAGAAGAACAAACTAATAGTTACAAAACAGTCATGGGGATATAAAGTAAAGCATAGGGAATATAGTCAATAATATGGTAATAACTATGTATAGTGCCAGGTGAGTGCTAGACTAGTCAGGGAGATCATTTCTTAAATGATCTAAATGTCTAACCATATGCTGTACACCTGAAATTAATATAAAATGAAATTGAATGTCAATAGTAATTGAAAAATTTAAAAAGTGGAAAAAAGGTGAAGGGGAATAAGAGGTCCAAATTTCCAGGTATTAAATAAATAAGTCATGGGGATGTAATGTACAGCATGGGGAATATAGTCAATAACATTGTTATAGCGTGGTATGGTGTCAGATGGTTGCTGAGTCAACTTATCATGGTGATCACTTCTTTAGGTATATAAATGTGGAATAGTTATGGTGTATACCTGAAACTAATATAATGTTGTAGGTTAGCTATAGTTTAACAAAAATCTTAATAAATAAAAAATAAAATAAAACTAAACATGCAACTACCTACAAAAAAAAAAGAACAAGTGTAAAAACACATACGGGAGCAAAATTAGCATGTAGAAAGAACAGAACACAAGACATAGATTTCTGAAACTACAGAAGAATATTTTTGTGACTTTAAAATAGAAAATACAGGTGAAAAAGATGACTTTCTGTGATGATAAAAAAATTAGTTGAAATTTAGTCTTCTAAAACCTGATATGAAAACACACACACACAAACTTGAAAAAAAGCAGTCAAAGATATATTCCTAACAAGTGCCACTGTTTGGAATTTGGACATGTACTTTCTACCAAACTTTCAAAACTAGATATCTCCAGTGTTGTGTAAACTGTTCCAGAGATTAGAAAAGTGTAAGATCCCTCCAAATTCATTTTATGATTTTAGCATAACTCTTTGGCACAATTAGACAAGATAGCATGAGAAAATGGTATGAAAATCTTACATATGAACAAAGGTGCAAAATCCTAAATAAAATATTTACTAATTGACACCTGCAACTAATAAGACTATTCAGCAAGATATACAGATTCAAGATTTACATATAAATGTAGACAACCTTATATTCACTGGTAATAGCTAATTAAAAATTTCCATGAAGGACTCCTATTTTCCATAGAAACTTAGGAATATAAAATGCTTAAGAATCTCCTAAGAAGAAATAGGCAAGACCCAAGTGGAAAAATCTGTCAGATTTCCAAAAGGGCATGTTCTGACAATGGAATAAACAACTAGTCTGAGTTCCTGTACAAGAAGAGGAAGTCCCATCATCTCCCCCTTTAACTTCTGTGCTTCTACTAAGACGAGCTACTTGCCGATGAGGAAGTTACCTCCCCACTTGAGAGGGGTAGTCCTCAGCCTAGATGATTTGAGGACAAGGGGGCCCTCTGCTTCCTCGGGGCTCTGCAGTAAGACCAATGGAATGAGCTCCTCTGGCAGATTCTCTCATTAAGTAGATTATTACAACTTCTCCACGTCAAGTTACTTTCCCTCCCCCACCCCCAGAGAAACTCAAGTCTCCCCCAGACCTTTTTTTTGGGGGGGAGAAGGGGCTGTTTCAGAAGCTGCTTTCAGGGACAAAATGATTCTCCGTTCTGCTCCCTGTCATTCTCCCACCCTTCAGCTTTGAATATCGTTGAAGAATAGAGGTGGGAAGAGGACTGAGGACCCTTAGTAGCCCCATGGATCTCTATTTGAAGCAGTCAAGGCCACTTCTGGGCCTTTCAGTCACTCTGTCCAGAGCTGCTGGGCACACTCAGTGGATGAGAACACCTAGTTGCAAAGACAATAAGCGTCAGTCATCCTCTTGACCTTAGGTCCCATTTGCTACCCTTCAGGTCCCAAACCGAAGGCTAGCACTGGCCTGATCATCAGTGAACAGGACATAGTCTAGAGATGGAAGAAAATGAGACATGGTCTGTTTGAATTTAGATAAGAATCCCTCAGAATCTCCTCAATGGACTGGGGGTTTTACTTTGTGGAGATTATAATCCACTGGGAAAGAAGATTGTTTATGGTAGTCACTAATAGTCAGTATGATACTTATTATGCATCTGCCCTTCTTGTCTCTTTTCTCCCCTACTAGCCTATTGTCGTTCCTCAAAATTTTCAGTTACTCATGTTTCTTATCTGCTTCTCCATTTTCTTTCCCCACCAGACTTAAACCCACACTGCCTTTCCCGTTGTTTTTTTTTTCTTCTTACTCCTCCCACCCCTTTTTTTCTCTGCATCCTGGTCTAACTCAATTCACAGCTTCTCGAATTGTAGCCAATGAATATGCTGTCTTTGGATCCTCCATTTTGCTTTCCTCCTCGCTACCCCTTTTCTCCAGCCCTCCCACCCCCCCTCCCCCACGGCTCCACTTCAGGCTTAGCATTTTCTGGGGCCAAAGAGCCAGCGCAGGGTGAGGACCGGAGGAGAGGCATAAGGGTTGCAAACTCAAGTACCCACAGGGTCCAGACAGGTGATAGGAGTTTGTGAATGGGCCAGATGGCAAACTGGCAAGTGCATTCCCAACGAAAGGGAACAGCTGCTACTCAGCGTCTTGCTTGGTGCCAGGTGGGAGTATGGGTCTCGACTGCCAGAGCTTTCAATTTATATGAAGCAGAAATATCTTTGTTATCAGAAAATCTCAGGCAGCTCAAACACTCTATAATCCTTCAGCTAGACCTGGAAACCTGCAGGAGGTAACCACTGGCTGTAGCTCAAATGTATAGCTTGTTGAAGATTGTTATCTCCCACCTGGGGAAAGGTACTCAAACAAAGCAGAGAGCAGAGCGGAGTCCAACAGGAGAGGCAGCCCTTCCTCCCTTTTCTAAGGATAGACGCTGCTGAAATGCTCTCTGTATCACGCAGTTAACGGTGTGTCAGGCCCTGAGTTCCGCCCTTCGCATGGATTATCCCATGGAATCCTCACAATTACCGTGAAAGGAGGATCGCAAGACACAGCAAATAAAAACACAGGACACCGTTAAATTTCATTTTTTGCATGGCACATACTTACACTGAAAATGATTTTTTTTTCCCTGAAATTCACATTTAACTGGGCATCCTGTATTTTATCTGGTGACCCTACATGAGAGTTAAGTACTATCTTAACCTCATTTTACAAAAGAGGCTGATTACTTGTGAGTTGCTCAAAATCACTCAGCTAGGGGCTGCCTTGAGTCACCAGCAATGGCATAGGCTGCAGCGGGGCTGGCCGGCAGCGGGCGTGAGCTTTCCTGAGCCGCTGTGAGCCGCCGGGAGCTGCAGTCCAATGGCCGGCAAGTGACTGCCTCACCCGGGAAGAGCGCGATGATAATACTAACATGGGCCGGTGAAGCGACGTCCTCCACAACTAGACTGAAGAACAAAAGGACAGCAACTTGTCTGCTCCCCTTCCCCGATTCCCCAACGCTGTTCCCCTCCCCCAATTCCTCAATAAAAATTAAAAAAAAAAGAATCACCCGGCTAGTTAACAGTGGAGTCAGGAGTCAGGATTCAAACCCAGGTCTGTTCATTTCCTAAGTCCACACTTAACCTCCAAATGAGTGTTTCTCAACCTTTGGTTCACCGAAATTATGGGTCCAGGGGGTTAGAGAGTAATCCCCAAATTAAATTTTTTTAATTAATGAAAATCTTAAACACTTGCTTACTAGTAGTTATACAGATAAAAAGTTAGATCCTGATTTGAATAAACCAATTATAATAAAACATTTATGAGGCATTCTGGAAAATTTGAACACAGACTAGATACTTAATTACACTGAAAAATTAAATGTAATAATGGCATGGTGATTTAATTTTTGTTTAAAAAAAAGTCCTTATCTTTGAGAAATACATGTTGAAATATTTACAAATGAAATAACATCTCTGGGATTGGCTTAAAAATAATATATAGGGGATAAATGAAGGGTAGAAAAGTTTGGCCATGAATTGGTGATTGTTGAAGCCAGGAGATGAGTGTACATATGGACTGCTTATGCCACCTCTACCTCTATATTTTTGTGTATATTTGAAAATTTGCATAATTGTAACCAAAAGATATTTTTATGAAATAGACCAGTTTCTTAAGTCAGCATTTATCAACAAAGGTTCAAGTATTCTTTGGGATTCTAGAAAATTATATTTTCTTTGAAATAGGTACATATAATTTTCAACTTTTAGACATGCCAAATGCTGTTTTATTGCTAAATGTATACAAGTATAACACAAATGCTCCTTGAATTTTAGGGATATTGAAAATTTATTTTTTGAAGTTAGAAAGGAGAAAGGCCTTTTTTAGAATTTTCACTTCTGTGGGTGGGTGCAAAATTTCCAGACCATGTAACCAGATTGCTGTACACACCTCTGACATACCATGGAGGAAATTCCAAGACTGTTCTCAGTCTTATAGAATATATTTATCCTGGAAGTATCCACTGAACTACAATGGCAGGACTGGGAAATCTCATTACCCAAAAATGCTGGGCAAAGTGACGATGATGCTATGAACTCTGACTTGTGTGTGACCTCAGAGGAGGGTATGACTGCAGAGCCTCCTAATAGGAATGTATTCTGCCCCTTGAACAGCCAGTATTGCCACTGGTCGCCTTCCAAGCACACGCCTAGTCATCATCTGTACATGTTCCAGCCTTCAAAGGTAGGACTATTTTTGTTACTCCAAGAGCTTCCCATAACTGGGCATAATTAATAGTCATGGGGGGAGAAAGAAGAAAAAAAAAAACAGCCAGAAGAATCACACAGAATGTGAAACTTGGACAGAGAGAAACCATTGAGCATGGTAAGTAGCAGCCAAGTGTAAGAAATTTCCCTTAGGTGGCACTTGGTAGCACTTTTCGTTCTAGATACAAATGTTTCCCAACAGTGTGCCCTGAGATAGTGCTCTCCCCAGTGTCAGGTGACTGAGCTTGCCTGGGCGGCTGGAGACCCATGGCTGGTCATCTTCATTCAAAGCAATCTTGTTTGGGTTCCAAATCCTCCAGGTGACATCAGTGTACCATTCAAATGAGTAACATGATCTGATAAAACCCTATAGAATTTTAATTGACATTTGCACAAAATAGCCAACTGGACCCAAGATGCCCTTGTCATTCACTACTCATTAGCTTAAACTCCATGTGGGAAGAGCCTTGATGCCAAGACTGCAAACCAACATGGCTTCCCAGGTGAAGGATTAGTTACCATGCTGAGTTTGTACCACCTGAGCATTATACGTTGTCATGTTGAGATGACCATTATATGTGTCATCTGCAAGACTGACCATTATTTTTTATCACAAAACCTTCCGCAGTAGATTCACTGTAAATATAATGAATTCACTGTCCAAGCTACATCTCGTAACACAGGTAGGACCCCTCAAAGAGGCTGGGGAAATAATTTTGTATGTTTAAGTACTTTAAAATATTTAGGAATGGAAGTGAGTAGTCCCTTTAAACATCATTTAAAAAAAA
>NW_017731501.1:1954179-1963087 GCF_001890085.2 Hipposideros armiger | reverse complement strand
ACACACACACATTTTTAAGAAAAAACTGTATTAAAATTGTAATAATATATACCGATAACAAAAGATGAATACGTCACATTTGACTTCTGCAATTACAAGAGGTGCTCAAAGTGATTACCATCAGTGTAATTTTCATACAGTTTTTTTCCTTTCTTAAAATGCATATATATTTTTTGCACCCTGTGTGTGTGTGTGTGTGCGCGCGCGCGCGCGCGTGTGTACATATTTAAATTACTTACTGTCTAGCTCCACATTTTGAGTGAAAGTTCCATGTTACCATGTCAGACACCTTATTTATTTTGCTCTTCACTATGTAAATTATCTACCCAGAGCCTAGCACATAATAAAGTTTTAATAAATATTTGTTAAATTTATAAACATATTTAATCATTACATTAGGACTTAGTAGAAATATATTGTGTATTCAAAATGTTGAAATGCATTCCAGAAATATACGCTTGACACCTACTATGTGCATAGTGCCAGGTACTGTATTAGACATTGGAGATGCAAGGAGAACGCGTCATAAACCCTGCCCTTGAGGGCTTGGCAAGTCTGATAGAAAAAGACCGGCAGATGGTGTGAGAAGTGTCATTAGAGAGAAAGCTCAGGTTACTAAAGTTCCCAGAAAAGCAGCCAACTCCATTTCAGGGGCTTAGAAAAGTTTTCCAGAGGAAGGGATGGCCAATAAAATATTGCATACTGTCAAGCAGGACCAGCTACATAATTTGCAGGGCCCAGTGCAAAATGAAAATGTGAGACTCTGTCTTCAAAAATTATTAAGAATTTTAAGACAGTGAGAACAGAACATTAAACTAAGTGTAAGGCTCTTCTGAGTACAGGACCCTGTGTGACTGCACATGTCACATGCCCATGAAGGTGGCTGTGCTCTCAGGGTCCCTAGCACATGAGGGAGAGTGTGTGGAGAAACGGGGTTCAGGCAAGCAAGCAACCTCAGATTTTAGAGCAACAAAGACCCTAATTTGTCCAGCCTCTTGTTTAAGAAAGGCAATATGTTATCTTTTCATTTTAGGGTACTTTTCTGAGGCACAGAGAGGTGAAATTCCCAACATCTCAAAAAAAAAAAGTCATTAACATTAGGATATTAGAGCCGTGCTTCCTCCAGGGCAAAATGTTTCTCAAGGAAAGGACAAATGGGACTATTTCTCCGTGCTTCTTGTGCATTCTGGAGAAGTGGGCGGGAAAGGAAGAAAGCCAGGCATCCTGAAGCAGCTTGAACATCCTCTGCTGTGGCCTTGAAGGATGAGCCACGACCTGGAGCCGCACATGTGGTAGCTGCCAGGAGGAATTGCCCAGGGACCGGTGACACTGCAGAATGTCCCTCCAGCCAAAGCACTGGCAGCATTTACCTTTGCTCACTTACTGTCCTCCCTCCACTGCACTGATCCTCTCTGACCCTCACCAAGAAATCAGGAGAGAAGAGACTGAGGGCCTTTCCAGACTCAAAACAGCCTTCACGGTGAACTTCAGGCAGATTGGTGGTGGGAGATGTATCTCTGGTGCAAGAGGCCTTTCAGCATCCAATCTTGCTACAGAGGCAGCCCCCATTGCCCATCTTCATTGGCATAACCTGCCTGCAGAAAGAACACCCATCTCCTTGGAAGACATGCCCACGACTCGTGGACATGCCCAAGGCTGGCTAACTAGGACCAGCCGGTGTGAACAAGACAAGCCAGCACACATCACTGGAAAGGCCAGGCTGGAGCTGGTTGCAGGGCTGCTGGGCAATTTAGGCCACCGCGTCTGCAACATAGGACTCTCAAAGGAAAAGCAGCGGCTGGCCTGGGTTGCTGTGACTCTGAGCAAATGCGTGTCTTCGTTTGGGGGCTGCGGGATTCTTTGGGTGTCAAAAGCAAGATGAGGACCCACTGTGGCTTTGGTTTAATTCAGTAGAAACACAAGAGCTTTAAGCTTCAGGCATGTGTGGATATGTGTTTAATGTTGCTGCCGCACCCAAAAGTGAGTGCCAGGAAGGAAACTTCTTTTCACATTTTCCATGCCCTGCAGCGTCTTTGTCTTGAGATCATCCCTGACTCGCTGCCTTTGTACTCGCCAAGGAAAGCCAACACCTCCTATAGTCACCGGTATGTGACAAAAGCAGACCTGCAATAGATGTTTGGTGAATGAATGAATGAATGAATGAATGAATGAATGAATTAGTGCTGCTGGGCTTGGCCACCACCAGATGGAAACAGATGAAAGCATAGCCTGTCAAAAGCAAGTCAGATTGCTCCATATTAACTATGAGAAAGTTCAACTTTCCACAGGTGCTAACTAGATTGCTAATATTTTTGCATATTTCTGTAGTCTATTATATAGTGTATATATTTAAAGAAGAATACTTTAATTAAAGTATTTCTCTATTTTATTATTAATGATATAATGTGTAAAATGCCTTGGGATTCAGTGAGATGAAAGCAAGCAATATAAACGTGAAATATTATTATATTTCTTACAATTATAGCCTGTGTATACAACAGTTCATTACGAGTACCCATCAAAGGAAGTACCCCGTCATGCTGCTGTAACAAGAGGCAATTGTTGGAAGGGTTCAACAAGGCCAGCGGAAGACATTTTAAAGGGACTTGGGTTGGTTTGCTGTTTATAGGGACACTGGTGTGAGTCACGTGCTTCAAACTCCATTGGACCAGCCTTGAACATGGATTAATTTTTAACAAGGTCAAAGAATAAAAGCCAGCTCTTCCTAAACATCCCAGGAATATATTTATTGCACCTCCTGAGGCAGTGAGCACTTATAGCAAGAGAAAATTCTCCTTTTTTTTTTTTTTTTAATATGTAGCCTGAGCCATTTCAAAGCTGGGGAATGAGATGGGAGGTGGGGGCAACCGGGAGGGCTCTATGCCCTTTTCATTTCTCATGGTTCTATGCACCCGGTCTTGCATTAACTCTTAAGTTGAATTTTCTTTCTTTTAGATTTTTTTTTTTAATTGGGGAATTGGGGGGATGGGAACAGCAGTGGGGAATTGGGGGAAGGGGAACAGACAAGTTGCTGTCCTTTTGTTCTTCAGTCTAGTTGTGGAGGACATTGCTTCACTGGCCCAAGTTNCACACACACACACTTGCATGTATTATTTACAAATCAATGGATATTCATATTTTGGGATTCATGCTTAAAAAATTTTAAGCATGACAGGGGTACATGACTAAAAGTTTGAAGGCCAGGGACTATTGTAGATTGCTGGAACAGCCTCTCAATGGTCTGTCTCTGTCTGGCCTGTATCTCATGCTTATGCCCTCCACTTGTCATCTGGCCACGTCACATGCTTCAGTGGCTTCCTAGTTCCCTCAGTCAAGTCACACCTCATCCACCCTTCTTAGGTCCGCAGGATCTGGTTCCCTCCCTTAAACCTCCTTTCTCTCCATCATCTTCACTCTATTCCACAGTCCAGCCATCAGGACTAAGCCCGCTCCCCAGAGACTCATTCTGGCTGACTTTCCCAGGCCTTTACACACATTGGTCCTCCTCCCGGGATGCTCTCTTCTTCCCAACCTTATTTGGTTAACGTCCATTCAACATTGAAAATTCAATTTAGATGTTCTTGCCTTGGACCCCAAAGACTGAACTGGGTGTCCTGCCTGCGTGCACGCAGAGCCACCATATTTCCCACTGCAAGTAACTATAACAGTGCATAGTAACTCTGCTTATCCTACTATACTGTAAACTCTTGGCAGGCGGTTTACCTGGCTTATCATTGTATTCTAGTGCTTAGCATATAATAGATATGCCAGATAGAAGTGGATATTACTCTGTTGTTATTTTTCTAAGCAATAAAAGCGGATCCTCTTTTAATGTGTAGTCCCCTCCTCCTTACTCTTTATGGTCTCATAAGAACAAGGGAATTCCCAGTTTCCATATTTTCAAATTCACAGGCCCAAGGTTAAATTGTATAATCAAGATGTAAAATAAAGGTCGTGTGAATGAATCTCTCACCCGAGCCACCAAATGTCATTGAGGGACATTTTGACCATTGGGAAGAGTATAAGAAAGGAGAAGGAGCAATGGAGGGACAATTTCCATCGACTTGGAAGTGACTATTAAAACATGCTCTGTTCTCTCTCCAACCTCAAATACTAAATAGAAGTTATTACTTTGTAACATGGTATTGTATACTATTTACCGTGCAGCCTTACATATAGAAAGGTCATTTAAAAAGATGGACAACAGGATCACTTCCCTGCCAACAACAGCTTAAAAGAATACAAAATAGACAGCCTTGGTGTCCATCCAGGGTGGAGACCATAACTCTCATCCAATGCATTATCACGAGTTTCTGGTTTATATGGGAGACTGGAGCAGAGGTTATCAAGTGGCACAGATGAAACATCACATGTCAAGCACAGCTAATCCCAGAATATCATTCCTTCCATGCTTTCCTGACGTGAGAAATATAAATCCAGATGGGTCAATATTCCCCTAAATAAGTTCACATACACTTAAGACCAGCCCACAATTTGAGACCAGCCTCAACCCAGAACAGCTAGTCCTTCATTCCAACTCTATCACTGCCTGAGGGAGCAGAGGTTCTGGAATTTCCATTTCACTTAGCAATATGTTTGGAGCCACAGCACTAACACTGACTGCCCATTTATCTCCTCCAGGATGTCATGTTTCTCATTCCTGTTTAATGTAGTCACTGCTGTAAGACCAAGTAGAGCATCCCGCGGTCATTTTTAGTTCAACTCTCATCCCAATTCACTTCCCCGTTCTGAACCAAAACTCCACGACAACCTTCCCATCCAAACCCTTCCACATGTCCCCAGAGTCCAGGAAATCCCACAATATCTTCAATCACATTGCTGATTTTGCCATTCAGCTCTTGGCATCCTATGAAAGCAGGCTACCCCCATGGGCTCTGCGCACACCACTTCCTCTGGAGGCAAGTCCAGGCGAAGGTGATTTCCTCCTCACACCCACCTTACCATGGAGCCGGAGGAAGAACTGATGATTTTCTCCTTGATCTGGCTGCTTCCGGGCCACTGTTTGCTGGACTGGTTTCTTAGCAGCAAACAACAGAGACAGGTAGCAGCGTCCACTTTTAATTCAGTGGAAACTCCTAGGGTGCATTCGCTCTTTGAGAAGAGCGGAGGTACCAAGAATGGGAGCGAGTATTTGAAGGAGCTCATTACATGTAACCGTAAGGGACGTCATTCCCCCTTCCTTCTTTTGGTTCCCAGGTCTATTCTGGCTCTGGGAGAAATGGCACTGTACATGTTGGAGGGACCACATTTCCTAGTTCATGCCTATTTACCTGAAAACTATTCACTCCTTTCACTCTGACACTATATCTACCAACTCTACTCTAACCCCAGATATGTTCTTTTCTCAGTGTTTACCATCTTGATAAACAGCACTTCTATCCACCCAGTTATTCAAGCCTGAAACCTGGGTCTCATTCAGAGCCCCTCACTCTCCTCATTCCCCATATTAATCAATAACCACGTCACGCCTCTAAAATACCTCGCAAATCTCTGTTCTCCTTGCCTCCGCTTCCACCTAGCCTAAAATGTTATTGTTTTCCCCCATATAACTGCAATAACTCCCCCTTAGCTCTCCCTATAACATTGTTGTTATAATAATAATAATAATAATAATAATAATAATTTCACATCCAAGTTATTTCCTCCTATGCAGCTGAAGAAATAATTTTGAAAAGACAAATTGGGTGATGCTACTCTAATGCTTTAAACTCTTCAAAGGTTTCCCATTGCATTTTGAATAAAATCCAAATTCCTACAAGAACCTGTAGGATCTGGGCCCTGTCTATCTCTTCAACCTAATTTCTTGTCAGTGTCTCCTGTGCCTAACAAGCTCGCTCCACACTGTCCTTCTTTCAGTTTCTAAATGAGGGGATGCAATTCTCTCTAGTCTCGGTCTCATCACACATTGTTCACCTTCCTGAAACACCTGAGGNCCCCCCCGTTAAACATGAATAATTCTTAGAAGCCTAATAGATTGGTTAGGAAGAAAAACATTTCAATGCACAAGCGGATGTGCATTGCAATGAACATCTGCAAATACAGTAATCTGCAAATACAGGGAGGTGAAATACCTGATAGGAGAGGGAAAAATGGTCTCAGCTGACTAGGAAAAGCAAGTTGGGCACGTGCCAGGTTATGTGTGTGATCCTATGTCTATAATGTGCCTCTTCTCAGGGTTTATTTTTATTTTTTAACACAAGGGACTACCAATGCTGAGTATAACAATAGACTTGGGTAGCAAGAAGTAGGAGTTTGGAGGAGGGAGCTGGCAGGGGTGCGGGGGGAGGGGAGGTGCTGCCTGTCAAGGACTCAAGATCATGAGACTAGCAAATTTCCCAAAGGGATCTGCAGCACAGTCAGGTCAGCCTGGCTGCTTTGCCATGGCCAGCTTCTTAGGCAGGATTGCATTTTTATGTGGGCCGAAGGCCCTAGCCATTCATTCTGCAGCAATGCAGGCAGGCAGACAGGGAAGGAAGTACAGATGGGCAGGTCAAGCAGCCCCCAGCCAAGCATGGGGAGAGATTCATGGAATGAACGAGTAAATGATCTGGGGGAAAGCATTTATAAAATGTGTGTTTCTCGGGCTGGCCGAGTGGTGTATTGGTTAAGAGCTGGCTTGAAACACCAGCTCTGAGCATCAGGGCTCCGGGTCGGATCCCACATGTAGAGGCCAGTGACACTGCCCTCTACAGCTAAGATGGTGAACAACAGCTGGACCTGGAGCTGGGCTGCTGAGAGTTGACGGTGATGGCGTAGGCTGCAGTGAGGCTGCAGTGGGCTGCTGTAAAGCTACCGTGAATGGCTGGCAGCCGGTGTGAGCTGCCAAGAGCCACCATGAGCGGCCATTCAGTGGCCGGTGACCAATCTGCTTCACCTGGGAAGAGCACATATGATAATGATAATACCAACATGGGCCAGTGAAGCAATGTCCTCCACAACTAGACTGAAGAACAAAAGGACAGCAACTTGTCTGTTCCCCTTCCCTGATTCCCCGACACTGTTCCCCTCCCCCAACTCCCCAATAAAGTCTTAAAAAAAATGTGTGTTTCTCAGAGTAAATATATTAGAAATACGTCAGAGGGAAGGAGACAAAAGAAATGCAGTATTCGTCTAGAGAAACCACCATTTTATTTTCAAGATAAATTATTATTTTATGACTAGGTTTTAAAACCTTCTCATTATTTCACTTCCTTGGCTTTGTTTGCTGAGTTTTTGTGTGCCTTAATCTCCTCTTGGTCTCTGTAGATGATGACTTTTGTGCCCCTACAGCTCATATAAAACCATTCTTGTCTTCCTACAGTTTCCAGGTTTTTATATGTCTCTATAAAAATTTGTTTCTATAAAAATTAAGACCTGAAAGTTGCTGATTTATAACACAACTAGGAAGAGTGATTTAAAAAAATATATATATAATTCCTGAAACATTTAATTTTCCCTTTCACTCTACTCCTTTCACTACACCCCTATCACCCAATAAATATTTAGATATGGAAATGTGCCTTCACAGATGCCCTAGTCACATTAACTTATAAATATGCATCTGTTAGCTTAAGGATTTGGTTGGGGACAGAGCATCTGTCTTGTGGGGGAAGAAAAACATTTCCAAATGATTTCCCAAAAGGAGCAAAACTCATGATGAACTTTCTGTCACCTGATCTGCCCAGGATATGTGCTTGAGCATCTAACTTTAGTCTTGGCATCTGCGTAAGACCACGAGGCCTGGTGGCGAAAACCGGAGGAGGTCACTGTAACAAAGAAGGAAGGAGAAGGTCAAGCTCAGGAAGAGGGCACCACTGCCCACCCAATGCCAGCATGAGGAGCTTCATATGTATTTGCTGACTTCTTGGAGACATTCTGCTCCGAGAGCTTCTAGTGAACCATCACAGCCGCAGTATCTTTGTATTAACATGGTTTCCTTACACATGTACTCCTCTTGATATTGCTGGATCCTTCGCAGAGACAGTCCACATCACAGTGCAGCCACAGGTAGTGAAAGCCCCATGTGCCACCACCTTCCTAATCTAAAGATTTAAGTTAGATGAACACAAGCCTTCTTCTGCCATTAATCAAACAGACCATTAAGTCAAAGTTAGTAAGAGACGTTAGAAATGAAACTAAGTCCATGAGAAATTCCCCCATGGTCCTTACCAAAACACTTTTAATCAGTAACATGCAAATGTTATTTTTAAAAAGGAAGAAAAATAAAAATTGCGTGAAAATTATCTTTGCTTTGGTAAGAAAGTGTGCTGTTTTCATCTTTCTAAATGCTGAAAGTAGTCCAAGAATTGATTTTTCACAGGGTATGGAAACATTTACATTAGAATCTGTTGGGAATAGAATTCAAATGCCCTGAAACTAAGGTCTAGGGTAGGCCCACGGTCCTCATCTGTGGGTATGAATCGGAACAGGCTGCAGCACAGCATTACAATAACACAGTCCCAGGTTCTACTGCAGCCTTGGAATCAGAATCTTCATCTCAGACTGGCCTCAGCCAGTGGTCTCTGGAGGGGGCTACAGGGACAGTGGGGAGGAACAAGAGAATCCATTTCAAGGAGAGAGAAAATGAATCAAACCTCTATTTTAATATATTGCATCTCATCTTTTAAAATAGTTTTTATTATATACGTTCAAAATGTATATAACATGTTTAAATACATATAGACATATATTAGTTTGAAATATGCGTAATATCTATTTTACAGACAAAATATACACTTGTGGGCCGGCCGAGTGGCTCAGTTGGTTAAGAGTGCAAGCTCCGAGCAACAGCGTCACTGGTTCAGTTCCCACATTGGCCAGTGAGTTGCCCCAGGCTGAGCTGCTGCTAAACTGCCAACAGGCGGCCGGGTGGCTCAGTGGTTAGAGCATGTGCTCTTAGCAACAAGGT
>NW_017731501.1:1931143-1947179 GCF_001890085.2 Hipposideros armiger | reverse complement strand
GGCTGGCCCTCTTAAGTTGAATTTTCAATGAAGCCAATTTGTCCCCCAAGGGAGCAAAACATTTTTTAGAGGAGACAAAAAAGATTCTTAGCCTTTTTTTATGTATAAAGCACAAGTATACATATAGTACATCAAGAATAGCTCTTAATAATGCTTCTGTTGTATTAGAATTTCATAGAGTGGAGGGGAGATATAAGGGAAAAAAGTCCAAAAAAGGCTGTTTGGAAATAATGGAAAAAAGAAATTGAGAAGCACTCCTCTTGCTATCTAAGAAGAGTTTAACCAATTATGATGAAACATGCGGTTTCTCCGTTCTGTGGGAGGCCAGCCTCAGGGTGACCACAGAACCCTGGGAAGAGATAGTCTCCTAGGAAACCATCATCCCACCATTCCACAATTGTGAATTTTCTCTTGTGATCTAAATTTCAAATTCCTGCCTAAGTGCAAATATCTCTGGATGAGGTAATACTTTACATTTTATCATCTGCTTTTATCTTGGCATAAAGATCTATCAATTCCTTTTCTGACATCAAATTTTAGTAGAGGCAGGAGAGACCATTGAGGGTATATGTTACTTGAGAGAGTGAAGAGGACACAATTGAAGGGAATGTATAAAAAAAAGGTTGTAAATATGATTGGGCCAGCTACAGAGCTCAGTCTACGATCTCTATGTTCAAGAAATATATCAACTTTCTACAAGTCTATTTAACTTTTTAAAGATTTTATTCTGCCGATGTATCAGAAAAAAAAAATCGCAGTCTGTTCTAGGTTCCTGCCATTTCCTGGAATTAAGTGTGGGTTCCATGGCAATTGTGTAGTGCAATGGTGGGTCATTCTGTGACAGGATCTTCAATATCATCTATCAGATCATCTGGGCTTGGTCATAAGTCCATGGAGGTCAACAATGAGTCACCCTGCCAGGTCCTCAGGTTTCCTCTACCTTCATGCTGGGAACTTGGTGAGACTCTCTGCCTCAAGGTCTAGGTACATACATCACATTCTCTTGGTCTTCCCACCTCTCTAGGGTTCTACCCAGCAAAGGACACAGGTCTTCTCCAATTCCCTGTCTTACCCCGCGCTGATCTGGGATTTTCATCCCTGCTCCTCACCCCCACCTATGGGAGGCTCAGTTTGACAAGGGCAGAGCACAGTGGTGTGAAAGCCATCAACTCCGAAGCTCTCCTCTCTGCTTCAGCTTTTCAACTCCCTGCAGACCAGCGAGTACTGTCAAGTTTCCAGGCTGAGGCCCTCCCTCAACAAATAGTCTTCCAAATTCATTGCTCATGCGCGGCTGTCTTTTCTAGCTCCTTGATAGCCTTGGTTTTGTGAGTCAAAGCCGGGAATTGACTTCTCTTTGCTCAGCTCTCTGCTCTGTCATTCCTGCCCTGAGGCCATGCGTGCAGAGAAATGGCGTGGTGACTGGACAGGGATGGCCAAGAGGAAGAAGGAGCTGCTGAGGGGGCAGAAATCAGCTAACATTTCAAAATATTTTGCCACTTAAAAAAAAAAAAGTACCATTTCACAATTTGGAGGTTGATCCACGCCCCCAGTACTAGTTTCATTAACTTCTGTTCTAGAACATACTCGGAGACATTGCCGTGTATTTCAGTCATACAAGTATAGCCTTTGTAACACAAACCTAATGAAAGCTGTCTCTCCTTTTTTGTTCAAATGCACTACAAACTTGTCATCAGGTAGATTGTCGTATATTTCAACAGGGATAAAATAATTAAATTGTGAGTTTAGCTCCTACCCGAGGTGAGATTGACATTAAAAAAAAATCATACTGATGACTAACACATAATATTAAAAGTCTATGATTATTTGGTTGTGAAATAAACACTGTTGAAATGAATTATTTCAGGTCTGATAAGAACAAACTAACTATTGATGTTGCTGTGAAGTCAAAATAGGTTGAAAAACATGAGAAAGCCTTTCTAGTGGTTCAAATGTAAAGCATGTTGCCACCAACATGCCACCAAAGAAGCGGCCGTTTAGGAGAGGTGACTAGATCTGGAGGGGAGAATCTGTAAATGTAGTAGCCACAAAACCTGAGTTTGCAACAGCAGAAGCAAAACTACTCTGACTTGGTTTCCCTGCACAGGTAGGAGCAATTGTCTCTGGGAGGTAGGTTGCAATCATGAGATAAATATGACTTCGTACAGGATACTCTCAATTCACTTGCTGAACTTTTTTTTTCTTCCTCAAAGTGATACTTTGGGGTATGATGGGGGGAAATTACCTTACGCTTTGTTTTCTACAGTCTGATATCTAATATTGAAAATTCTGAGGAGCTCAAAGCATTTCCCAACATGTCATCTTGTTCATCGCTTTAGAGACATTGATGGAGTGATGGATGGTAGGAGTGATGAACATTGTATTTAAAAAAGAGTTAACATTTTGATACATCTCTTCCATGGTCACATTCTGAATCAGAGCAAAACATTTTCTGCTAAGTCTTCCTTTTACCCTCACTCATGAACCCCACAATTTAATATATGTAGAGGTTTTCTGATTTTGTATTCCCATCTTACAGCTTATCTAGTTACCAAAAAAGAAAAACAAATGAAACAAAACAAAAAACAAAGACAAAACAAACCAAAAAAAACCCAAACTCATTTACTTGACAAACAAATGATTTCCAAAATTTAGCTCTTAAAATGTTTTGCCCAGTTCACTGTTCTTTCTGCTAAGATGGAATGACAAGGCAGTACTTGGAAATGCTGGTCAAAACAAGTATGTCATTTCAAGTTACAAAGAAAACAAAGGCAGCGGAGAATCCTCACCAAGTTGTAACATGTGGAACCGGCAAATGCTCTGAACCAGATCCTTGGAGGCTAAACCAAGGGGACTAGAGCAATGGACAGCTCGTTTCCACGTGACAAACTAGCCCTGGGAACTCAGATAAGGCCTCAGCTACATAAATGCTACAAATCCATTTTCTGTTTTCCTGAAAGTCCTGGCAATGATCCAAAGCCAACCCATGAAACAGACAGGAGGCCTGTTTCTGGCCAAAGTCTGTGACAGCAGAGGCTCTTTCTTTAGGCAATATTAACAATAAGCATCTTCTGGCTGGGTGATGACCAAGTTCTCCCACGGAGCCCATTGTAAGTAAATAACTTGTATCAACTAGAAGCTGGCTTCAAGACAACTCCACTAGTAGCCATGATAATAACAGTAGCTAATATTTATTAAGTGTTTATGACATGCTAAGTATTGTTCGAGGCACTTTATATGATGATCTTCCCTATTATTTGTAATAACCTTATAAGATGGTATTATTACTGGCCCCATTTTATTGATGACGTGAATGAGGCCCAGAGAAGTTAAGTAATTTTTGTCCAGGGTCCTTTGGCTAATAAACAGTATAGCTGGGTCGAACTCCAGAACCTATGCTCTTGATCACTATACCACATTGCAATGATCATAATAGCAAACATTATTATCCTCTAACATGTGTATTTGAAAGGTGGTATTACTAGGTAAAAAATAGTATAGTTACGAATAGACTATCAGGAATTATTACTCTCCCTTAGATACTAGTCTGAATGTGAGATACTAAAATGTAAGAAACAAAATATCAATGTGTGACATATTTTTAGAACACCTTAAATATCTCTGAATTATCATTGAAAATCAACATTAAAATTTGAGGGGGGTGAAAAGTAAGGTAAAACAGTTGCCCAACTTTTGTTTGCAGAACATAGTCGTCCTGTCAAAGTATAATTTCCAAAGGGTTAAAAAAACATGACTCTCATACAACTATAGAACAAAGCTGTGCAAAAGATTTTATTCAATTCATTAGCTAATGAGAGAATGAGTAGGAGTAAAAACTGCTCCAAAGGGCATTTGGAAATCTACATATACATAGGGGATTTAATAAATTGCTGGATTAGATATAAATCTGGTTAATGTCCAATTTAGCTTAAAATGTAATCTTTGGGGTTATATGTTCCACCACAGAGAATTACTTAACATCTCTACTCCACAAAAATTTACAAGTTGATCTCAGTTCCTACAAAGATGCAAATTAAATCAGTAAATAGAAAGCCAAGCCTTGCACTGAGCTGAAAAGCAAAAACAAGACCTACTCACTATTTTATTTTATGTATTTTTAAGTTCAGATATTTTTTCTGGCAATCCTTACTAAGGTAGGGGAACAGAGCCTTGTGCCTAGCCAGCTCAAAACAGGCAAAAGAAAATTATCCCCAACATAGGTAGAAAGTGCACTTTAAAACTCCTTAATAAAAATAGATTCTGTTCTCTAATGATCGATAAAAGGAATAAGCCATTGGGACTCGGGGAGGGGAGTAAGAAAAGATTGAAGAGAAAGGAAGAGTGAAAAAAAACAAACTCAGTCCTTCATTTTATTTTAGCATAAATTTATAAAGGATAGTGGGCTCATTTTATAGGCGAAATAATTAGTGATCAAATTTTAAAATGAGGGAGGACAGGTTATAAGAAGTCAATATGCTTCTACCATATGTCCCTGTATGGCCTTTTAGATCTCTTGGCTACCCCTCAAATGCCATTCTAATCCTCTGATCAAAGGACATGAAATTAAATAGGCTAATTTATCCAAATTCGTATAATCTGATAATAATCCAAATCTCTGTTTCCCTTGAATTAGTTCTTATTTTTGTTTGTGTTACAAGTTAGGAAGAAGCATGAGGCTCTTCAGTAAGTAATGAAATATTTGCTAATTCTAAGAGTTTAACATAACAGATTCCTGAGGTCGATACTTGACTTGTGCTGAACTTTTCTGAGCATCCAGGAGATTGTTGAGGTTGGACTTTAAAGATGCGAATTGCTTATTCCTGTCCTCATAACTATGACTTATCTACAACGGCCTGGTATTATTGAAGTTGACAGATAAATATAGTAGTGGTTCCCCCCCTCTTCTTTTTTGTCCTAAGCAAATGAAACGCTCCCTCTTCTCTCTCCTAAAAATAAAACCAAAATATTCTACCATGGAAATCTACTGGGTTAAATTCCCATTTGAACAAGGTAAACTATACTTTTTTAGCCTACTCTGGAATAATTAGACATCAGCCATCTTCATTGCACGTTACAAGCGTCTTCCCCTTCTCTCAATTTTATGAGATCTAGAAGCTAAGCTTAGCAAAAAAGAAGGACTTTGTCAACTCAGCGGCCTTTGTGCTTTTTCAGTAGGAAAATACGAGTTGATAATGTTCATCTCTGTAAGAGTTCAAGGCATTTTCACTATTTTTTATACTAAAATATTTGAAAGAGTTTCACAATGAATGCTTTTATAATGGGAAAGTAAGTCCATACAACTATTTGTATTTATTTATTTTTTATTAACATAATTTTTTATAATTAAAACTTTATTTTTTCTAGAGCAGTTTAAATTTGAGAAGCAGTAAATTTGAGAAGACGGTACAGAGGGTACCCATACATCCCCTGCCCCCACACATGCGTAGCCTCCCCCATTAGGAACCTCCCCCACCAGATGGTACATTTGTTATATTGGGTTGTCGGAAAAATCATGACGCATTTTTGCAATGAAAAACATAGAAAAAATACGTTTTGACTTTTCTGACAACCCCGTAGTTGGTGAACCTACACTGACACACCACAATCACCCCAAGTCTATAGTTTTCACTGTGGTTCGTTCACTCTTGGTGTTGCACGTTCTATGGAACACCACTGATCATTTCACTCTCTCCATAGTTATGCCTTTTCCAGAGTGTCATATAGTTGGAATTATATAGTATGCAGCCATTTCAGATTAGCTTATTTCACTTGGTGATATGGTTTTAAGGTTCCTCCATGTCCTTGCATGGCTTGATAGCTCATTTCTTTTTTGCACTGAATAATGTTTCATTGTCTGGATGCACCACAGTTTTTTTTATCCATTCACTGATTGAAGGACATCCTGTTGCTTCCAAGCTTTGCCAAGTGTGAATCAAGCTGCTATAAACATACATAAACAGTTTTTTTTCTGTGTGGACATCAGTTTTCAACTCCTTTGGGTAAAAATCAAGGAGTTCCCTTGCTGGACTGTATGGCAAGAGTATATTTAGTTTTATAAGAAAATGTCAAACTGTCTTCCAATGTGGTTGTATCATTTTGCATTCCCACCAACAACGAATGAGAATTCCTGTTGTTCTACATCTTCACCAGCATTTGGTGTTGTCCATGTTCCTTACTTTGGCCAATGTAACAGGTATACAGTGGTATCTCACTATCTTTTAATTTGCATTTCCTTGATGACATATGATGTAGAGCATCTATTCATATGTTTATTTGCCATCTGGATATCCTCTTTGATAAAGTTCTGTAAAGGTCTTTAGCCCATTTTTTAAATTCAGGTTGTTTGTTTTCGTATTCGTTATTGAGTTTAAGAAGTCTTTGTACATTTTAGATAATAGTCCAAAAAGGATGTGTGCATCTTTTGTAAATATTTTCTCCCAGTCAATGGCTTGTCTTCCCATTTTCTTGATATTGTCTTTCACAGAAAAGAAATTTTTAATTTTAATGAAATCCAGCTTATCAATTATATCTTTCTTGGATCTGGCCTCAGAAAACCCAAGATCATCTAGGTTTTCTCCTATATTATTTTCTAGGACATTTATAGTTTTGTGTTTAACATGTAGATCAGTGATCTATTTTGAGTTAATTTTTGCGAAGGGTATAAGACCTGTGTCTAGATTCTTTAAAAAAAATTTTTTATTTTTGCATGTGGATGTCCAGCTGTTCCAGAATCACTTGTTGAAAAGACTATCTTTGCTTCGTTGTATTGCCTTTGCGCTTTTGTCAAAGATCAGTTGACTATATTTATGGGAGTCTATTTCTGGGCTCTCTTTTCTGTTCCATTGATCTAGATGTCTATTCCCAGGATTCTCATGTGCTCTGATATACAGGAACTGCAAAGGTAGCTATATAGACAGGATATCATTTTTCTGTATGGACTTATATCATGAACTAATGACACAGATGAACTGGGCTTCCATTCTAAGGTGAGGCCAATGAGGTGACAGGTGAAGACAAAAGCTGCCTCCAGCCAATTCAGAGCCCCTGGCAGACAGCTGTTCTCAAGCATCATTATTGGCTGTGCTTTCATTCATTCTTCTCAGACCCTATATCTCCTGGGGAAGGCCCAACCTCTTCAGGGACTCTCTTGCCTGGACCCCGCTCTCCAATTCTAACCCTTGAGTATTAAAAGGTCACAGAGGTTATAAAAGTCCTATTCTTTCTTTTAGCTCTTCCTAGTTGAAGAAAAAGTATATGTGTCTTTGCTCTGACTGACCAAGAGAAAGAGTGACATCCAGGAAATGAGAACTGCAGTTGCTCTGGGTCTGGCCTAGACCATAAATAGAAGAGGAGGGGAAAAGGGCCTTGAGTTTTCTTTGTGTCCAGGCTGACTCAGCAGTTTAGGAAAACTAGCAAAGTTTTGGGACAAAAACCTTAGGTAGGAATTAAATGCAGATATTTGATTGACTATGTGTGTCTTCTTGCATTGTATCCCTCTTGAATCTAATCTGGATTATGGATGGGCACAGTAATTACAAACCCTGCCACCTGGCATGATTGATAACATCTGTAGTACTTGGGGCTGGAGGTGGCATGCAAGCTCGCTGGAGAGCCTCCAATGATACAGGCAGAAGGAGCTACACGCTCCCCGTACTTCGTACAGTATGGAAAGAGTAATAGTGCAGCATGAGGCGCTTGATTTGGGTGTAGATTAAATTCTAACCTGGGGCAGGTTTGGGATTGCTATCGTCATTGCCACTGTTTTACTATTGATAATGAGACTAGCAGTAAGAGGCATGATTTAGTGAGTAGCTATTAATATGCTTTTTTTTTTTAGCTGAGCTATTCTGCCACCTGTTGGCAGCTCAGCTCGGGCTGGGACTTGAACTGCTGTTGCTCAGAGCTTGCACTCTTGAACGAGCTCTTAAACCAACTGAGCCACTCGGCTGGCCCTAATATGCTATTTTTTCTATGAGAAAGGTATCCTTAATTCCATGGTACATATGGGTAAACTGAGACATAAATTAAGCAATTTGCCCAAAGTTACACAACACGTAACTAACAGAACTAGAATTTAATCCAAATGATATGAAATCACCACGCTGGTTCTCCTTTCCTATTTCTATATTTCTCATCTAGTAAAGAGGGATCAATGTGCTGTTTAGGGGGCCTACTCCCCACCTTTTGTAAGGGCTAGCTGACATGTTAGCTACAACTGGGACCGACAGGAGAGAAGAAGCAAGAGTAAGTTTTAGGATTCCTATGGTTTATTCACAGATTTTCAAAAGGCACCTAACGATGGGTTTACATATTGAATACCTAAGATAAACCAATTTCTTATAGTATACTGAAAAGGTAGGAATATACAGGATGAATATACAAAAGATAATCAATTGTGGTCTCTACTGCTAGTGTTAGACATTCAAAGGAATATTCCCCTTCTCCCAGGCAAGGTTCCCCCTGGCCTAGGATTATCAGTGAAATTAAGTAAATCCTGATCCAAGCAGTGGAATCAGAGTACTTTACCACAGAAGCCTTGAGGCATTGAATCAATAAACAGGTGTTTTAAATGGGTGCCTCTCTTAAATGGGCAATCAAGCATTTTCCTAGTTAAAGGCTAAGGAAAAACTTAAGAAATTAGCAAAACTTCAAGGGCTAAGGAGGAATTTAAAAAATCTTATCTATGAGACACCATTATGTTTCTGAGAATTAGGTTTGTTCAAAAAGCAGAAGAGTGTGCTTTCAGTGGATAAGACATCTTCAAAGACTGCACAGGAACCCAGAGCCAGGATTCAGAAGAAAGGTGGCTTTGGAAAAAGAACAACACACTCAGAGAAAACTGGGATTGCATATAAAAGTACCGTCTTATTTTGCAGTTAGGACAGAAAGAATGAAAACATGAAACAAAGTGGGGAAGAAGAGATTAAGGTCTGGTAAAGTCTTGAGGAAGATAGAATTTAAGGAGAGAGAGAGAGAGAGAACAGATGAGCTTACTGTGTGCTCGGCACAGTGCTAAGTATTGGGTCGTCGGGAAAGTCATGATGTATTTTTTTATGTTTTTCAATGCAAAAATATGTCATGACATTCCAGACAACCCAATAGATGTTGAGAGATGAGATTTCCAAGAGTCCAGGATGATGCCTAGGTTTCTGACATGGCAAAGGGGATAGATTAAGATGTCATGCATTGAGGTCGGTCAGTCTTAGGATGCAGTTTCCAGGGGCAACTCTAGTTAAGAAAAATGCAAGGGTAATATTCCAGCTACCAAGACTAAAGAATGTATTTTTTTAAAGAGGGGAAATTCTCTCAGATTTGACAGATATCAGCCAGTGCACGAGACAGATGGGATGCGGCGTCCTGTCTGGGCCCTGATAATTCCTTGTGCTGAGACTGAACAACAAAGTTTTCTAAACCATCATGCTGGAAGCTCTCAATCTCAAAATGGTGATCATTGATTTTTTGTGAACATCATTATCAGCATTGACTACAGAGGGTTGGTTAAACATTATTCCAGTTTCATAGATGCAACAACCAAGACATGAGAAGTCAAACGATCGTGGAGATTGATGGCAGACCATGGTAAGAGTCTGTGATTAGAAATTTTGCTTCTCATTTTAGAGACATCCTCTCAGACAACTTTGCACTAGTAATTGTCAAATTTTGGCATGATGCAAAAAGGCAGGCTACGCTGGTCATGTATAGTTGCATTACTAAAAGCTTGTGTAAAGTGCTGAATATGTGAGGTAGCCAAAAAATCAACAGAGTGAAACTTTAAAAATCTGGTACAATTCTTGACTATCTTCCTTACTCCTGATTAATAGATCTCCCTCTGGCCTTTTCTCTCCTTCCCTCTTCTACAACTTCTCATTCTTCTCCATCGTTCCTCCTATTTTTATGCTCATGCCCTCTGCATTTGGCAGATCAAATGCTCATTTACTTCCATCATGATAAAGCAGACACATTAAAATATTCCCAGGGCTGCTATTCACTCCACTGGATCAGATGTTCAATGACTGGAATCACCAGACATTGCACTGCACCTATGGAAATGAATTTCCAAGAAACCCTGATCCAGAGTTTAAAAGTTAATGCACCTGAGCATTCCCCTGGACTATGAAAATGGAGATAACCCTGTTCCCCAGGGATCAAAGAAGATCCAGAACATCCTCACAAAATCATCAAGCTTTCTACAAGATATACTCACAATTATGCACAGTATCCCATCCTAATGGGGTGGATGCCAAAGAGTGGGATTATTATATGCATCAGCCTTTCCTGAAAGCCTTTTGCTTTGTTCTTATGGATGAGCAGATGCAAGGATACAACACAAGTCCTACTTCCTCAGCATTAAAACACATTTTAAAAACCAAATACAGGAAGATAAATGGTTGAGCTCTCACCCTGAGTGACTTTCAGATGAGGGTCCCATTTGGAGTGGTTCTAGTCTTTATTCCAGGAGGAATGGGATGTTCCATTACTAGCGGATCAAGCATAGCGTGGAACCTGTGCCCAAAGCTGCTGAAGGTTGGCGTGATCACATCAAGGGTCAGGTCCGGAAGACGAGATGCAGGTTGTAGATCAGGTGAAGCTGGAACAGAGGCTCAACAATTAGGTATCCCAATCAGAAGGCAGGTGGAGGGCCGGCCAAGTGGCGTGTTGGTTAAGAGCTGGCTTGGGACGCCAGAGGGTCCCGGTTCGGATCCCACATATGAGGGCCAGTGACACTGCCCTCTACAGCTGAGATGCTGAACAACAGCTCAACCTGGAGCTGGGCTGCCATGAGTCGCTGGCGACGGTGTAGGCTGCAGTCCCTGCTGCAATGGGTTGCCATGGGCCACTGCGTGTAGCGAGCTGCCAGCAGCCACCATGAGCGGCCATCCAGAAGCCAGGGGCTGATCTGCCTCACCCCAGACGAGCGCAATGATGGTGCCACCTTGGGCCAATGAAGCAACGTCCTCCACAACTAGACTGAAGAACAAAAGGACAGCAACTTGTCTGTTCCCCTCCCCCCAATTCCCCAAAAAAAATCTTAAAAAAAAAAAAAAGAAGGCAGGTGGAGGCTGTTAAGGCCAGGTGGGGGCAAGTTACTAAACTCATCTCAGAGACCATCAGTGAGTGCTCTGTAGAGCAGGCGCTTCCATGGTTTGGGCTCCTCCATGAATTTTTTTGTTTTTTAATTTGCTTGCCCTTGGCTCCCTCTTAGTGGGTGATATCAGTGAAGATTCCATACTCTGTTACATTAAAATCTCTTTTTAAGATATTTAAAAATCTCTCTTTAGAAGTTTCTCTTGTACTTTGAATGGATCTTTTACTCATGCATACTTTTGTAATGCTTTCATCACTTGAAAACATGAGTTTACTGACTTATGCCAATGGTACCTTTCCTAATGGTAGCACATTTTATTATCTGTTACCTAAAAGTCATAATGATTAATAACACTTCTGATCTCGTCAGAAAAGTCATTAAGTATTGAGATTCTGTTAAACTCAAAGTGGCAGATACAAGTTTTCCAAAATTCAACTTTTCACTTGAGAGGTCAAATCTTATCACTGACAACAAACACTGTCAGTCTTCTTGAAGTGACAGGTTCACTACTTTCATTTCTGAGAACATGTCTGCCAGATACCCAACCCTGAATAACCAGTTTGCCTGTCAATCATTTTCTCAAGTAAAAAATTCTACAAAAAAGTTGCCTAGTCAGCTCCTCACAGCTCAATCATACAGATGCTTTTCCTTAAGACAACCATCATCCCTAGGTATGCAGCTTCCTACTAGTCATATAGAACATTAATAACACTTGTACTGCAGAGTCAAGATCTTTAAAATTAATGATTTTTATGGCTTTATAAAGGACATTCTTGAGTGAAACTGAAATTTTAACTTATTTTACTTTATGTTCTTTTATTTATTTATTTATTAAAGATTTTATTGGGGAATTGGGGGAGAGGACCAGCCAAGTTGTTCTTCAATCTTTGTTGTGGAGGGTGCCAGTTGCCATCTGGGTTCCTGTCATCAGCTTGTGGCCTCTAAGCTCAAGGTGCTGTGTTCATTCTTAGTTGCAGGTGGGCGTAGCCATCCCATGCGGGAGTCAAACCAGCAGCCTTGTTGTTAAGCGGGCATGCTCTATCCACTGAGCCATCTGGGTGGCAGCTCAGCTCAAGGTGCCAAGTTCATTCAGTCTTAGTTGCAGGTGGACGTAGCCCACCATCGAACAGGCAATCTTGTTGTTACACCAGCTGAGCCATCCTGATACCTGTTGCAGCTCAGCGACAGCTCAGCTCAGGCGCAGTGTCACTGACCCATGTGGGAATTGAACTGGTGACCCTGTTGCTCAGAGCTTGTGCTCTTAAGCCTAGTCTTAACCAACTGAGCCACTCAGCCTGCCATATGTTCTTTTATTTTTACTGTGAATGTATGGCTTTAAAATAACCATTTTTTAAAATTTTATTTAAAATAAAAGTATGTTTGTTGTACTGTCTTGATTCCTATGAAGGCACCAGAAGTTTTACCCATCATTGTTTTTTTTCTTATCAGTCAAATGTTAATACAGTAAAAAGCAAATAAGAGCTTAGTATTATTATTAAAATAGTTTTGATATTGTGAATCCTCTGAAAGAGTCTTGGGAACCCCTAGGAGCTTTACAGACTATACTTTGAGGCTCACTGTTCTGGAAGGACTCAATGAGCTCTTTAAGGGAGTCAAGGCTATTTCTCCCTCCTCAAGGCTGTCCTCATGGAATTTACATCTTAGTTGGGAGAGAAAGATGATGAGCAAACTGAATAAGAAGTTATATAGTATATCAGAAGGTGATAAGTGCAATAAAGAAAAATAAAATAGAGAAAGGAGGTGGGGTCAGGAAGAATTTTGATGTTTTAAATCGAGTGATTCTGGAAGCCTAACTCAGATCTCAGTTTATCCTCAATCACTTAATGAGGCAAATATTATTCCCATTTTAGAGATGAGGAAATTGAAGCACAGCTGGATTGAGTGGTTTGTTCTGTGTCTCATAGGAAAGGTGAGATCTATGATTCAACTTAAAAAGCCCAACTCTTTCCAATGGCACACAATTCTCACAGGTCTATAACAGGCTTTCAGCAACACTTCTAATTTAGTGAACCAACTTTAGAGGTCTAAATCTGGTATTTAAGGAAGTGAGATGACAATTTTCCAAATGAAAAAAGAAGGACAAGGAAAAAAGCACAATAAGCTCAGAAGGCATCACAGTGCTTCAAGGAAAATGCTAATTTTTTTACTGTTAGGCCTTTGAATGGGTTTCTTTCTAGGCACTGGATTTTTTCCCTTCATTTATTCTGTAAGTGTTCAATAAGCATTGTCTTTGTGTCATGCACTTGGAGTAGGTGCTAGGAGCAGAGACAGTTCCTGTGCCAAAGCTGCTCACAGTGATAGAGGAAATGAGAACATTCTAAGGGGAGGCAGAACCTCTCCAATCTTAACCAGCAGTATCAGAGAAAGAGTCGAACTTGACTAAGGATTAAAGATAAGTGCATAAACACACACACACACACACACACACACACACAGTGGATTCTTATGTCTGAGATCTAGAACCTCTGGCACCTATATTGGGTGAAAATTTTAAAAGAACAGAAATGGCTCCCTCCCCTGCATGACCCACATTCTCCCACTCCATGGGACTATGATGACAGGACCCTTGGAAAATGGAGCAGCTGGAAACAATAATCCTATTTAATTTTAACAGCCATAGAAGGATGATATTATTTGTATTTTGCAGATGAGGAAATTGAGGCTTATAGAGCCTATCTGCTCTATTTTGTCCCATTGCTTCAGGCCTAAGCAATCACACACATATCACCAGCTCCCATGAAGAGAAATGCCTGGTGTCTCCTTGCTCACAGGATATTCGGGGCCCCTGCATCTCATGCCCTCTTTGTCCTTCACTTTCTGCTGCAACATCACGCCTACTCTTTGTGGCTCTGTCTTGCATTCCCCAAACGCTTGCTCACTTCTTACAAGTTAGGACAGATTTGGTTGCTGTGGTTGAACTCTCTGCACTGTCCCTCAATCTTCATTTTGTTTTATGTTTTTTGTGGGTTTTTTTGGTTTCTTTTGAGCCTTGGGTTTTTATTGGTTCTGTCTGCTTCTGGTCACCTGTGGTGAACTGTCTTCATCCAGCCACAACCCCTGAGCCCCTAGAGTCAGCCTCATGTTAGGGCCCTGACTCTCCTTCACTCCCAGGGTCCTGCAAGTGCAAGTTTGCTCTGAAAGGCCTCCCTAAATGTTACCCACTACACCTCAGTCTTGCATCACCCTAGTCATGGCCTTGTGAAAATTGGATGCTTAACACCAAGAGTTCCCAGGGCTTTTTTTTTTTTTTCCTCCCCATTGAGAACTATATTCCTCTGCAATTACTCACCCAGTAGAGGACTCATAGATATAAAATTACTGGAAGGAGTTTAAAATCAGCACAACCTTCTTTGAATCATAAACCGGTTTTCTCATGCATTGAGGGCTCATCCTCTCGTCTATTTTCTTTCCCCAATCGCCAATTTTTCAATGAGTTTCAATGAGTCAAGAAGCATGAATCATGGATTCAGTCATTAAATTATTCAACTGTTTATTAGCACCTCCCATGTGCTGGAGTTTCTGACTGTTTCTGTTTTCTAATGGTCACCAATAATTCAACAAGTAGGATTCATAAAGTGTGACTGCAAAACACCTTATTATGTTTTTCCTCACTTCATAACATGGATTCTATTTATTGTTGGGTCCCTCTCCTGATCCAGCTGCACACTCGGGCAGTTCCATGACTTTTATGATCACTCTTAAGTAAAAATAAATAAATAAATAAATAAATAAATAAATAAATAATCTTATAATCAATTTAAATAAGATTTAGGCATTAGAGTGTCTAGTCTAATATATTATTCAACACTTCAATATTTCAAAGAAAAAACATATCTTCCCTGTCCTGGTTACAGATTAACTAACTGCCATCTATGACTCCTTTGGGATGGGAACAAGAGGAGGGAGGTGAAAGGTGGCTAGACTGTCATAAGTAGAAGCTTTCCACAATCTCTGAAAACATTTATTCATAATGGTATATTCGCATGTGCCCCTATGTTCATTGCAGCCTTATTCACGGTACCAAGACCTGGAAACAACTCAACGGTCCTTCTATAAACAACTGGATAAAGAAGATGTGGTGTATATACACAATGGAATATTATTCTTCCATAAGAAAAGATGAAATAGTGCCATTTGCGACAATATGAATGGATCTTGAGATTATTATGCTAAGCAAAATAAGTCAGAAAGAAAAAGTCGAGAACTATATGCCATCACTCATATGTGGGATATAAAACTGAAAGCAACAAATGAACAAGACAAACAAAGAAATAAAAACTCATAGACACAAAACACACAGTTTAGTGCTTGCCAGAAGGTAAATGTAGGGGAGGGGAGGTAGACGAGGGAAAAGAGGGGAAAAACATGTCTTCCCTGTCTTGGTTACAGATTAACTAACTGCCATCTATAACTCCTTTGGGATGGGAACAAGAGGAGGGAGGTGAAAGGTGGCTAGACTGTCATAAGTAGAAGCTTTCCACAATCTCTGAAAACATTTATTCATATGGTGATGGAAGGAGAACTGACTCTGGGTGGTAAGCTCACAATGCAATGTATGGATGATGTGTTGTGGAAATATACACTTGACACCTATATAATTTTACTTATGAATGTCACCCCAATAAATTTAATAAAAATTAAAAAAATATATACTTGCCAATCTGATATGAGAAAAAAATAACTGGGAAGCTTCACCCTCAATGGCCCTAGAAGTTCTTCAGTCAGACTCTTTCATTGCTGAGTCCTTTCTTGAAGCACTCCCTTCCTCCCGGCAAGGCCTCCCTTTTGGATTGCAGCCCCCATACCCCCTCAGCTCCATCCCACGCAGCTTGCTCACCAGCTTCCTTCTGTTGCAATCTCCTCACCCTGGGCGGGGAGGCCTCATAATATATTATCCATTCTTCCATTGTTGGATGATTTGGTGGTTGTTTT
>NW_017731501.1:1927930-1930478 GCF_001890085.2 Hipposideros armiger | reverse complement strand
CTCCCATTATTCTTAATATTTATATATGTGATAAATCTCCTATAGTACACAATTTCCATCACTGCTGCCAAATCCTCTCCCATCACTGCAGATAGTTTCCTCTCTCTTCTTGGGCTCTGACACCCTATACCAGCGTCCCCTCACCCTTGGGGACCCCTTTCTCAACCTGACTTCTGACGATGGGCCCCCCACACTTCCCTTATTGCCCTCCTCACCCTGCTTGGTCTCCACCACCAAAGCTCTCTATTGGAGCTTTGACACCCCACTCTAGGCTACTGTGGGCCCCCTTTCTCCTCTGCATAGGTGCATCTACTTAATGACTTTAGGACTTATTCAGAACAGAAGGAAAAGAGAAGGGGAAGAGGAAGATCTCTGATTGTACTTTATATTTTAAAAAATTCCCTGTTCCTTCTGACTCCAATGGAAATGTACTACCCAATTCAAGATATAAAGAAACAGCCCTTCTTAACTGATAGATGCAATCGGAGCCTCTAAAGCTATCTTTTGAGACTCTGTACTTTTCATTTATCCCTGTTACTCCTGATACACAAAATAATTTGTTAAATGAAGGGCAGGGAGAAAATTTGAATTCCCATGTGCCAATAACAGCAGACGGGAGGAAATGTTCAGCCTAAATGTCATTAAAGAAAGAATCATGAGGCAAATACACCCCAGCCTTTAGGACAGTAGATCTGATATATAAATTTGAGAAGTCACAAAAGAGGATTCATTGCTTGTAATCTTTGCAGTTTGACTAGATTAAAAAAAAAAATAGAAGCTTCTTTGCAGGTTTTCAAGGGTTCCCAGGGCCGTTCTAAAGGGATTTTTCCATCTCCGATTCTGCAAGTCACAGACATCCAGCACTGCTTTCTTTGCTGTAAGGCTGCACCAGCTGGAATGTGCTTCCTGGGCTCTCTTTGACCTCAGTAGACCGCTCTATTATCTCACAGGCACAGTCTGGGCAGTGGAAGACATACTTGCACATGTGACAGTAATTAGAGATCCCTCTTAAGTGCTACCAATGCAGATCTGTCATCCCCATCAAGGGCTTGCAAGCAACACCTCCTTCCCCACATCCCTATCCCCAGGCACTCCTTTTCAATGCTGAATTCAGCCACACAGCTCCCCACTATGACCAGGTCAGTGTCTACAATACAGGGCCTTTTAAAATTAAGTTTGGTCAAGTTCAGGCATCAATAGATACCAATATAGGAACCTAAAAAGAAACCAAGCAGAGGAAGCTTCAAAGACTTCCTGGAAGACAGAAGCAACTAGAGGTTACAGAGGGCAGTGGGATGACTTGTAATGGCCCCATGGAAGCCGTCAAGAATTCTCAAATTGCCAGGAATGTCATTGAGTACAGTACCATGCTGTCTTGAATGGGGACAGAACTGAGCATAGTGAGTATAACAGTTCTTCAGTGTTCAGAACAGAAGTGTGTGTGTGTACGGACTGTTATGTCAAACTCAATATGTCCAAACCACACTCATAGATTTTCTTCACAAAAATACATGAATGCTGAGCTTTTCTTTTGGCAACGACAGTCATGCAAGCGTTACATCCTTATAGTCTTCCTGCTCTCTTACTTCTCCTTCGCTGCCGAGGCCTCTAGGTAACCAAGTCCAGGAGATTCTTTTACTATATCTCCACCACCCACCCCTTAATTTTCTACTGCTTGGCTCTCAGTTCAGACACTAATTATCTCACGCTTGTCTGCTCTAATTTAGCCTCCTTTTTTAATAAAATATTTTTTTTTGTTTAATTCGTAAACATGTATGTATGCCTATTTACTAGAGAAATTCTATACATTGAGAATATAACCCATGGATCATTATGGGTTAATTCTTTAAGAGATCACAACCAATAATTAGCATAAAACTCTTCTCTCTATTATATTGTAAAGCATCATGTACAGCTGTATTCTATTGTTGCAATAACAAGTTTATACAAAATTTAAGAAAATTATAAGACATATGAAGGCCAAGTTTCCCCACTCACCAGTGCTTCTCAGCCAGCTTGCCTAGGTGAACTGAACTATAAGAGAAGGTGAGGGGTGAGGGAGATGTCCAGTGGTCACTGTTTTCTCACGTGATCTTGACTTACATATTCATGCATATGTTTACAGTTAAAGGCTGCTGTTGTCCATCATAGCCAAAGGACCTTAGTCTTGCTTGGAATCTGGCAATATTTATTACAAATGATGTAAAGATTGTAAGTTCTGATTACAAGCATCTTCCCTTGTAAAATCTGTTTCAGCTGTACGAAAGTAGCCGATTTGGGAGTGCATGGAGAGACTGGACTGAATGGAGGGAATGGGGCTATCCTAAACACACAAGGAAAAATAGAAGCTTCTTCCTCTTCACATAATGCTTAACGTTTCTACTGTCAAGGAATATTTAAGAGTCAGAATAAGATTTGGTGATGGAATTAAATGGATGACACAGAATAGACATAAGGTTGTTTGGTTTTGTTTTGATTATTTTCATTTGGAAAAATAAGACTGAATCATCATAACAGTAGAAACAGATTTGTTTGGAAATCAATCAAC
>NW_017731501.1:1900023-1926915 GCF_001890085.2 Hipposideros armiger | reverse complement strand
TGTATTAAGGGGTCGCGGCATTAGGAAGGTTGAGAACCGCTGGCACAGATGAATGTATGCATGTATTATAGTCGATTGAATATAGTCAAATTATGTATATAGTGTGTGCATATCAATGGGTACTTTAGGGAAACTGTTCTCTTAAGTAGGAATTAGTTGTGGTTGACTGAGTTTGCAAAGTATAGCAAGGTTATTAAATAAACAATAGTGTAAGACATTCTGCTCAAGCCAGATCATAAATGAAATCAATTGCAGGCTGTTTATGTCTGTGATGTGGAAGGCACAAACTGCTTTTCTCTTTTCACAAGTGTACTGATACAGAGAAGAGATGCATAATGGTTACTGCTAAGCTTGCACTTTAAAATGATGCCGCAGAAAGAAAGGCAAAGAAAGATAGAAACTGCCTAGCGTTGTGACATTCATTGTTCAAGGCACCCAATCACAACGGCTGCCTCCAAACTTCCCCGCTGGTTATAGTTACAAAAGAGACGAGTTACATTCTGGGGCTCTCCCTCTGGAAGGCAGCAGGGGCCATGTGCTCCCTATTAAAGCAGCCTGTCTGGGTCCATGGAAATGCTTTGGCAGACCAGCTCTGCAATTCCATGCAGATCATTCACAGGACTTACACTGAAAGGTGGATAGTTACAAGGGATGAGGAATCTTTTTGCAGAGGGGAATCTGAGTATACCAAATGGACAATGCATCCTGGGGTCCTTTGGCTATACGCTCTCTTGAGGGGAGTTTGTCAAGATGGGCTTTGATGAAGTTGGGTTCTTTTGTTTATAGGAAGTAAAATGGAAGGTCTTGTTAGAGAGACCCCTTTCTAGAAGCCTGGAAGCCCACAATGACAAAGAGGCCACAATAATGGGGTAGCTTCGGGGCGGGGGGGGGGGGAGGGCACTGAGATCATGGGAATTCACAATTAAATTTCTTATTGGAGTGCATCTCTCTTTAATGAGGGAGTAAATCAACCTTCAGTTAAATAACAAATGCAGCACAGACTTAGGTGTTAGAGAAAAGCAGGACCTAACAAGTGCTTATCACAGAGCTATTTACCACAAAGATCTTGAGGCAGATCCAGGTTTGTTTGGAATCAGGTTTGCTCATGACTGGCTTCCATTCTGACTGGACAGTATCTGGCAAAAGCCTGTTCTGATTGGTTGAGGCTCATGCACCAACTGTAACTATTTTGAATAGTAGTATACATCTGCTGGAATTCTTGCCAGCCCATGGGCCTTTAGGAGCTTGGGAAGTTCACAAAGTTCAGATGTAATTATTCTGATTTGGAGAGAAAGATAAAGAGACCAAGTTGACCATTCATTTTGGATCCAAAGATGCAAACAATTTAAGCCATCTTTTTTTTTTCCTACATGAAAAAAATAAGCATTTTCCTGCAGCCAAAGCCAAAGGCAAGAGGGAAAAGACCTAGGAGAGTACATTGCCTATGTCATGGTCCTCCTGAAGCGCGCCCTAAAGAGGTGTGACTGAGTGTTTACGCCTCTTCCCCTCACCTGTAAAACACTTTCCTGCAGTTTAATTCTAATCCTTTGTTCCATAGCATATGCTGCTTTTTACTACTGGTTAATTTTACAAATGTGTACGATCCTTGAAGGGAGGGAGGAACTGTGTCATAGTTTTGCTTTTGTTTGCCATGCCTTGTATATTGCATAATATTTGTTGACTGATCAATTACTATACTATACAATTACTATCTTTCTCTCTCTCTCTCTCTCTATATATATATATATATATGTATATATATATATATATGTACAATTACTATATATATACAATTACTATATATATACAATTACTATATATATACAATTACTATATATATATATATATATATATATATATATATATATATATATATAAAACATGGTCTTGTTCAGTGAATTTGGCTCTAAGCTAAGTAAGGCTGCAGAGAAAAAATTACCTCCCATGTCCCATTCTTTTATCCCCCACTTTCTCCTGAAAGATGAAGACTCTCTGGTTTGTAGCCCTCAGTGTGTGGGTCTGTGGTCCTGCAGTGGTCAGCTACAGCTCCTGCTGTGGGGAGGGCTGTGGGCATGACAACATGGCTGCTAACCCATAGATCCCAGCAGAACGACAATTGATTCCAGGCAGAGAAGTGGGTGGATGATTATTCTTTGCTTAAACATCTCCAGGGAAAGAAAAAGGATTGATGAGCTTCAGTGAGCTATTTCAGTTTCTAATTAATCTTTTACACAAGAAGTTCTTTTTCATGTACAATTAAAATCATTCTGCCACAAATTAAGCCAAATTTTCCTAGCTTTCTTTATTCCAGAGAAGGATCAGAGGTAAGCACCATCCTGCATTTTGTAACTGGTTAGGGGTAAAAATACATGGGACCTCTTGCTGGTTTATTAATGACATTTTATTAAAATGAATATGTTACTAGGAATTCCACTTGAAGTCTACAGGGCATAGAGGGGAAAAGAGAGCTCACATCTTGCTGTGAAAGTGTTCTGAATTCAAAGGATGGAAAGAGAGGTGTCATGGGACAATCTTTTCTTTGACATGGTGTTGGGTGTTTGGGTAGGTTGTGTGGGAGATAGGATGGATTTGTTTAGCTGCTTTGGATATTTGGGATGGGGATGTGCGAGGGATTAGGTGATACTTCTATGTGTTGAAGGACAAAGGATCTTAAAGCTCTCTCTTCCTTACCTGCCTGTATTGGAAAAAGCACCCAGACAGGAACCATATGAAATATTTCTGCAGGATTCTGTTGTGTGGAATCTGTGGAAACCAGACCACCCTTCCTGTGGGTCAGCTGCCAAAGTCCTAAAATAGTCCTGAGGGCCAGAACCTCTCCATTATGGTATCTTACCTTTGCATGTTACACAGAACTGGGAGAGGGGAAGGGAAATGGTTCCACTCCCATCATGCCTCACCGTGACCTCTGCTGCCCCCAATTTATTAGCATCCTTTTATTTCCTCTCATACCTTCTCGCCTATTTAAACTTGGGAGGAAAAAAAAATTGGAAGGGGGAAAGAGAAAGGGGGGGGGCGGATCTGAGATAGGCTTGCAACTGAAAAAAGAGCCTGCCTCCACTGTGTGCTGTTGCTGGTTCCAAGCCTTCCGGGGCCTTACTCCAAACACCTCTATCTGCTGACTCATAGACAATTCCATCTATTCCTTCCAAGTTCAGAGGTCCACGATGGACTCTGTCATTCATTTTGCTTTATCTTTATGCAATGAATTTCACACCCCACCACACACACAAAGCCCTTTAAAACAGTTTACCTCTACATCAGCGAATACTCCTTGAGAATGTGACAACTAGACAAAAACTTAGAGATAATCTAATCCAATCCTCTTACTTTTCAGTTAAGAGATTCAGAAGGGTAAAATGGCCTACCCCAAACCAGATGAATAAAAAATGAGGAAACCAAAACTAGAAATTAGTAGAAATATTTTGTGTAGGACTGTCTGCCATCCGTGTCTCTTGTAGCTCATCAATGAACAATAAAAATATATGTGATATGACTTTGAAACAAGGCATTAAAACTCTTAATTAATAGGAATGATGAGGACAAAGATGAGCGAGAGAAGAGTTGCCCCAGGCTCAGGTACACTCTGAAATGTTAAATCCAATGAAACCCAAAGGAATATTAATTAAGGGAGTTTTATTCTGGGGCAAAAGCACCTGGATAGCTGTTGTAATAGTTAGGACAAACTTCTGACCTTTCAGCTTGTCAAGTTTTATTGCCATGATTTAAACATTATGGAGCTTGTGTGAGCCATTACCTGCATCTCTCTTTGTTATAAATTATACTGAGAATGTTCTATAGCATTGCAGGAAGATAAAAATAACACTGCCAGTAGAACATGCAGAGTCTTGTTGGTGCCAAATGGTTATTTAACAATGGATAAAAATTCACTCCTCCAAACCACATGTATCCCTGCTAGTGTACCTCATTACCTCCTACCGCCCTAGCTTTAGTGGATTACCCACCAGTGACAATGATTAGTCAACTTCAAATATGACATGTTGAGAACCAGGGCATAGAATATCAATTTTTAGAAAATTACATGTGATTTTGCAGAGATGCAAGATGTTGGAGGAGGATCCTATTAGCCGTGCTTCTTTCTGTGGAATCTTAATGAGAATGTTTATTGCTCACAAAATTTTAAATTAAAATATCCCATTAATAAAAAAGAAAAAAGAAATCATGAGTAGCAATGAAAGTCAATGGATTTTTCTGATACAACGCTGTATTAAGAAGTACAATAAGGTAGGGGGTGGAGAGATGGGTGAAAAAGGAGAAGAGGAATACAGTTAATAATTGTGATAAGTTTGCACAGTAACAGATGATTATTACACTTAATGAGGTGATCTCACTCTAAGATATATTAATGATGAGTCACTATATTGTACACCTGTAACTAATATAATATTGTATACCAACTATACTTAAATTAAAAAAGAAATACAATAAGGCAAATTATCCAGGCTTCTTTTATTTTTTAAGTGGTTCAGAAATCCTTGAACTTAAAACCAGTATATAAAAAATGTTCCATTATCTTAATTATCAGTGGTCATGCTTTTTCATGGAATGCCTTGCATTTCAGAGATGGTGCCTGCTTACTCAGCATCAGCAAATGTTAAGACACATGTGAGATAAACCACTATAATCTGGTCTTCATACATAATTGCAATCTACATTTTTTCCAGCTTTCTTTTATCCCTGGGATAATCAGGAGGTACTGTCAATGAATTAATTTATCCCCTGGCCAATCACATATTTTTCTAATGCTTCAAATCAGTAATTCTGACTGATGAAGTTTTCATCTTCTTAAGCTCTCTTACCCACCTTTTGGCAGGGGTATGATGGCATAAAGAGGATATCATTATAGGAGTCAGAGCACATGGGTTCAAATCTTAACCCTGAATGTACTAGAAACCTCTGACAAATCATTTCACCTCTCAATGTCATTTCCTTCATCTGTAAAATGAAAGCATTGGATTAGACAAACAATACATTTTCCAGTTTTAGCATACATTGTGTCTGAAATGGCAAAAAGGTGAGCAGGAGAAAGGAACAAAAGGCCCGGGAGAGGGCACATGATAGATGTTTAATGCCTGCATGGTTTGGCGGTCAGCGGCACCAGAGAAATCAAACCCTGCCTGCTGGGATCATTTGAAACTGGCCTGAGACCACTTGCTTCCTTGCCAGGACAAGATCTTATTTCGTATCAAATGTTGCAGTTCCTTTAAAAGCTAAATTTGAATTAGTCATAATGCAAGACTCCAGAAGAATAATCAGGATTGGATCACAAGTCAATCAGAAACTGAACCACTTTAACTGCTTCCAAGATCATTTTCTATATTAATCCATGAATTTCCATCTCTTTTATTGCCCCTTTCTCGGCCATCATTTAACTGGATTTTAAAATAAAGATGAACTAACCTGCAATTGCACACTGCCGTATGAGGTACAATTTTGCTAAGGGCAATTTTTCTAATCATTTAGCGGGCTGATAAATTGTGCCACATGCATATTTATATATAAGTGCTCCATCATTTCACACTGAGAAATCCATACCTAGACATTTTTCCCTGGTGAATGCCTCATGAAATCAATTTTCCACATTAGCTGTATTTCTGGCAATCCAACTCAGAATAGAAGGCTCTTTTGCAGAAGATGAAGACAGAGGTTAGGGCAGGTGGCATCCAATAAGACCTCAGCATCAGAACTGTTCTGGAGAAACCCAGGAGAGAGCTTGCCTTTGGCACTCATGAAACGGGAACACAGCACATTTATGTCAATGGCCCTGCGGCCTTTCTATCATGGAGCCCATGAGGTTTTTCTTGAAAGGCTGTGACAATTAAAACAAGAATCAGACGTGGCTCCCTTGTCACTGCTGACTAAATGCGCTTGGGAGAAGCCTAAGACAGGACCTCAGTTATGCAATAGTGAAGCCCCAGTGCATTAAGATTCTCAGCAAAGCATTCCTACACCCTTGGCAATTACCCTCATGCTCTCGATGGCAGCATGGGGTAACTGCACATCTAGTTGCATGAATCCAGCAAACATTATTGAGTTTTGTATCAAGCAGTGTGTAGGCTCTGAGAGCCTTAAGTTAATCATATATAATCATTATACCACAAGAACATTTAGTTTAAACTGGGCTCCACAGAAACATTCCTGGAGCAAGCAACGCCTGCAGGGAGCCTTAAAGGAGAAGGAAGTCAGCCATGTGGACAAACCTAGGGACACCTTTTCTAAGGAAACCTAGGAAGGAACAGAGCTTAGCAAACTTGATCGCTGCAGGGAAAGACAAACAGGTCGTTGTGAGCAGAGCATGGGTCTGCACACTTTTTCTGTAAAGGGCTGGAGAGTACATATGGTAGTTCAGGCTTAGTGCCCTACTGTACTTCACTCTATTGCTGCAAGATGAAAGCAACCATATCCAACTGGGCATGGTAGTGTTCCAATACATTTTTATTTTGAAGCCAGGTGGTTGGTATATTTGGCCCACGAGCCATACTTTGCCAGCCCTTGGAGAATGGCATCAGCTGCCTGCAGGGCAGAACAAGCGTGGAGGAAGGTCAAGGACTGTGGTGGCGGAACTCCATTGACAAGCCAGGAAGCTTGGGTGTGTGAGACATGAGAAGCAGTTAAGGCCTGAGATGCCCATATGAAGCTGAAAGTCAGATAATCTTAATAACTTTTGCTAAAACTTAGAAAGGAAAACCTATGCCAAGCAAAGTCGTTGGCAATTTTCTCTCTTCCCACAGAAGGCCCAGAGTTCCTCCAAGGCCTTGCCTACACAGTTGGCACAGCAGGCGACTCCAAGCTGGACCAGGCTCTTCCCTACATGTGATTATAAGCACCAGTGTTTCTTTCCAGTTCTCCCCCCAGGCCTCTGGAGATAAGGATATAATGGGATTTTTTTTTTTTTTAATGAGGTTTGTTCAACAGCAGGGGAAAGGGCACAGGGGCTCTAGATAGCACCAGGGATTTTCTCAACAGAATACATGTATTATCCTCACTCACATAAAGATTTGGGATATTGTAAGTATTTCTGGAAGTATATTTCCCATTGCATTACCATTTCCTGTCTCTATTTGCGGACTCCCACTGCAACCAAATTTTCTGTGAACCCAACTGAGAATAATTTGGCATGTTCCCCTCATTGTGTGACAGTTTGGCTAGCCCCCGCCACACATTCAGAATGTATCTTAAGTGAATTAATAGCTGTGCTCTTCTTGTAGCTCTGGGTTAGAGGAGAGCTGCAGGGTTGCCAACTCTCAGAGGAGCCCAGCGAGGTTAGACCCAACTAAGCAAGAATGAGTTCTTATGGGGATTAAATTCTTTTTCTAAAACAAAGACTCCTGCAACCAGAGGGAGAGAAACGGGGAAACCAGCATTACCCCAAGAGCCTTGCCTGCTCTGTCTCATTTGATGCCCTCCTCAACTATGGGCTAGGCTTCAAAGCTAGGTCAGCACAATTATCTTTTTAGTGTACATTTTTGCTTTTACAAATTAAAACAGTTATTAAATTTATGAGTCAGTACTATGAAGACTGAGAGAATAGCTAAAGGTTATTAGCATGCAATTTCTACAGTATTACTAGAAGTCAATGCTGGATCGTAGCTTCCCAGGAATGAAGACATTTCAAAGGTTATCTAAGCTAAGCAGTAGTGTGGGGTAACTGGAGACATGCCCAAGCTGGTGGGTATGTAATGGGAAGCCTGTGAACGATTGGAAATGTTAAGTGGTGATATGGAGGCAGCCCAAGCTACTTTGGGGTTTGAAAAATAGAAGTATAAATGGTAGGTACCAATTAAAAATAACCCCTTAGCGCCCTGCAAAAGATGGTAGGAGTTTTCAACACATGCACTTGTAAGTATCTCTGTTTCAAATCTTGAGATGATTGGGAAGCTAAAAATAATCAACTTGAAATCTCTATGCAGTTTCTCAGAAATATCAGCTGTATGGTTGTAGAAGGCTATCGTGAAGAACTACCATAAGGCCATTTTCCTCTAGAGGAAAGAAATGCTAACTCCAAGGTGAATTCCATCTTTAGATAACTCCCGAGTCTTAAACTTGAGCCAAAATGCTGTGGGTAAATAGAAAAAGAGGCATGAGTACAACTGTGAAAAAAACCTCAAATACATGAGTATGCACAAATAGTGAGTGCTTTCTGGAAGGCTAGAAAAATGTTTCATAGAATATGACTCTAGACTTTGAATTTATACTGTGGCCACTGACAGAGGGACACTTCCGCCAAGAGATAGAGGGAATGCTTAGAGTTACTGAAGATAAATGCTTCCTCAGCTGTAAGGAAACTCTGACCCTTGTAATTTATTTTTTTAAATTAATGACCTATACATAAATAAAAAATTAGATTCAACAATTATGAAATGAAAGCTAGGATAGGTTTATACTTTTTAACACAACCCTATGCATCAGGTATTAGTAAAAAACCTCTGTTAATAAAAGTTAAATCTTTAAAGTATTAATCAGCTTTTGAATTCAGTGTGATTTTTTTTTAACTATGGAAAGATTTAGTCACCAAACTAAAAATACTTAATGGCAAACTCCAATTGTTAAGTTAATGTTAAATCTTTTATTATTTTTAAGAACAAAAAACTGTGAAAAATATGTAAACCTGCTGCTTATCTTATTGATTGCAGTTGATGAAAGGATAAATTGATGTGAAAAAATGTAAAAAAGAAAACAGAAAAACTGGACACTCTGGTGAAAGACAGGCAATACTCTCTAGCTTTATCTTAAGGGTCTCAGAATACAGATATGAAAAGCATGGAATCATATCATTATCAAGATTCTCAGAAATTTGTGCTTTACTACACCAAAAATGGAGCCAACCTCTTCATTACATGCCCATTTTGTTATCCTCATTCTCAGTTCACAGAGGTGAATCTGTGAGATCTCAAAGAAACTTCCATTGGATTCCTTTTCATATTAAGTTAACCAGACTTGATTTCTGCTGTTTGTAATCAAGGATCTTGACTGATACCAACAGGGCCAGGAATTCTGAAAATCTATTATATGCCAATTGATATTAAACAGTCAAACAAGTATAAAACTTTAAGCACAGAAAACATGTGGAAAAAGATTTCCACAAATGCATGTTCTTCTTTCCACAGAAGTCATTTAGTTCAGTCTTGGGTGCAAAGATGATTCAGATGGGTAGAATTCTAGAGTTTGAAGACGCCCAAGAGATTATTAAAACAAACAAACAAACAAAGCTCTTTTATTTACTTGTAAGGAAACAGCCACCAAAAACAAAGTGCGTATTAAGAGTTAATGGAGGATCAGATATCAGGCATTCAAACTCTAGTCAAGGGGCTCTTTTATCATAGCTGGCAGCTTCTTGGAATTCAGTTCAAGGGGCTTTCTCATGCTTTGGTGCTAGGGATAACAAACTCTCTCTTCACAATATATAAAGGCTTTATCCTATATCAATGCCACAGTGCTCTGAGGCTACCTGGCTCATTTATGTAGGATAATGTATTGTTGAAGTCAAGGTCATAGGCTTGAGTCAGGAATGAACAGCCAATGTTCACATCGTGTTTCATAGCACAGTGTCTGGATGTTGGCTGGCCATGTTGTAAAAATGGGACCCTGCTGGGGGCAGCTGGGTAAGCCCGTGTGAATGGCTGAGCAAGGTCAAAACCACTGCTCAGAATGCAGGGCAGAAGCATATTCCCAGGGGGAGCTGAGAGGAAGGCAATGGCATCAGCTTTACAGAAAAAGAATGTAATATTAGACCATTTGCTTTAGAAAACAAAGTAAATTTGACAAAGAAGAGTGGAGAATTCCATTCGTTAAGTAAATAGCCTTGCCATTTAGGAAACATCCTTTCTCTTAGGGAAAATGACAGGTATTCCACTTGAGGGCTTTCCTATTCCTCCTTTGTTCCCTAGTCTGGACCATGCCTGCCCTTGAAAAGGGAGAAAGGGAGCACCCTGAGCATTCCACTGCTATGGCCCTACAGTTGCCAGCACCCACTCAGTTTCTCATTGATGGGATAAGTTTGGAAAGAACCAGGAGCACCAAATGAATGCAGGTAACTGACTTCATTAATTTAAAACAATGAAAGATGCCACTCTGGGCTGAGCTAATTAAGAATTAGTTGGAGAAAAAACTGGTTCTTGAAGAATGGGGGGGCGGATTTTTATGAAAAGAGTGGAGTGTGGGAGACAGCCCAGCATGGAGGAGCCATTTATAAGCAAAGACACAGGGGAAAGGGTGTGCAAGACATGCTCTGGGCATCCTACAGAGAAACGACTGAAGAGGAAGGTGCATTTAGGAGACAAGGAGGAGATGGGTTTGGAAGAAGCAGGCTAAGGCCACATTGTGGGAGACTGTAGTGACAGGCTAGGCAGTGTCGTCTTTACTCTGTAGGCAGTGGGAACTATTTGAAGCTTTCTGAGCAGGGGAGGAATGATGATCATATTGAAGGAAGAGAAATCTGACAGTGGTGTGTGGGCTGCCCTGGGGATGGGTGACAGGGAGATTAGAAATCATATTAGTTCAGGCAAACATGATGAAAAGTGACCTGACGTCAAAGAAAGGGTTGGCAATCCAAGGTCTGCCTCTCTGATGGGTCATGGACAGAGAGGGAGGAGAATTTTCTCTCTTAGGAAGCAGCACTGGTGTCCGGGCTGAGCCTTAGAAGATGTGACTCTGCCTCAGACAAAGATACCAAAGAGCTCTGTTCTGCTCAATGAACATGGCCCTGTATACATAGGGGGGCAGCCCAGCAAGACTGCCCCAGGAACAAACAGGCCACTCTGGACCACACACTGCTTGGCAATGATATGTGCTTAGTAGTTTTTGTTAGATCAGAGCTTCTGATCAAAACCAAGAGTGCTTGACAGAAAACAGTGAAGAGTCCCACAGGTGCCTTCATCTACCTTTTTCAGGACCTACTCAACCAGATAAGATCCGCGATCCACAAAAACTGAGTTTCCTTTACAGCAGAATTATGGGCTGAGGGTCCCTGCCCTGGGCCCCATGGAGCCTGGTCTCCCAACCTTATTTTTTCCTTACAGATGAGAAGCTAATTGCACCTGTCACCAGGCCACCAGGGCTGCAGGTCCTGTCCTAAAACTCCCCGCCCCACTTCCATTCCATGCACTTACACAGCTGGATGGGGCTGAGATGGAAAAAAGAGACGGATGAGCAAGAATTTCAGATTGTATTGTGAAATCTTTTAACTAGACTACACATGCGAGTAGATATTAAGAATCTGGGTACTTCCAGTCCGTGTTCCTTCCGGTCTACTGGTCAACTATTTTGACTGAATTATGCAATTTTCTGAGTCAAACAAGTGATCTAATAGATATTTTACAGAACTGACCAAATAGTTAACTCTACTGTTTATACAGTTCATATTATTGAGAAACACCAACACTTTACCTTCCTAAAAATCTGTGGGAGGACGCTCATAGAGTCTGGCATCTTACCACCACATTTTGAATAATAATCTTTTCCTTCTTTTCTCTTACTGCCTACATCCACGCATTTATGTGTAGCAAGTAAATTTTTCTTGTCACAGCTTTATAATCTCTGATTTGTTGGTCCATAAGCCCCAGAGGAGAAAATAGGTGTCAGTCTTGACAAAATCAGTAAGGGAAAAAACGTGAGATAAGAGGAATACAAACATGTTATATGCCCAAATGTTTACGGCCAGCGTATGCTCTGGGATCAGAAAACAGAATGAGGAGGTCCCGGGTCATTGGGTCCCAGACCCCAGAGCCGAAGTAAAGAGACCAGGTGAGCAGGAGGACAGGTCAGCTCTGCAAATGCTTAGCTCTTACACAAGCAGGTGCCACAGGAGCAGCAGTCACCTCTCTGTTTCTCTTCCCCCTTCCCTTTTGTTCTCCTCATTGTTGCTTCCTCCCCTCAGCCCACCGCTGAGAAATTCAAGGGCTTAGGAGAGGAGAGCATTTGTGGCACGTTTATGGAGTCAGGGGAAATCAATGCCTGCTTGAGTTTTGCTGGAATGTTCAAGAGGCTGGTTTCATTTGATTAAAAGCTCCCTCCAGGAAAGAAGCCAGTTAGTGGGTGGGCTGATTACCAGCAAAATTATTAGGGAAGTGTGAAGATGAGTGAAGGATACAGGCTCTACTGGTACCAAACATACAGCTGCATTTAACCAAAGGAACTCTGAACCTTTCCAGCCCCCATCCAGTCCTGGGTTCCTCGGCTGTTCTCTGGACACATGCCTGTGATCCTCATGAAAAGCCAGGTAGGAATAGAGTGGGTAAGCTAAATCCTGGGTAATCTCCTAGTGCATAGTCAGGGAGCGTGCTAGGCATGTTTGAGAAAGAACTGTGCCTGTTAGCCTGTTATATTCAGGTCCGTGATTAGCATAGTCTGTTCTGCAGAGTTGAGGTGGGTGGCGAGGGAAAGGGCATTTAGACAGGGCCTTGCATTCTGCCCTGAGTCAAAGGAGAGCCTCTTGAACAGCTCCACAGCTGTCCTAGGTGTCCCCTAGGCCCTTCCAGCCCTTCAAGAACCAGGTAAAATTCCCCAGGCAAGGAATTTTCAATTTTAAAGCCTTGGACTCTGCCAAGTCCTCCCCAAGATGTCATCAGGTCCCTGGTGGGCCTATAGCATCATGATTTTTTCTGCTGAGTCCTGCCTCCTTACAAAGTTCTTCATCACTTTGCTGAAGACAGAAAACGAAATCAGATTTCTGATTTCCATGGAGAAAAAAATAAACCCAAAAGTCTCAGTCACAGGAAGCACATGTGAGTACAGTAGACCTTAAGAAAGAGCTGGCAGTCACAAGGAGAGGGTCAGTTTACCCAACATGGCGAGAAACCCTAAGGTTCTATATTAACATTCATGGTCTCAAACACCGTTTTGGTCTTCCTGTGTCTGGGCTCTGCTCTCTTAGCCTTTTACTGAAACGGAGTTCAATATGTCTCTTCCTACCAACGGCTCCTCTCTCCTCCTGTTCCCTTCTTTTTCCTTTCTTCTTTTTTCCCCTTTATTCCATCCTGTAGGAACAAGCACAGTTCTGCCTAGGCCTCTGGAATTTTACCATCTAACATAAGCCATCATCCAGATATTTTTCCAAACAAAGGTACAGTTGATTCTTATTATTCACAATAGTTATGTTCTACCAAGTCACGGCAAACATGAATTATTGAACCATTGCTACTAGGGGAAACACAGGGTTAGGTTCCTGCAACATTCAATACATAACTTTGTTTTTTGTGTACCTCTATTTAAAGGCAACGTATGTAATAGATATGGTTGATTCATTAACGATCTAACTCACAGTCAGCAGCACTGTAACTCATGTCTGAACAACACTCATCTAACACACGAATATTCTTTGTAAGGCACATCACAGCCTTACAGTTGCACTTAGGAACAGTAGACAGCACTTCAGTGCTATATTTGGAGACCATTTTAAATAGCAAAATCTCCAACAAATAAGAGCATAAAAATGCAAAATAAAAAAAATGTACTGTTGACTAAACCTCAATAGGGACACTTGTGTACAGTGTGAGAACAAAACGGAAGCAGAGCCATCACCTCATTCCACCTCAGCTGGGAACATGCGCATCAGGTGACTTAATTTTTTTCCTGCTCTGCAGATGTCTGAGTGACAGCAAAACACTGATTGATTTGTATTGATTTGGGGGTTGCAAACACATTTTAGCAAGGAAGTGAATTAAAAAATATGGAGTTGCAGATAATTAGGGTCAACTATATGTCCTTTCCTAAGAAGCACAATGGTGCCAGCTGTTAAGATAACAGTTTTTCCATTTTGTCACATCCACACTGGCATGTGACTTCACTTGAAAAATTGGTTCTGCTGTTTAAAGTAGATTTGAAAATCATTTCTTTAGGAAACCTGATCCATGGTTCATTCAAGTTGTGATTTTGCATCTTATCTAGTAACAGGGAACTGATGAATCTTGTCAACCAGCTTGAGTCTTATATTTAAAGAGAACAAGGTTTGTCCACATGAACAGAACAGAGAGAAGAGTCCAAAAGTGGGGATGATATAGGAGGTTGGGATGGTTACATGTTATTTTATAGATTTCTATTTGGTAGAGAAGATAACTTCAAGGTCATGATTTTATTATCCTGTGGGACAATAACCAGTTTCGTATCTAATCTAGGAACCTAATTCTAGAATTCTTTTTGTTCAAAATGTCTAAAGGTGAACCCTGAGAGTCCAACGTTCCCCTTCCTTAAAAGCCTGGGAAGCATTCTTCAGACCTGTCAGACTTTCCAGGTGGATCCTGCAAATTGTTGTAAATGTTGGGAATGTCCTGTTGTTTCAATTAAAAGACAAAACCTACTGTGAACTCAGGTGTTCATGTTGAAAATCAGCACGAGTTTCTTCTTCTTGTGAAAAGTTTACCCTGAGGCTCAGGGATCAGCACTGGGTGAAATGCAGTAAATTCAGGCTGATGATAGGTTTACTGCAAGAGATTTTGTTTTTGGAGTTTCACCAAGGTTCCCAGGTATGCTGCCATTAACTGCTTTCACAGCTCACTTCTGTTTACCTTCAGTCTTCACACATAATTGAAGGATAGATGGGTGTGTGTGTGTGTGCATGTATGCTATTTTCATTATAGTTATTTGAACAGGTTTATAAGCCTTGTCTTTGTGGTCCATAGAGCATGATACTTGGCTGTGGAAACCTGACATTGGCTAGTCCTCCGGCAGCCAACATGGACATATGAGGCAGCCATATTACAGATGGCATTTCAATCACTTAGCTTTCACCTTCTTCCACCGTCACTGCCATTGTGACAGAAATGAGCTACATTTGTTCCATTTGGCAGAAGGGTGAAAGGCAACAGTGACTCACAGAGTTTATACAGTTGGTGAGAGCAGCATCCAGTCCAGGGTCAGACAAAACAAAGAAATAATTGTAGATATTAAAGTAGAGCTTTGTTAATTTGAGAATTATTTAGTACTATTTTTAGTTGGCTAATAAAAATTATCCCAAACTTAGAAATAAAACAAAATCAAGAACATGTCTTCTCAATGTCATCTTGTAGTGCTGTTTAACAGCATCACCCAAGGATTATTTGACTGCTTCATGTTGGAAATGCCTATGGATCGTCAAAAAAATACAGATGCCTGGCTCCTACTTCCAGACATTCTGATTTCATGCTATGGGGTGCTGCGGTGGGCTGAGTAATGCCCCACGCCCAAAAAAGATGTTCATGACCCAATCCTCAGAGCTTGTTTGGGAACCCACTGATTAAAAAAAAAAAACGCAGCTGTGTTTGGTTGTGCCATTATTTGATCAGAGCCATCTGCCACTGTGAGGTCCCATGTCACTTTATAGATTTCTATCTGGTAGAGAAGAGAACCTCTTTGTCGTGATTTTATTGTCCTGATTGTAATGCCCATGATTTTATCGGACATTAACTAGTTTTGTATCCAATCTAGGCATCTTATTCTATAATTCCTTTTTTCTAAAATGCCTATAAATACCTAGTTCTTCAAAATGTTTTTGGAACCAACTTTACGATAATACTCATTCCTTCAGTAAGTTGAGTACCTTTTTCACACATGTTCATTCTATTTTTGAGTGTCATGTTTTTAACTCTTTGAAAATATAGTTTCACATGGTCAGTGGTAAGTATTTTTGTGAGGAGGCAAAAAAAAAAATTACATGAGAATACCAGTTTTCCCCTTTGGAAGAGCTTAAAGTAAGGTTGAAGAGTGGCTTCTGAAGTCAAGGATAAAAGGCCAGATCAGTCACTGCCATTGAAGCCATGGAGGTTCTCAGGCTCTGTTGTCAGGTAGGGCTCGCTTTAAATCCTCACTCTGTGGCTTAATAGCTGCATGATCTTGAGAATATTGTCTTAAAGTCTCAATTCCTTCACCTGAAAAGTTGTAATAATCTACATGATAGCATCACTAGAGGTATTCAATGAGAGACTGCACATTAATCATTTAGCCCAGTGCCTCAACTGGGTAATAGTCAATTTGAACATCACCCAGACCACTGAGCAATGCTGGCAGCAGTACCCACTCTCTTTACTTTTGGCAGTGCCAATGGCAATAGTGATACCACTGACCTTTGCAGGGGTGGGTAGATTACATTAAATGGTCAAAAGAGTTCCTTTGCTTCCCAGAAGGTCTGACTTTTGGCCTTGTAGAAATTTCAACCCAAGGAAGAGCTTGACTCTGCTGTGCTTTCAGGCAGCCTGCAGGGCTTTTTAAGCCGATGGCCTACATTTCACACTGGGGAGACATGCCATTGTTGGATGCCTTCCCTTTGACATTTCTGCCATTCAGGTATTTTCCTCTCACTGCTATGCTGGGCCTGGCTTCAAATTACATGCTGTGGCAGTTAAATGAGAATTAATGAGCTTCGCATTTCTTCCCATAATTATTTCTCACCATGGCTGAAAGGGTGGGCACTACATGCAGAAGAAATGACTCTGAGGCCATACACACACTGAGTCGGCAACAGAAAGACTGTTAGTTTACAATCCTCCATTGCTTAGCTCCAAGTGACAGCATATCTGCACACATAGATACAGATAGGTCCTCATCAGGACTGAAGACTCATGCATCTCTCTGTCAAGTCTACGAACCTCTTCCCTGGGCTGCTGAGATCAAGTTCCGATTACAAAGACCTGTACATGGAGCTGGAAGGAAGTCAGACCCAGCAAAGTCAAATGACTAAGAATCTGGAGAGATTGATTTCAGGGATTAAATACCTACCCTGTCAGTTGATCCAACTGTGTGAGTCAAGAGAGATAGGAATGATAACCATGCAAGGAATTTGGACCAGATAAAGTGCCAGATAGGTAAGGTCTCATTTAGGGTCACCTAGAGGTTATGTGAAAAATAAGTGAAGCAAGACCACATCCATCACTAGATAGGAGAAAACAAATATGAACACTTACCATTCCTGAACATGAAGGAGAAGAGCAGCCCCTCATTTGGGTAAGTTATGTAAACGACCAGGTAGTTTCATTTACAAGAATGAAAAATTCATTAATTCAGTTGGTCAGTTATTCCACAAATGTTTACTGATGGTCTGTAAAGACTGGGCAATGTGCCAAATAAAGATAAGAAGTGCGCTCAGCCTCAGAAAGCACATAGTCTCTGTAACTAACATAATAAATGTTCCTGTAGTGGTATATATGGTATCTATCTAGTGGGGTGGTGTCATAGAAATAAGTGATATCATGTAAGAAATTTGTAAAATTATGGTTATTTTATGTAATTTAACATTTACTTCTGTATAGTTAGGTAACCCTACTTCCAGCCATCTAGAAGTAAGCCCTTTTCTCTATCCCAATATTAGTGCACTCAGATAAATGCAAGGTTCTTCACTTCCTCAACAATTAATTGATGTGTAAGTGAGAATTTATTTTCCACAGGCAAAATACCACCATTTTCCCCAAGCAGAATTCTCTGCTTTCCTTGAAACATTCCTTGCCCCTATCCAGGCCTTGACTAAGAGCAGCTCAGACCCTGGAAGTACCTGGCCTGCCCCACAGGTACCATGAACTCTGGGAAGTTGAGATGCTAGAGACTCATACCCCTCACTGTAGCCAGACCTCTAGGTGCAGTCCCTGCCACAGGGCAGCTCCTGGTGCCCTCACAGGCTTACACACGTGAAGGTGAGCCCTGGGCCTCACAGTGGCGCAGTTTCTGATTATTAGTCATAAGGGATCCCACAGGAGCAGGGCTTCAAAGAGGCCAGAAGAACAAGAGGCCCTTGTTCATCACTCTCAAGATAGTCAGCACTTTGGTTAGAGCCAGGAGATGCTTTAAAGTGAAGGAGGCAGAATCACCATGTATAATAGATTTGTTTTATTTCTAGGTAGAAGGTATGTTTATTATATTATTTGAGGATAGTCAATTCCACTATAGAAGATAAGCAGATACATAGGATGGATGAAACTCATGTGTTAGTTTTTTTGCTGAGTTGAATAGTACATGCTCCCAAACTTCATGTTCACCTGGTACCTATGAATGTGACCTTATCTGGAAATAAGGTATTTACAGATGTAATTAGTCAAGATGAGATCATACTAGATTAGGCCCTAAATCCAATGGCTGGTATTCTTAAAAGTAAGCTATGTGAAACACAGGACATAGAGGGGAAGGCCATGTGAAGACAGAGGCAGAAATTAGAGTGATGTGTCTACAAGTCAAGAAACATCAAGGATTGCTAGCGACCCCCAGAAGCTAGGGGGAGGCATGGAACAGACTCTCTCTCAGAGTCCACAAAAGGAACCAACCCTGATGAAACTTTGATTTCAGACTTCTGGCCCCAGAAATGTGAGAGGATAAATTTCTGCAAGACAGGTTATACACAGAAACAGTTGAGCTGAAATTAATGGGAAGGGATGAAAGACTCAAAAGACACCAATATTCATGAACCTCTAAATATGCATGAAGTACACTAGGTAATTAATCCTCATGAGGTCTTAAGGTGGCCAGGCCTTGGTGACACCCATTCTGATTCCATATATCCACTGTCCTAAATGTGTATACAAAAGCCACACTGGCTCAACAGGTCATTGGTGAGTTGTAGCTGTGACCAGGTATAATTGTCCTGTACCTGTCTGATATCATGAGTGTGGGTTGGCCCCATGTACCTTCTATCTATTGGTCCCTTTAGCTCACACCTCAACTGTGGTCAGCAGGGAAAGCTCCTATGGCAAAGAAGGAGGCATAGTGGGTGGGGGAGAAGGGGAGGAAAGCAGGGAGGGAAGGAGAGGAAGGACATTCAAATATTGTGTAACCCAGGATTCAGGCACTGTGGTCCACTCTTTTTGCACTTTATCCTGTCTGTTAACAAAGTCATCTCTTTCCCCTTGTTTCTCATTGTACATTTTAAATTGATTTCATAAACTATGTGATTTTAGCATTGCAATTTAGTTGTGAGTCTTTCTGTTCCATGACTTCTAAGATAGCTTGTCTAGTAGTATATATAGAAGCAACATTCCCATACCACACCAGGGGGATCAGTTTACCTGGTGATATTTCTTGGAAACTAAATATTTTTGAGCAAATTTTTATTAAAGACCTACTATGTGCCAGGCACTCTTGTAGGTCCCTGTCCTATAGTAATGACCAATGCAGACTTGACCCCTGACCTGGTGATTAGAGTCCTGCAAGAAGCAAAATAACAAATGTGTGTGTAATGCAGAGGGATAATTTCCATGATTGCGGAAGCATCCAGTACAGCAGAGCACGTGGTGGGGGGAAGTGTCATATACCCCAGTCTAGATCAGCCAGGAACACTTCCTGGAGGAAGGATATTCATACAGAGAGCAGAAGAGCAGATAAGAGGCAGGGGTTATGGAAACATGTTCTAGGCAGAAGGAGTGGAATGAGCAGAGGCCCAGAGGTAAGTGACAGCATGGCAAATTCTTGGAACTGAAAGAAATTCGGTATGGCCTTAAGCATAGCGAGTAAACAGGAAAAGCTGATTGATAAAATGGAGCAAGTGAGTGGAGACTTTTTAAGTCATGTATAGAGATTGAATTTCATCCTAAGTCATTGGGAAATCATTGAAGGGAGTGGCATATGAGATATTTAATTAAGAAAGGTCACTGGCTGTTGAGCAGGAAATAACCTACAGGAATGATACTGGAAGTAAGGAGACCAATATGAGGATGTTGTAGTGGTTCAGGCAAGACATGGTGGGGTAGTGGTTCTCAGGGGGTAGAAACAAAGATGATTTACAAGATATCACAAGGCAGAATTGATGGATCTTCATGATTGATTGGATATGGGAGTGAAGGAAATGGAAAGATTCCAGTGGGGAATTAGATATGTAGTCCTGAAACTCAGAAAGGGCACTGGGGCAGATAAATAGGTCCGGGTGTCAACAGCTTCTTCATAGATGGAAATGAAAGACGTGCTAGCTATTCAGCCTTAAGTAGAGCAAGGAATCTCAAATCAGAGCTGTGTATTGGTTATAGGGGATCCAAGAGCCGGTACAAACAGACGTATAAACAGATTTGTAAAGGACATCTGGGGAGAGTCTAGCAACACATTTACAGTAGGAGAGGGCATGACACGAAACAAGGTCACTGATGATGGCCTGGAGATAAGAAGAGGGCCAAAGAGGAAGACAGAGAGGAAGACTGAGGGGATCAAAGAAAAGGAGAGTAGAATATGGACTTCAAACTTAGACTCTGCCCTTGTAAACTCAATTCATATCTATTGGTGTAAAATACACACCTGATCATTTATATTTAATTCAACTGTTTGGTACCATCATATGGTCTTAAATTTTTTTGTTATAAAGCTTTTATTATTTTAACATAATGTGTGAACATTTTAGGAATAAGGAAAAATACAAGTAAGCAGAATTTTCAAAATCACTCATAATCCTACCACTGACTGTACCTTTTTGTCTTTTGCCCTTCACATGTTTTTTGTGCATATATGTAATATACAAATGTACTCTTCCCTTTTACAATGAAAATATTCATATATTACTTAGAAATGTTTTTGTTTTTTTCCTTTTCTTCATTTTATATCCTGTCAGGAACTTCTTTTTGCACAAATGTGTAAAGCTGCCTATTAAAAGGCAGAGAATTCAAGATTGGTTCAAAATATGATAAACAATGGGAGTGCAGATAAGAAGAGCTGCATCTAAAACCACTAAAGCAAGCAACAAGTTAAAAGCGAAAAACGGAGAAAGGTGTCTCAGGAAAATGCAAATCAAAAGAAAGCTACATGACAATGTTGATAGCAGAAAAAATAAAAATTAAGGTAAACTATATGAAATAGGGATAAGAATGGTTTCCATTAACCTTCCAGCACATCACTGTAAATCAGTTTGTTTCTTACTCTCCTTATCTCATCTATTTCATTGACTCTCTGACCATTATCAGCCTTGCTTAAATGCCTGTTGTGTATATCTTCTTTAAATTCCTGGAGAGACTGGATCAGCCTTTCTCTAAATGTTCCTTCTGTTTTTTTCTTCCTCCTCTGGCTTTCCCTCAAGCTTTGGCTCACTCTCATTTTCTGGTTTTCCTTCAGTTTGACAGGTTTTCGTCTTGTGTCTCTCTTCCTTCCTTTCCTCCTTCTTTCCTTTTCCTCTTCCTTTCTTTTGTTCTGTTTGTTCCTCTTTGAGTACAATTACAGTATCCATCCGGTCAGTTTCTTCCTCCTCTTTTCTAGCCTTGGGCAGTGCTATGAACAATAGACCTGCAGAATTCTGGCAAATTGGCTCTTTCTCCTTTCCTTGGCCTCGGGTCCTGCGGTCACGCTGCAGAAGCTTAACATTTTTTATTCCATATTTCAGATACAGTCTCAAATGATCCTTTTTAATGGAAAATCTCAATTTGAGAACCATGGAAAGGTACCACTGAACCGAGTGTACCTGAAATAGCTGAGCATGCCTGAATACACCTTATAGTCCTCTGAGTTCATGTACAGACAAACTGTCTTCCAGACAAGGAGGAAGATGGGGTTAGCAGACCTAACATGTGAGTGTGGACAACTGTCCTAGCACTTGCCCTTCCACTAACTGCATAGGAAGACTACGGGCAGGCTATGCCATTCTAGAAGGGACTATTCCAGAGACTGCTCAGGCCTGACTGTAAAATACAACCCTGACACAGACAGGAATGCTCACTATAGAGCATCTTACCCCTCTAATGAAAATGAAGGCATCCTTAAACCCAAAACCTTCCAGGGGTTGAAGCAGATAGGTAGGAATGTGAAGGGGAGATACATTCTGAATTCAGATTCCACTGCAGAAGAGACAGGAAGAAATGGAAGGGGATCTTGTGTGTATTTCCTCCTATTCACCCCAAAAGTTGCTTCTGGAAGATATTTTTGGTCTAATAAGCCATGTTAGATTTCCCATATAGCACCTAGTTTTGTCTCTTTGCTACTGATGAAATGGTATATTCTAAATTCAGCCCCTACCCCTTCACATGTTTTTTGTTTGTTTGTTTGTTTTTTAGGACTGATATTTCCAGCTGCTTTAGTATTGATAAAATATGAAATGAATTTATAACTCTGGAGACGCAGATACATTATCCAAGTTCTCAGGTCCCTGTTTGTTCAGAAAAAAACCACCCCTAGTCTGCTGGGTGAGGTCTAGGTCAGCCATCTTTTTCCCTTCCCATGTTAGTTATACCATCTCTTGAAAGTCCCTTCCTGTAGTCTCTGCCTTAGTTCTCCAGATGTGAATGCTGTTAACATCACTTATTCTCAGGAGAAGATAATGAAAACTAAGAACAATGAACATTTTGAATGTGAAAAAATTTAGTTACTTTTAAGGACTTTCTGACAGCAAAGATGACAAAATACTGCTTCTTTTCTGCAGCGCTCCTTATCCCATATCCATTTCCTTTTCCAGAAATTGTTAAACAATAAATAAATGTGCTGTGTGTGGGAGTTTTAGGGTACAGAGCTGCCCAGAACTAGCATGAAAATTCAGCTGATCTCTTTGAGTCTTGTCTGAATCTCTAAGCTGTGATTTTACAGATGTATCGTATTTATACAAATATTTCTGAAAATTATGTGGAAATTGAATTTTATAGATTAAATCATATTTTCATTATACTGAATTAGCCTGATTGTTTTTTAAATCCTACAAAAAATATTTTGATAAAATAGTTCTGTAATTTGCATTGTATTTTTATGATAGACTTTAGAATATAAAGAGGGATGTAGTTGCATTGATAAATGTAATGATCTACATGAAAAATATTTTGCAAATGGAAGGAACTGTTAGTCCAACTATTTATAGACAGTATAGATAGCATATTAGTTATCTATTGTTGCCTAAAAATTATCCCAAAACCAAGTTAAATAGATGAATCTTTTCAGAATCCTTGTCCTGTAGCTTTTTTATACATTCATATTAACAAGCCAATTTTCCTAGTGAGGTCTCCAGATAGCCATAGAATCAGAGCCATCAACCTGGGACAAAAAGTAACATAAGATCAACTAGTATAAAAATACATTAAATTGAAATATTTGTGCAAAGCAATAAGAAAAATACCCAATACCAAAATTAGTTATGAGACAGAAAAGCATCAGTTTTTTAAAGGAAATATCTGAAAACTGGTTACACAACTCTTGAGCTTCTCACCGAAGGGCTATTCCCACAGATCAGAGATATAAAAAGGTCAAGAGAAAGGGAAATTGGAGAGAATTTGTGAGGAGGGTTTGTTGGAGAGAGTAATTTATTGCTATGGGTCCTGTCTAAAGGAGACCAGTGATAGTCGCTTAAATGGGATTGTTTTGAGAGCTTGAAATGTATTCTCTGTGGCTGGAGGACAAAATGGACAGACGTCTGATTCTGCCCTGGAAATCTGGAAGTCTGGTGAGATGTGCTGGTGAACTGTCAGGCACTTTGTGAAGAAGAGTTGCCGGTTTGGGATTGCCCTGAACCTCCAGAGTCTGCCTGGGTAGGGCCAGGACGAGGATTTTGGAAAGATTCATCTGTTTAACTTGTTTTCTGTGGTAGCCAGCCTCCAAAATGGCCCCTAATGGTCCCTGGGCAGAGAATGAATTTCTTGTAGCATAGCAAGAGACCCTGGGGAGGAAGGAGTTATCCTGGATCCATTTAAAATCCAGGTAGAGGCCTACCTGAAAGAGGAAGAGATCAGTGGAGGAATTCTGAGTGACCTCAACCCATTAAAAAAAAAAAAAAAAAGAGCTGAGCCCGGAGGAACCAGCCTATGAAGCATTTTTGCTCAGACCGTAGAAAATGCAGTCAAAGGCACAAAGCAAGGAAATTTCTAAAGTCAAGAAATGGCTTATGAAAGAGTCAATTTCAAATGCCTAAAATATCTATAGGTCCAGAGAAGGTGAGCCATTTTAGATCAGTGCCAGTTGAGCAAGTGCTCCTGCCTCCTGACCCTCTCCCTACCTGGATCCTGGTTGGCAAGCTGGGAGTGGGAAGGGGAGGTGGGGGAAGGGGAGACAAAACCAGGCAGGAAAAGGAAAAGGAGACCCCTCTATTCATGGCACACTCCAGCAGCCAGGCAGCTCACAGTAGGTCCAAGCTGGGGAGGCAAGGTTTAGCAACAACTCAAGTCTGAAGTTTATTACTTGGGACTAGACACGTTAAATTATTGAAATTACATTTTGTGTCTCACAGTGATTAAAAGACTTTCTTTTACCTCAGAGTGACACAACAAGTCAGAGGGGTAGTCAAGTTTTTATCCCAGGGGCTGGGTTATAACAGACAAAATCAAGTTATTTATATGATTATATTCCATGATTTCTTCTTGGTCAATTTGCAAGTTCCCGTACCAATTGCCTCTGTGTTTGAAATGAGGGTCATTTTAGGCATGAGGCTTCTGACTTCTCCCTAGGTGAGTTACAGCTTCCACTATATTGTGACAGGTGACAGCTTGATGAAAAAAACAGTGAGCCAGATACTAAAAGGAGTCAAAATGTCCATCTTGTCACATGCCTGTAGGATTGAGGCTGTAATATCAGTTTTTTCTCAAGGCCTTATGATGGGTTCTTAGTCACCTACTTTAAGGCCAAAAGCTTAAAAAGCCATTCAACTGCTGGCCCTTCATTCATTTGTTCATTCAATCATTTATTCACTCAGTAACCTTTTTCCAAGCTTGTACCATATGCCTTCCTTCTATATATGATATTTATGCAATGTAATATTTATATTTATATAACATCAAGATACTTAAGATATCTGAAATTTATTTAGATATGTGATAGATAAGAATGTATTATTAAATCATTTCAGACAAATGGATAGCCAAGTTTTCTAATACCACATACTGAACAGTCCATGCTTGCCCCACTTATTTGAAAGGAAATCTTTAACAAATACTTAATTTCCATGTCTCTGTTTCTCTATTTTGTTTGGCTCTATATCCATGCTGGTATAAAGTTGTTTTATTTACTGTAATGTCAAAGTCAAGTTTGATGTCTGGTTCCTCAGTGTTCCCTGAAACCCTTGTTGCCCAAGCTACTCCCCTCAACCAGAATGCCTTCGTCTCCTCTCCAAATCACCCATCCCTGACATTCAGCTCAAGCAGAGGACATCTGGCTTAGCATCAAGTTTAGGCGGAAACGACAAAAGGGTTTTTTGGTTGAGCACAAGTCTTCTACTTGCAATGTGGTGGCTGAAACCTAACATAACATTAGGCTGTATTAACAGGTGAATTGTGTTCAGAGAATGGTAAATTCTGGTCACAGGTCTTTGACCTGAACACATTTTGAGTGCTGATCTCAGGGATGGGCCCTGCCTTTGGGCAGGAGCATTCTCTGACTAGAAAAGGGCCAGAGGATGGCTGGATTCTGAGTCACATGGCAGAAGAGGGAAGGGTGTTTGGATAGGAAAGGACTCAGGGGCTCCTGGTGGTTTTCTTCAACTCTGAGGAAACTCTCTTTTGTTTGGAAGGGAAAAAAAAATAAGTTAAAGAAAGCTAGATCTCAGGTATATGTTGAGGAAAATTTTCTAGGGAAAAAAAAATCTTCAAAATAAAAGGGGTCAATTTGTGAGATAAATGAGTGCCTATTATCAAAAATATTTTAAAAGAAGTTGTATGCTATGGAAAGGAAGATGAATTTGGTACTTCTGTGGGTCTTTTCCATCTCCCTAAATTCCCTTGCCCTCCCTTGAAACCCTTTAGCTCCCAGCGTTTGCACCCTCATCCCACCAAACAGGGAACTTCCAGCCTAGAGCGTACATTGTCTTACAATATTTCCTGAGCTGAGTTTTCTCTTAAGTTGTGATTTAAATTTGTACTCCTGTCTCCTTTGAGTGTATTGACTCTTTCTAAAAAGTATTTTTTCTTTCAGTGCAGCTAGCCCAGTCCCTTGCATTTAAAAGTAGCTTAATACATCTTTATTAATTATTCAACAATGTGCTGACTAATGTGCTAATTGTCCTAACTCCAGTCACCAAGAAATTAATAATGCACGTTGTCAGGGTTCTGTTTCAGAAAAACCCACCTTTTCACGTAATTGCCTCTGAAACTGTCACCCTCATTCATTTCCCCCACTCCATTTCCCTTTCCCCTTTTTAAAAGGAAATAATAATCTTTGGCTGAAATTAAACTTGTTTTTTTTGTGTGTGTTTATGCTCAGAATTCTAGACAGAAGAGGAACAGATGGCTGAGTCTTGAGGGGACAATTCCAGGCTGCGGAGGCTTAACAAAGCTAATATAAAAGGTAATTTACCAAAGACTTAGAGAGGCACAGGGCATTTGAGATCTTTAAAGCCCCAAACTCACTGCCCTTGCCAAGAGCCCCTCGCTACTCTCCCCATAACCATTCCATCCTTCCCAGGAACGTGAGGTTGCCAAGCTGCCATTGTTGTAGCCACTCTGAGGCTCTGCTCCCCCAAACACATTTGCTGGGCTGTCTGGGTAACAGGCTGGAGCGCCATTGTATTTTAGCAAATGGTCTTGGCACTGTTCAGCTGCCCAGGCCGTGGCCCTGTGCACCTGGCTGGAATCCCAGAACCCCTGGAGTGAGAGTTACACAGTGTAAAGTAGCATTGGAGTCTTTGTTTCTCTGTAGGGGGAATGCCTTGTTTGGGTTCTCATTTCATTTTTCCCCTCCCTAAAGGCCTAGCCTGATGCTTCCTACATCTGCTCTGTTTCATTTAGCATTTGTGTCCAAAACCTCTTTTTAATTCTGTTCCTGATTTACTTTGAATAGAAAGCTGAACAAATGGCCCATCTGCTTCTTAGAGAAGACTGTCCTGGGCCCATGTCAGCCACGCTGAGATGTCCCTTTGCTACCCTTCTAGGGCTGGGATTTTCACTACCATGTTAACCCTGCACAGAACAGTCACCAGTACTGCCAAGAGAAAATGCTGCATGTGCTTTCATTTTCTTATGTTCAGGAGAGAAATACTGTAAAACACAGGTGACTCATTATGGGACGCCCTGGGTGCTGGAGGACTGCTCA
>NW_017731501.1:1894107-1897633 GCF_001890085.2 Hipposideros armiger | reverse complement strand
CCAGCTCCAGGTTGAGCTGTTGTTCAGCATCTTAGCTGTAGAGGGCAGCGTCACTGGCCCTCATATGTGGGATCCAAACCGGGGCCCTCTGGCGTCCCAAGCCAGTTCTTAACCGTTGCTCCACTCGGCCGGCCCCAGAGTATAATTTTGATACCTCTTCTCCCAAAACTACTACTACTAATCTACTGTTGATCGAAAGCCTTACTGATAACAGAAATTGTTGATTAACATATATTTTGTATATTATGTGTATTACATACTGTATTCTTACAGTGAAGTAAGCTAGAGAAAATAAAATGTGATTAAGAAAATCATAGGAAGAGAAAATACATTTACTCTATTTATTAAAAAAAAGTCCAAATATAAGTGATCCCAAACAGTTCAAATCCTTGTTGTTCAAGGGTCAGCTGTAATTTTCAAATTTTCTTCTCCAAGGCCAGTTTTTCCTGTGAGACATAATCTATAAAGTTCCAAGATGAAGCAAAGTTAAAGGTAAAACATTCTTGGGGTAATTACATTTTCTTCAACTTAAAAAGTACTAAACACACACAAAAATAAACTTAATTGCATTTGTTTATCTCCGATAATTATCTAAATGTTGCTGAAGGGGTAAAGTATCATTTTTCCTTCCAGACAAAAAACACAGCTTTCCCCTAGGAATCTGATAGATTTTTTTTAAAGGCATTGAATTAAGGCAAGTAATATTATCTTTCTTTCCAGAGGGGATCAGGTCACAAAAAGGTTAAGGTAATTCCCAAGCATTGCAGAAAAAGTCAGAGGGCAACTCCTGGAACAAATCGCCAAAATCTTGGGTCTCAGGCTGGGATCCCCCAAACTGAGGTCATTTTTTTGGTCACAATGGTTTAGGCAGATTTATGAGACAATCTGAAGAAAAATCCCAGCAACAATGTTAGACTTCTTGGGTTGAACGCTAATAGTTCACTGTTTTCTCTGTTTTTTAAAAACTCATCTTCTTTAACAGCTGCCTTTTCTTTTTTTTTTTTTCTTTTTTAATCTAAACTCTCTCTTCCATCTGCATCTTCTAGTCCTAGATCCTTCTGACCTAGAAAGATTAGGGGAAGGGATGAAGGGGAAAGGGCTTGTGTTTTTGTTGTTTGCTTTTTCTTCCCCCTAAAAATGTAAAGCAGTAGGGTCAGGAGCCAGGAACCCGGAATTCTGAGCAGGGCTCTGGCCATACAAAGCAGGAGGTGGCTGGGAGTAGTAAGCCTCTAGGCCCCAGCTTCTCACACTGCAAAGCGAGGGACCTGAGCTCCATCCCTTCAAGCTGTTTCGTGCTTCACAGTCCACAACTCTATGTTAAGTGAAAAAGTCTATTTGAAAGGTATATCAAAATGTGGCCGATTCCATTCAGTTCAACCCAAAATGAGAATGTATGTCTGTGCTATTTTTGTCCACTAGAATCCTGGGGACGCCACTGAACAAACTGATTACATGGAGTTGTTCCCCAGGTGGAAGAGGAGTGAGAGCTGAGGGCAGGGTGTCTGTGGTCTTGGCAGGGTCAACATGCAGTAGGAAACATCATTCATGTGGCAGGTGGGCTTTGAGAGGTGTTAGCAGGGAGGCTTGTGGGAAGGCTGTGTGGGACGCTATGGGATTCTTCTCTACAACACCTCACATCTTCACTTAAACACCACAATACACAAGTATTGCTTGTGGAAAATAGAGAGAGGACAAGGCCCTATGTTTGGCTTTATGTCCAAATTTGACTCACGGTGGCACACTGAAGAATCAAATCCATGGGCTCAGAAATAGGGCCAGAGGAAAGCAAAGAGAAGGTGTAGAAGTTGTGGGAAGAACTCCGAACTGTTCTAACCCTAGGATAAGAGGTAGAGTCCAGCTTTACCTAAATTCATGAGTGGGAAGGTGGTCTCAAGTGATATGTAATGATATTTGAGTTACAATAAGAAATACTTTAGATGCAAAATCAGAGTTCTTTGTCTAAAATATTAATATGAATATTGCAGCCAAGGAAATTTGAGTCCTAATTTAAGCATAAAATCAGACCGAATCATTTATAATGATGACGGCAACTTTGCTCAAATTCAGTACTGAAACAATGACACATACATAATAGAAAACATCCTGAAATCAAATACATGAAGCCATTACAAATGTTGGTGTATATTTACATTTATTGACAGAGAAGAACTACACAAGGTAATGTTGGGGGAAAAAACNATTCTGGTTTCCCTAAGTCTATTCTCAATGCAGCAGCCAAGGTGACCCCTTTGAAACCTATATCAGATCCCATCATTCCTCTGCTCAAAACCCAGCAATACTCCTGCTCCCACTCAGGAAAAGCTAAAGTTTCTACCACAGACTCTGACCTCATTTCCAGCCATGTCCTAGCTCCATCCACTCCAGTTGCTCTGTTCTCCTTGCTGCTTCCTGAAAATACAAGCCAAGCTTTCCTGTTGCGGCCTTTCCCCTCAGCCTGGAATGCTTCCCTAGTAACTGCATGGCTTGTCACCATCACATCTTTGATCAAATGTTATCTTCTCCAAGAGGCTTACTCCAATCACCCCATTTAAAATAGTCAACCACAGCCTCCTCACCTCAATCCCTCCCACCAACTCTGCTCTACTTCTTTTTGTCTTATAGTAATAATTATATTTTAATTTGGTGTATAATTTACCCATATATTGTGTTCTTATTATCAGCCTCCTCCTTCCCTCCACTAGAGTATAAACTCTTCAAGGGCAGGAATCTCTGTATATTATTTGTTTGCTAATTGTATTTCCAAGTTCTTAGAATAGTGCCCAGCCTTCAGTATATCCTTAACAAATATTTGTTGGAACAAATAATTAGCAATAGGTCAAATGAGGGATGATAAGGGACTAAATTAGGATAGTGATATGGAAAAGAACAGAAGAAAGACTTTAGATATAGATATATTGAGAAGACTTTCTGATTGATTGAAAAGTCTGGGCAAGGAAAGGGATGGTCTGGAATGAATATCAAGCTTAGATGAATAGCTGGAGCAGAGGGCAACCTGAAATGGGGAAAAGAGAAGATAGTAGTGAGTCCCTTTTAGGACACGTTGAGGTGGAGATGGCTGTGGAATACTCAAGTGGTGATGCAGCAAAATATAACTCAAGTTAGAATTTCAGCACAAAACTCACTGATGAGATGAGAACTAGGTTGTAGAACTTGCAGTAATTGGCATATTGACTTGTAAATAAACTAATGACACCCTCCTAACCAGCTTCTAAGCTTACGTATCAGTAGTCAGGGAGATCTGTACATTTGGTTATAAGCACAGATGACAGAGAGGTTCCAGGCACACGTAAGAACTGCTTGCAAAGGGGAGGGCTAAATTTGTCTATACAGTTCATCCTTGAACAATGCAGGGGTTGGTGTGCCAACTCCCCATTCAGTGAAAAATCAGAGTATAATTTTTTTTAAAAAGATTTTTTTTTTAATTGGGGAATTGGGGGGATGGGAACAGTGCTGGGGAATTGGGGGAAGGGGAACAGACAAGTTGCTGTTGTTTTTGTTCTTCAGT
>NW_017731501.1:1876265-1890547 GCF_001890085.2 Hipposideros armiger | reverse complement strand
ACTTGGGCCAGTGAAGCAACGTCCTCCACAACTAGACTGAAGAACAAAAGGACAGCAACGTGTCTGTTCCCCTTCCCCCAATTCCCCGGTGCTGTTCCCATCCCCCGATTCCCCAATAAAAATCTTTAAAAAAAAATGAGTAAATGGGATCAAATATATGGTGATGGAAGGAGAACTGACTCTGGGTGGTGAACATACAATGTGATATATAGATGATGTATTATTCAATGTGATATACAGATGATGTACATATATTCAATGTATACATTGAAACCTTTGTAACTTTACTAGCCATTGTCACCCCAATAAACTTTAATTAAAAAAAGAAAAGATTTTAGACAATAAAAGTTATTTTATTGAAAATAAAATGAGTTGCTCACTATAACTGAAAAATAAACTAAAAAAAAGAAAAGTTGTCTCAGCACTACTGTGCTTATTAGAACTCAGACTTGATTCCTGAAGCCAAAAGGCTACAACCTACATCCCTGCCAAAAAAGAGCAAGGCGAGGTGGCCTCTTTGGCCCGGGTCCTTCTCTTCCTGCTCTCTCCTCCAGGACTGCAGTTCCCCGCTGAGCACTAAATAAACTTCCATGCTCCTCAGAGTCCCCAGGGAACATCTTGATTTACGTGCCCTTCTACCACAGCATCTGTTATTCATGATGAAAGAAGAGGAAGCCAGCAGAATGAGAAAAGTGGATGAAGAGTGCATTTAAAATAAAGATGGGTCTTTGGAGGACTGTGGAAACATGAAAAATAACGCAGCCTTTCTTCTCAGATTTTGGGTCCCCTCACACTCTAATGAAGTGTCCGATGTGCAGTCAAGGAGGCCAGGGCTTAAGTCAAAGACGTTGGAAGCCCATCAAAACAAAAAGAACAAACGTATTTCCCTGTCATTTCTGGGCTGCCTGAGATCCAGTCATCATCTTGGATGGAAGTTCCATATGGTTCTCACTTCATGCAGAGCTAATCCATTTGGAATGGTCAAGGGCATTTATCAGCAATCAATCAGTGAATGTTTATTGAGCACCTTGGACAGGAACTGGCTCTTTTGTTTAAAATAGTAATGAAAACTCCATGGTTTCATCAGAGAAGAGCTCCAGAGGGAAATCTCTAAGTAAAGAGAGAACCATCTACAGATAGCCTCCACTCTGCCCTACCCCTCCAGCCTACAGAAGCTTATTTTCCCCTTAAGAATTTTAATTATTCCTGCTACCATAAAACTCAACTCTTCTTCCTATAAACCCCTGGTTAAAACTTAGACAGAAATGCCCTTTGCTTGGTCCTCTTAACCAAGCCTAGACAGCCGGACATTGACAAAAACAACTTTCCCAAATATTAACACTTAGCAAAAATAATATTTTATAGAAAGTTCACCAGAGGAAAAAAATGGTCATGACTCCAACGTGGGTTAGTGAGGCCGTGATAATAACTCTGCTCTAGCCCCAGACGGCAGGCACCACTCTGAGGTCATTCACGGAAGCTTCTTGCCACCAGCTCCCTGCCACTACTAGACTTTCCTCTTCTGCTTCCCAATTTCTAAGGGGCACAGTCCTTGTAGTGTCTATATAGTATGCCTTAAGGGACACACAAGGTCTCTTTAACTGAGGCCGTGACAAGTGTATGATAGTTTGAAGACTGTTCATGGACATCAGTGTTGCCTCTTGGCCTTTCTCCTCATTTTTAATATGTTATACAAGCTGAAGGCAGAGTTCAAGTATTTGAAAGAGGACAGTTGATACCTTTTAAAATCTTGCCTCAGGCTAAACTATAGTAACCAGTCTTAACCTCAGAGATATGAATATAGTTTTCAAATTGTAGGAATTGAATTGAAGTCAACAAATATTTATTTAATAACTACTATGAGCTAAATAATGAAAATGTAGAAAGACTTACAAAGATAAGTTAAATGTAGCTTGTCCTTCAGGAGTTTACAATCTAATAATGGGAATAAGGCAAAGATAGACTTCACTGTAATATAAGATGGAAAGTAAGTACCATAAGATATTTTTTACAGTGCTAAGATGGCTTAGAGGAGGAAGAGAACACATCTAATTAGAAGCTGAGGAAGGACTTCTCAAAGGAATTAGAATTGGAATGAGCTTTGAAAGTTGAAGTGGACAGTTATGTAAGGCACTCCAGAAAGGAGGAATATTGTTAGCCACAGCAAGAGTTGAAAAAGCAAAGCAGTCATCAGGCCACTGGGTATGAATGGGAGATTAATCAAAGAAGGAGCTGAAAAGCAGACTCAGGCTAAAGAGCTTGTACTTAATTCCATAAATGATAGGAGACTGCTGAAGATTTTTGAGCATGGAAATGCAATGATCTGAGCTGTACATTAGCTAAAATAATTGGACATAAATATGGGATAGATTGGAGGAAGGCAGGGACTAGAGGCAGGGAAGTCAGTTAAAGTCAACTGCAGTGGTCTAGGTGAGGAGAAATAAAGGTCTAAACAAGGCAGGTGTTCCTGGGCATGAGAGAGGATGGGTGAAACCAGGAGAGGCAGCATCTGTAGGACTTGGAAGCCATCACTGTATGTGGAGGGCAAGGAAGACTGAGGAATCAAAGTGACTCCAAGGCTGAGAGACTGGGAAGGTGGTGTAGCCATCAGCCTTGACAGAAAAATCAGGAGGCAGAACCTATTTGTAGTATTAAAACAACCAAGTGAAGCCAGCTGAGGAAGACCTTTTGAAGCGAACAGAGTTCTGAAACCATCGATCCCAATGCTTTTCTCTTTTTCATTCTATGCAGTGTTCAAACACTGATAACTTCCTGGTTACTTCTTTTAGGGAGGGAAGCTGAAATGAATACTTGGCAATCAGTAGTCCCCAAACATTATTTCCACCTATGAACCAGGTTTGAGACTCTCAAGAGATTTATTCTCTCAGCTCAACTCCAGGGATCCTCTAATAATTGATGAAAAAGGTGTAATGCAGCCGAGAGACTGGATAATCAAAGTATGTTAAAGAAGTCTTTGATCCACAATGACTTACAAAAACCAATCTGCTAGGCAGAAACTTTGCAAATACAGTCCATAAATTGCGAGTCCAGGCAGAGAAAAGGGTGGCATACAAAGTGCTTCAGGTCGTAGGCGAGCTCTCTCTCTCTCTAAAGTCTCTGATCCAGAAAAATCAGCCCCACTGCCAACATTACAGAGAAAAACTGTCCTCCCAGGGCTCCTTCCTACTCTCAATGACAAGCAGGATACCAGATGGTCAGGCATTTGGGGACATCTTGTTTTTGCAATTACAGCAGAGAAAACAGCCTCCGGGGCAGACCCAAGTCAGAGCAGGTCTGTGTCATGTGCGTCTCCTGCTTCAGAGCTGACCTTCCATCATCGTCCCTCTTCTTTGGACCTTGGGGATCTGGAAAGGAAGCTATTTTCTGCTCAGTGATTAGCTGATGTTTTCATTGATTCTCCTACAAAGAGGGCACCCCTTTGTCGCCTTGCCCATCTCTGCTGCAAGCCTCTAGACTTACAGTGACCATACATCTCAGTTTTCTTGGGACTGCCCAGGTTTAGGCCTTGATCCCCCATCTTCCTAAAGTTAAATTACATACAGTAAAGCAATGAATGACTCAAGGGTTCATTTCCGTAGGTTTTTGACATATGTTTCCATCTATATAAGCAACAACTAGTAAGGTTTCCAGTCAACAATAGGTTATTAGTAATTAAGTTTTGGGGAGTCAAAAGTTACACACAGGTTTCTGACTGCAAGGGGTGTCGTCACTCTTAACCTCCTGTATTGTTCAAAGGTCAACTCTCTACCATATCACAGTGTTAACTATAGTTATCATGCTGTACATTACATCCCTAGGACTTATTTACCCTATAACTGGAAGTTTGTATCTTTGACCATCTTTATGCAGTTCCCCCACCTCCCACCCCCTGTCTCTGGTAACCACAAATATGATGTCTTTTTCTATGAGTTTGGGTTTTTTCTTTCTTTATTTTAGATTCCATATAACAATGAGATCATGTAATATTTACCTTTCTCTGCCTCACTTATTTCACTTAGCATAATGACCTCAAGGTCTATCTATGTTGTTGCAAATGGAAGATTTCCTTCTTTATCGTGACTGAATAGTATTCCATGACTGAGTAATATTCTCATGACTGAATATTCCAATTCCTAAAGGGGATTTCTGGGTTATTTGGTAGTTCTATTTTTATTCTTTTGAAGAACTTCCATATCATTTACCTTATTGACTGTACCAGTTTACAATGCCACCAGCAGTACACAAGGGTTCCCTTGAGAACTGCTCTTAAATCTATCTAAAGTTAATATAAATAGCAACTAACTTTATAGAGTTAAAATAGATGACATTTTAATGCCATCTTTAAATGGAACCTTCTTTAGGCTGGGACTTCAGAGACCTGGTTTTTAATCTCAGCTTTGTCAGTAAATAAGTTGTGATCCTAGGTTAATCATATAATAATAATAATAATAATAAGAAGAAGAAGAAGAAGAAGAAGAAGAAGAAGAAGAAGAAGAAGAAGAAGAATTAATAATAATAATACATGCTGACTTTTATGTAGAAGGATGCCTGATATCTCTCATACATTATTTCACTAATATGAAGGATGAAAGATTGCCAGGGCAAATTCAAGATAAGAATTCAATAGTAGAGATAAGAAATATCCAAAAACAATATCTGACACTGTGATAAAGACTTGTCACACAGTGTCTCATTGAACCTTCACAGCATCCCTCTGAGGTAGGTTCTGTTACCTTAGGAAAGTGAGACTCAGACATGTTACCTTGCCCAGGGCCAGGCAGCTGGCAAACGGCAGAGCTGAAATTCAAATCCAGGCAATCTGACCCTAAAATGTTTGTTTCTAATCTTGATGCTCAACTACCCATGTCCTAACATGGAAAGCAGATAGGCAGGAAAAAAAGTAAACTTTTCATGGGAAAATGATCACAGGGATACAGGTAGAGGAACTATCTAGAACTCTTATTACTTTAACCATTCACCTCACCACTGTCATTTATTGAGTGCTAATAGATGAAGAATTCTCCTGATACACTTCAAATACATTTCTGTTTTGACTCCGAAACTGGCTTTGGCCATTTTCTGATGTTATCTTACTGGCTCTGTAATATTGTTTTAGTGCCATCTCTAGCCCACCTTCTGATGCTCAGCGACAGGATTCAGTGCATTTGCAAAGTTTCCCTGCCTTGTTCATTCCATTCCCTTCAGTGAGGACAATCCAATCCAATCCAATCCTTGGTTCCAGGAACACTGATCACTTTACAGGCCAACCCCCAACCCTAATTGGCGGTAGGTGAGGAATATGACTAGACAGCCTACACCAGCATAGGCAGGAGCCACGATGGAATGTTCTTAAACCCGCAGTAAACTTTCTGAACTATATACAATACACTTGTGCTTCTTCCCACACCAGCTATGGAGTGGAACCCAGTAAAAACTTACCCTAGGTCACTACCAAGTGTGGCAGTAGCCAAACATCAAAGCCAGACTAAGAGAGCAGGGCACACAAAAATATTATGCATCCAAGGTCAAGACAATACAGCCAGGTACCAAGTGGAGTGACGGTCAGAGCCCAAGGTTTACATGAGAACCAAAATTCAGGTTTTCAGTTCAAGTCACGCTGATTCAATTTTATGTTGGTGGACAATGTCATTACGTAAAAACCCAGAGCACATGAACAAGTAAGAACCCAGAGCAACAGCTCTGACTGGAGAATAACATTTTTTAAATTATTTGGGGTTTTTTTGTTTTGTTTTTTTTTAATTAACTGTTTACCTCAGCAGGAGACAAAGAAAGGAGAAGGTAAAATCATTCAGTGCACTCTAGATAGAGAACTCCTAGGCTGGGACTTTAGCACCATTTTGTCCCTGATGTAAATTTTATGATCTTACCACAAGGTGTAATTAAGGATTGTTGAAGGTCCTTGATAATGGTCTGCAAACACTCTTTATAAGCTGAGGCTGTAGGTGGAAGACTATCCCAGAAGCAGCCAATATTATGATTTCTACGTAATATTTTTGGATTCTTCAGATTCTAGTTTTTCAAGTATGTGCCTGAGTCTCTTTTCTCAGGGAATTCTCTCTGAAGTGTTTGTGGATTCCTTGTAAATTGACAGCTTGGAGACAGCATGACAAACTAGTCCAATGACTTAGGCATCTTCAAATCCAGAGCTCATGTAAATGTCTCACTTCCTGGAGATAGAAGGGGCCAAGGCAGTGAATACCAGACCTGCCCCTGTCCTCAGGGCAGAAGCTGATTCTTTCCCACAATCTCCTGGCCCAGACACAAGCCTTTAGAACGTAGCCAGGAACGTTCACTGGAGATGAATGCAGCCCGGAGGTCATGGGTATGACATTGTGCAATGATTAATGACAAGGACTGCTTAGTCAGGATTATATTTAATTTATACTTAGGTGTTGGCAACTACTTATAGACAATTATTTCTCCAGGATATCGTCTCATTGCCCCTGAACAATATGACTATTACTGTTAGATGTGTACTTGGGAATCTAGACTTTCATGAATAGCTGATGGAAGACACACAGGACTGTTGATGTGTCCTATTGGGCACCTGTCCCCTATTTTCCCTATCTATGTTTATCTCTATTGTATTTCTTAAAATGGTGCCACTTTCCTCTATTTATAGACCTGTTCAGGTAATTGAATACTGTCAAAAAAGAAAACAGAACAAAGGGAAAAAGTGAGGATCCTCCTTTTTCTCTTCTGCCTTATTTGTGTTCCAAAGTCCACAACTGAAATGTGTTCTATGGTTTTGAGTTACTTTAGCTTAAATAGCTATCCTTAATCCTATTCCTTGACAACTTTAGACTCAGCTGAAAATGTAGATTATAATGTAAATTCCTTGTGTTTAAAAATAGATTTTGAGATAAAATCTGAATCTCTGGATTTGCTTTTTAGAGGAAATGAGGTTTCTAGTAATTTCCTAAGGGAACTCAGTTTCCTTAAGTTATTTACTAAAGTTAATTTATTTACTTAAGTAAATGAACAGCAAGTAAACAAAAAATGATCATGGGTGAAAATCATTCTAACATGATCATATTGCCTTAAGGTGGAAATCCTGGGATGACTATGGAAATATCTGATTAACATATGCTTCTATTGTGTTAAATTGTTTCATCAGCTGTCATCACCACAATGTTATTATTCTCAGGTGAGAAGCCAAGTTCTGTGCTCACTCATGTGGCTTGGTCCTGATTTATCATGTTTCCAAGAGGACCAGACTCCTTTGCACATTTGTGTGGGTCGATTGGATACATGATCGACTCTTCTTTCTCAATGCTGTGGCCAGACAATGGCCACAAGAATTTGGTCACAATACATCCTCTCTTATCTACACAAGCTCATGTCATTGCTTTATTCTCTTACTATAATGAGAGTAATTGGTGTTAAACTATAATTGATTTAACTGTTTTTTTTTGTCAAGTGACCTAAGAGTTGAGGGGGGAAAAACATCAATCTCTAGAAATCTAAGTCCAATGCATCTTATTATCGTCTCAGACATTAGGCTTGACATATGAACCATATCCTGGGAAAATAAGGCCAACTGTGTAGAAAGTAGTGTTTTAAAATAGTGGTTATTCTTTTTTTTTTTTTAAGATTTTATTGGGGAATTGGGGGAGGGGAACAGCTTTGGGGAATCTGGGAAGGGGAGCAGACAAGTTGCTGTCCTTTTGTTCTTCAGTCTCGTTGTGGAGGACATCGCTTCACTGGTCCAAGTTGGCACCATCGTTGCACTCTTCCCGGGAGAGGCAGATCAGTCGCCGGCTTCTGGGCGGCCGCTCACGGCAGCTGCTGGCCGCTCACGCTGGCTGCTGGCTACACACGGTAGCCCATGGCAACCCACTGCCACAGGGGCTGCAGCCTATGCCATCGCCGGCGACTCACAGCAGCCCAGCTCCAGGTCGAGCTGCCGTTAAGCATCTTAGCTGTGGAGGGCAGCATCACTGGCCCTCATATGTGGGATCCGAACCGGGGCCCTCTGGCGTCCCAAGCCAGCTCTTAACCACCGCGCCACTCGGCCGGCCCAATAGTGGCTATTCTTATGCCTGAGAAGAGTTAATTGTCCAAATAGCATCCTAAGTTTAGCTCTGAAATAAGACGCATTATCGTTATTGAAACTGGAACTTCTGGATTACTTCTAATCAACATCACTTTTAGAGAACCTAGTGTTATGAAAAGATAGACATTGCCTACTTTAGAATAGTGGAGTCTGTTTGATACATACAGAAATTGGCAATATGAGGCAGAGAATCCAAAGTACACAGAAACCATAACTGAGACTGCCAAGATGCTTGGAAAACAAAGGGCTGGGGTTTTTTAATTTGTTTTTTACTTGTGTCCTTGTAGAATATATTTGGGTGATTTAATTAACCTATCTGAGTCTCGTTCACACAGGTATAAACTGAAAAGACAACAGAACCTAACTCATTGGTTTATTGTGGGGATTACATAGGAAGATGGTTGTGCTAGGTACATGGTAAGTGCTCAATAAATATTAGCTATTCATTTTTTAAAATGAGGAGAGGACAATTACAGACTCTGAACAGTGTTCCTCCTTTTACCTCAAAATGCCATGTACAATGTAACTCAAGTCATATTGTGTCACTTCACGGTGAGGGTCACAGTTTTTATTCTAGAACTGCTCTAAAGCCCCATGGTACTGAAGTCAAAGGGCAAAATTGCTCCCAAAAGAGTTCAGCCCTTTTAAAGTGATTCAGGGTGAGCTTTCAAATAAGTCCTGGTAAAGAAAACCAGGCATAAGTTAAGTACTGATCCATTACAGTTAAAGCTTACTTGGTACTCAATCCTAAGGTATACTTTAAAAAAAAAAAAACATTTTAGCATTTTATAAATCAGTTTGCCTTAATCAATATTGCTTTTAATCAATTTTGCCTTTAATCCATTTCTACATGTAATTTAGAATTTTTCCTTTCTGTTCCCACCCCTCCCCTTTTGAATTGATGATGTATCTTAGATAGAATCAATGTTGATGTAAAGTTAAACATAGTGTGGGCAGATGTTGTTTCTGAATGTCTTTACAAGTTTTATAATTTCTTTAAAAGTACCAATTTCTTTTATAATAATTCGTGGATTAGTAGCATTTATTGTGAAGTCTGTTGTGATATAGAGTTGACTTTGATGGAAAAGCTTGGTTGATTACATCTTGGGGCCATCTTTGCTCTTCGTTATCCGTGGGAGGCCCACATGTATGAGCCACATCAGCCCTTCTCTGAATCATAGGAGTAACATCTAGAAGAAAACCCTTCTCTAATAAAGCCTTGCAATCCCTGGAGTGTGAAGAGAATAGTTATGTAATGATATAATATACAGTTAAACATAAAGAATGGTAAAAGTGAGCCTGATCAGGTCAACCAGCACCAGCAGCAAACAGGTTTGCGACCACCTTCCTAAGGAAGAGTAAGATGGGTAGCAGGAAAAGCATCATAGAAGGGCACATCCCTGGGGTCAGGAGGAGAATTTCTAGAAGAGCACTGAGAATCAGGAGTCGTGATGAAGAGGTCGCAGCTAAAAGAGTTATACACAAAAGCTGAACTTGGCCTCTGTATGAGGCCCATAGGTGGTATTTCCCCACATGTCATTACTCTGTTCCACCTTGTGGCTATTTAGGTCAGCCTTCTCAGATTTCACTGTGCAGATGAGTCCCTTGGGAATCTTTTTGAAATGCAGAATGTTTCAGTAGCTCTGGGATGGGGGCTGAGATTTTATATTTCAAGGCTGCTTGTCCAGACCAAACTTTCCATAGCAGGAGCCAGAGAACCAGCACCTGGTGGGTTGGAACAGAGATTCCACTTGACTCATAGGATGCTTTTCTGTAGTTAAGTCAGTGACAACTGTCACCTCTTCGTTTCTTCATTAGCCATTGTTCTATGTTATGTGGAATTCCTCCATAGTGGCTCTTGACATACTGACTTTCGATCTTGGCTGTACATTATAATCACCTGGAAAGCTTTTAAAATATTTGTTCCCTTTGTCACACCTCAGTAAATCTAAACCACTATCTCTGGGGGGCATGACCAGGATATTTAAAGATAACCGAGTGATTCTAATGTGCGGCTAAAGCTAAGGGCCATTCACTAGGAGAATGAGTCAGGTGGAGAAGAACCAATCAACCTGACTCCAATCCACGTTGCTGGCATTTTTAAGTCTGGGACTTTCTTTTGCCTTCAATGTTAACCTGATAGTCAGCTGGAAATAATCCCTCAGAAACCTGTTTGCAAAGAGAAATCACCTCTTCTGGAAACCAAGGAGGTCAATTCAAGGACACACCAGGGGAAGAAAGTCCATACAGGAGGTAGAAGAGTGTTTCCTTTATTTCTCTGAGTTGGGATTATACCATAAATTCATTTAGGATTTTACCTTTAATTTCTGTGTCTTATGGACCTATTCTCTAAATCATTTTGGAAGAAATTAATGATTTTTTTTTCTTCAAGAAGGTACAAGCATTTTAAGACAAAAATCCAATTAAATATTCAGGTAATTAATAATCACAACGCTTATAGGTACCCAGGGAGCTGATAGCACCATGAGACCAGGGTTTCAAGTAGATGAACCATTAAGAAGAGAAAAGCCTTTTTTTTTCTGAAGTTGGCTCATTCAAGCAAACGAAAACAACTGAAACCACGTTATTTTAAAAGCAAAATTGAGATAAAGAGTTTAAAGAAATATAAAACATGATATTCATCACGGTTTTCTAGTTTTCATCCATCTTTTAAAGTACCTAATGACCCGCTGATTATTGTGATTATGACTACCTGAAGAAAGAAAGAAAAAAGAAAACTCCTATTCCACAAGTCAACCCACAAGTGATACACATTTCCCACAAGTGATCACAACCCACAAGTGATTACAAATAAATTGTAATTTATTTAAAAGTTTTCATTCTTATAATCCTCTAGTAGTTTTGTTTTGTTTTTTATTTCATAATGTCCTCATGATATAGGTGGCTAGTACATTTGTTCCCAGTGAACAGGAAAAAAAACAAGACATCGGTAGGAAAACAACCACACCCAGGCTGAAGAAAAGAGCCTCATCTCTCAGGAAATTAGAGGAGAGTTCACAGTTCTGAGCCAACATATTGTTCAGTCCATTGAGCATCTCCAGTGAGGATAGTTACTTGATACCTGAAAACTGAGTTTTCAGAAATGTCCCAGAGCATAGTCATTCATTCAACAGACATTTATTGAGGGCCTATTATGTTCCAGGCACTATTCTTAGGTGTAAAATACAGAATGCATGGCCCTGTCCTTAAGAGATTAAAGACCACTGATAGAAACCAACATATCAACAAAGAGGCAACATGGTGTAGGGATGAAGAACTCAGGTGTAGGAGTCAGACAAACAGATATTTGAATCCCTGGTCTGCCACTTTCTTAGCATTGTAATCTTAAGTTATTTATAGCCTCAGTTTCTACATCTGTAAAATCTGCATGGGAGTGGAACCTAGATCAGAGGGTTGTTGTGTAGGCTCAATAAAATCTTCCACTGACAGCCACTTAGCTCAATACCAGGCTTATATACTAAGCAAGTCAGAAATGTGAGATCTTGTACAGCTCAATGGTAGCACACAGGAAGAGGAGAGATTGATCTGACTGAGAAGACAGAGGCTCTTCTCTTTCAACACTTTATGAATATGAATAATACTGTGTTGAAGCCAGCTAGCCAACAACAGAAGGAGGAAATGTCTAGAGTTGCTCTGTAACCACAGAACATTCAACTTATGAAAGACAGAGATACTCAATTATTTGTGGGGCTGAAATCAGAGAGGATCTGGATTAGCCTCAGAATGTGCAATAAATAAGATTGGGTTCTTCCTAACTCTCTGCTTTTGAACGTTTAAATCCTGATAAAGTATATACTTCCTGTACAGGCATAGCCTATTAGAAAATAGATATCATAATAAGGGTCTCATCACAGTGTTGGTACTGTCAAATAAGAGAATGTATGTGAAATACAAAACAGTAAAGCATTGTACAAAATGCATGATTGCACTAATTATGCAAGAGGAGACGACAATGTACTCTCTCCAAGAAGCACGCCCAGCAATCCTGATGATAGCAGCCACGAGAGCTTTCCCAGAGCCATCCAGCTGACTTACGCTCTTCCCTGAACCCAAATCCCCACCCCACCTAAATCTGAGTTTAAAAATATTGGTCTTCCCACCTAAGGAAGCCGGCACAGCTGATGAAGTTCCAGAGGTCTTGAGAACAATAAGAAAATTGAGTGAGAAAGGATGGGTAAAAAAAAAAAATCCATGGACTGGTCAGAAGTTAGAAAGGGCTTAGGATCCAGGGACCCATCCCCCTGGAGGAAAAAGGGAAAACATGCAAGGAATGAGTGGTATTTCCATTTGCTTCAGGAGGATAAATAAAAGATTAGAAGATAAAAAATACACTTGCTTGAAAATGTAAAGATGGGCAAACACTAGCCTGAGCAACAGTGAGCCATGGTGGATGGGAACCCAAATCAAAGAGCATACAATGTTAAACAAAGAGCTGCAAAAGCTAGACCTGTCCTGGGGCTCAAACACAGCCTGAAATCACAGGGCTGACAGTGCCCAGATGTGGGCACTCTTGATCTTGCCCGACTACCGTCTGATTACTTGTGGAGAATCTATCACTGAATGAGCCTTGATAGGACCAGAGGTCCTGGGGTTCTGAGGTTGGAGCAAGTGAAACAAAGCAACAGGAATTTGTTCCCTGCCCAAGTGCTGGGGCATCCAATGACCAGTAGCAAGAATGGGAGGCCCTAACCAGACTACTTCCATGACTTGGCTTGTGCTGAGCTTCCGGCTGCCAGCTGTCTTCTTATGTGACCTGGGGATCTGGACTGCTCATAGACACAGATTCTAAGAGCTGCTTCCTTCTAATAAATCAGCGCTTCTCAGCCTTTTCATCATGCCCACTTCACTTCTAAGGTGCCTTTTTAGACATTTTTTTTTTCTGATCATCCCTTCCCAACCCACACCTCCAGCCATGAAATTTGAATACCACAGATATTCAGTATATCAGTTTATATACTATGGCCCTTTGTAGAGCTACAGACCACTGTAATATCTAAGCTTTTGTTTGTTCTTCCAAAAACAATGTTCGCCTGTTTTCTGGGCGAGATTGCCTTCACTGAGAATGCATGTATAGTCTATTCCCCTTCTGCTATGTGGACCAGAGTCAGTCTCTCATATTTGCAAACATGAACCTTGATAAGTACACCCCATCCCTTGTTGTTAAACCCAAATCCATAAAGTTGATGTTATTCTCACGTACCTTACACCGGAACCTTATAGGATTCTGTTAAAATTCAAAGATCTGGAAGAAAATTGCTTTTTGAAACAATACCAATAACTGCTACTCTCTGTGTATGCGGCACTGTGCTAAGCATTTTACGAATTATCTCATTCAGTCTGCACACCACTCTGCGTACGTCGTTAGCTCTGTTTTATAGCTCAGGACAATAGAGTTCCGGCAGGTCAATAACTGAGTCAAGGTTACCTTGCGTGTCAATGGCAGAGCAAGAAGGTGCGTCTTCAGTGGCAATGCTGAGTGCTGGCAAGAGAAAAGTAAGACTCACTCTCTCCTCAACCCCTTTCATGGGAAGTTTGCTTAGGAGCTTGAAAGGTAGCTCTGCTTGCAGAGGGGGGTTTGTTTTTAAAATATTCATGTGCTTTCTCATTTGCACTACTGTGTGTCTTCCCTTCTCCCTAGGTAGTCTGAGATAAGGAGATGTGGTAGGGTTGAGATTTAAACAACTACCGTGTTTCCCCCAAAATAAGACCGAGTCTTATATTAATTTTTCTCCAAAAGAAGCATTTTATTCATTTATTCATGGACAAAAATCTACATTTATTCAAATACAGTCATGTCTGGCTGACGATCTTAACTGGGGCTTATTTTGGGATAGGGCTTATATTACAAGCACCCTGAAAATCATGCTAGGGCTTATTTTCCAGTTAGGTCTTATTTTCAGGGAAACACGGTAGTACAGACCAGCCATGAGCCAATGATAACTGTCCAGGCCGGGTGTACAGACAGCAGAGTCCTGGGAGCCCCTATTGTGCTAGGTATTAACCCCCTTCTATCTCCCACTCCACCTGAGGGAAGGGCAAAGTGGTAGGACATTGGGGGGGTTTAGGGCAGCAGCTTGTCACCCACTAGTGTGGAAGCATTTTAATTTTAATATTTATCAGCTGGTAGAGTTATATCCAGTGTGTGTGTGTGTGTGTGTGTGTGTGTGTGTGTGTGTGTGTGTGT
>NW_017731501.1:1865733-1875405 GCF_001890085.2 Hipposideros armiger | reverse complement strand
CTCTCTCTCTCTCTCTCTCTCTCTCTCTTTCTCTCTCTCTTTCTTTCTTTCTTATTGGGGAACAGCATGTTTCTCCAGGACCCATCAGCTCCAAGTAGTTGTTTCAATCTAGCCATGTAGGCTGCACCCCAGCGGCCCATGCAGAAATTGAACCAGCAACCTTGGTGCCATGAGCACTGTGTCCTGAGCTCCAACCACCTGAGCTAACTGGCATTCCCTGAGAAGCTAATTTTTAATCCAGTCCTGGCCATTTGGTGCTGATTATTTATGGCAGTTATTGTTTGGCTTCCTAGATTATTACTAGAGATAATAGCCTGACTTCCTATAAGTTCAATTTATAGCAAGCTGGCTTCCTGGGCTGATTAATGCAGATAAGGGGGTGGCTTCCTGGGCAGGTTGCTGTAGGTGATGGGTCAGAGCTCTGTTTTTATATAGTCTGACCAGTGCCCATTGGGATCTTCATTCTTTCTACCTCAACCCAAACAGCCACATAGGACCAGTCATATCTTTGTGGTGACAAGTTTAGATGAGGAAGGATCCAGCCTCTCCCTGGCAGAGATCAGTGAGAATCCAGGGGATCTGCATCAATATGAGAATACACTTCCTCAGTCGTTACGTCGACTGTAATTGAAAGATGAGCTTTCAGAAAGTTAAGTGCCAGAGGGTTGGCAAAGTTGTTACAGAGATTCTGCAGAGGACTGGCCTCCATCTCTGTGTCCCTCCATCTCTTTGTCTCACCTCCTTTTAGTCACCTGGTCCATCTGCTTGCTCACCTCTTTTAGCTTGAAGGAAAGACTCTGATGTTGGTCATACGTTGGTCACTTTATTTCAAATTAGAGTACGCATTCTTCGTCTCAATTATTTATTTACATACTGTTTACCATTTATTATTACAGTTATTATTTTTATTTTATTATGAAACAGGAGGTTTTATCTAATATTAAGGTTGTGGGTCCTTTGCAGAGCTCCTGATGTCACAATGCACAAGCAATCATCATACTTTTGGCTCATTTATCAGCTTTACCCTTATGAAATTGCTAATATTCCATTTTTGTCCTACATAATGGCAATTTCATAGGGTCCAACCAGAAAACAAACTGGTGTCATGAGTTTCACTTCTAGAAACCAACTAGGTGACTAGAAAACACTTTTAAAATATCATAAGGCCGGACCGGCCGAGTGGCGCAATGGTTAAGAACTGGCTTGGGATGCCAGAGGGCCCCGGTTCGGATCCCACATATGAGGGCCAGTGACACTGCCCTCCACAGCTAAGATGCTGAACAACAGCTCAACCTGGAGCTGGGCCACTGTGAGTCGCCAGCAATGGCATAGGCTGCAACCCCTGTGGCAGTGGGTTGCCATGGGCTACTGTGTGTAGCCAGCAGCCACAGTGAGTGACCATGCAGAAGCCGGCAACTGATCTGCCTCGCCCAGGAAGAGCGCAATGATGGTGCCAACTTGGGCCAGTGAAGCAACGTCCTCCACAACTAGACTGAAGAACAAAATGACAACAACTTGTCTGTTCCCCTTCCCCCAATTCCCCAGCACTGTTCCCATCCCCCCAATTCCCGAATAAAAAAAAATCTTTAAAAGAAAAATATCATAAGGCCAATTAATACCAGAGATCCAAGATGGCAGAGTAGATAAACGCTGTTCTTGACTCATCCTATGAACACATAAAAATTACAACTAAATTATAGAACAGTCAACCTGGAGAACCATCTGAAGTCTAGCTGAACAGAAGTTTTATAACTAAGGATGTAAAGAAGAAGCCATATCAAAACTGGTAGGAGGGGCAGAGATGTGAAACAGGCCAGCTCCAAATCTCAGTGTGGTGGATGAAAATTGGGTAGGATATCTCAGCCACAGAGGTTCCCCACAGAGAAGCAAGGGACCCAAAACCCACACCAGCCTCTCCAACCCAGAGCACTGGTGCCAGGAAAAGGAGTTGCCACAATATCTGGCTCTGAAAAACAGTGAGGGTTCAGACCATCAGGGTGGGACAGAAGGCTGCAGGAAACCCAGACATCTTCTTAAAGGTCCCATGCAGGAACTCACTCTGGATTCTGGTGGAGGGACAACGACTCTGTGGGTCTTAGAGATATATGGCGAGATACTGAGTTGTGTAACTTCAGGCTGAGGACTGGAGGGATAGTCAATTTTCCCTGTGTGAAGCCCTCCTCCCATGCAGCTGGCAGGCAAGTGTCATCTTTCCTGTATTGAGCTCACCCCCACAGGCCAAACCTAAATCTGATTGGCCTGGTGAACTCCACTGCTTCACCCTGATGACTTACTGAGAACTTGCCTCACCTAATTTGCATACCACTGGAGGCTTTATAGTGGCTAAACCTTAGGAGCCCGCAGGTGGCAAGGTGGCAGTAGCCTCAGAGTGTCCTGGCTTTTTACAGAGCTACCCCAGACCTGGTACTGGTGGCAGCCATTCTCGGTTCGCAGTGTGGCCTCTCCCAGGTGCTTTCAGGTACACCACAGGCAGCAACAAACTGCAGATCACTTTGTAGCTTCTACCAGGTAGTCCCTGACCAGTCACAGACAGTGGTTGACCTGGACCTGCACTGGAACCCCTCCCAAGAGGCCCCAGAGCCAATATACTTGGAGGTTGGCTTCAGACCACAGTAGAGAACCACCCAATTAGTTCCACAAGAGTCACACCCAAAGGGTAGTATCAACAGGCACCAGAGCCCACTGGGGCAAATCCCACTCCATGGGGTAAGCCTTCCACACAGCAGCCCATAAGCTGTGGATGTGACCAAACCCCACAGCCAATCAGCCTGAGGGACAATACCACCTACTGATGTGCCATCAGCAATTAAGGCTCAACTATAACAGGAGGGCACACACAACCCTCACAAGGGACACTCTTGGAGCACCTGGCTCAAATAATCAGGAAGACTGTATCACTGGGCCTCTCAGGATCCCTACTATGTAAGGCCACCCAGAAAGACTTAGAGACATAGCAGCCCTATCAAATAGATAGAAACAAACATGAAGAGGCAGTCAAAATGAGGAAAAAAAGAAATAAATCCCAAATGAAAGAACAGAAAAAAACTCCAGAAAAAGAACTAAGCAAAATGGAAGCAAGCAACCAGAGTTCAAAACAATGGTTATAAGGATGCTCAAGGAACTTAGTGAGAATTTCAATAGAGGGATAGCAAGCATAAGAAAGGACACGGAAATCATAAAAAAGAACCAGTCAGAAGTGAAGAATACAATAACTGAAATGAAGAATGCACTAGAAGGGATCGCCAGCAGACTAGATGACACAGGGGGTCGAATCAAGGATTTGCAAGACAAGGTAGCACAAAACACCCAATTGGAACAGCAAAAAAGGAAAAAGAAACCAAAAAAAAACCAAAGATAGTTTAAAAGGCTTCTGGGACAACATTAAGTGTAACAATATTCATATCATAGGGGTACCAGAAGGAGAAGACAAAAAGCTAGAGATTGAGAATCTATTTGAAGAAATAATGACTGAATACTTCTCTAACCTGGTGGAGGAAATAGACATACAAGCCCAGGAAGTGCAGAGAGTTCCAAACAAGATGAAACCAGACAGGCCCACACCAAGACACATTATAATTAAAATGGCAAAGGTTAAATACAAAGAGAAAATCCTAAAAGCAGCAAGGGAAAAGCAGTTAGCTATCTACAAAGGATCTCCCATAAGACTGTCAGCTGATTTCTCAACAGAAACTTTGCAGGTCAGAAGGGGTTGACACAAAGTATTCTAAGTGATGGAAAACAAGGTCCTACAATCAAGGGTACTCTACCCAGCAAGCTGATCATTTAAAATTGAGGACAGATAAAGAGTTTCCCAGATAAGAAAAAGCTAAACGAGTTCATTACCACCAAACCAGTACTGCAAGGAATGTTAGAGGGACTTCTTGAAGATAGAAAAAAACAAAAAGATAAAAAATATGAATTATAAGATGGCAATAACTACCCATCTGTCAACAATTGCTTTCAATATAAGTGGATTAAACACTCCATAAACATGGTGGCCGAATGGATAAAAAAACAAAACCCTTACATTTGCTGCCTACAAGAGACTCACTTCAGATTGAAGGACACACACAGACAGATAGTAAAGAGATAGAAAAAGTTATTTCATGAAAATGAAAACAAGCAAAAAAGCCACAGTAGCAATACTTATAGAAGACAAAATAGACTTTAAAAAAGGCTATAATGAAGAAGGACCCAATAATCCCAGTTCCTGGTATTTATCTGAAGAAACCAAAACACTACTTTGAGGAACACGTGCATCCATATGTTCATTGCAGCATTGTTTACAATGGCCAAGATGTGGAGGCAGCCTGGGTGTCCAATGATAGAAGAATGGATAAAAAGGAAGTGGCACATATATACAGTGGAATATTGCTCAGCCAAGGAAGGGAATGGGTTCTTGCCATCTGTGGAGGCATAGATGGACCTGGAGGATATTATGCTGAGAGGAGTGTCAGACAGTGCAAGATGGATGCAATGTGATTTCGCTTATATATGGAATCTAAGGAAGAAAATAAACAAACAAAACAGGAACAGACTCATAGATATAGGGAACATTTTGATGGTTGCAGATGGAAGGGGAGTTGGGGTGATGGGTGAAAAAGGGGAAGGGATTAAGAAGTACAAATTGGTTGTTACAAAGCACTCATGGAAGTATAGGGTATAGCATAAGGATTATAGTCAATAATATCATAATACTTATGTATAATGTCAGGTGGGTACTAGATTTATTGGGGTGATAGATGGGAGAATTTGGGGATCAGAGTGTAAAAGGTGAAGGGATTAAGGAGTACAAATTTGTAGATACAAAATAATCATGGGGATGTAAAGTAAAGCATAGGGAATATAGTCAATAATATGGTAATAACTATGTATAGTGGCAGGTGGGTACTAGACTAGTTGGGGGATCACTTCTTAAATTATATAAATGTCTAACCATATGCTGTTAGACACCTGAAATTAATATAAAATAATATTGAATGTTAACTGTAATTGAAAAATTTAAAATGGGGAGGGGGTAAGTGGGGGGCAATAAGAGGTCCAAAGTTCCAGGGATAAAACAAATAAGTCATGGGGATGTAATGTACAGCATGGGGAATATAGTCAACAATAGTGTGGTAGTGTGGTATGGTGTCAGATGGTGGCTGGACGTCGTATGGTGATCACTTCTTTAGGTATATAAATGTTGAATAAATATTGTGTACACCTGAAACTAATATAATATTGTATGCTAACTATATATATATTTTTAAATATCTTTGTTATCAGGGAACAGCGTGCCCCTCCAGGACCCATCAGCTCCAAGTCAAATAGCTATCTCAATCTAGGTATGGAGGGTGCATCCCAGTGGCCCACGTGAGGATCGAAGCAGCAACCTTGGTGCTATGAGCACTGAGCACCAACCAATTGAGCCAACCGGCTGCCCCACTAACTATATTTTTAACAAAAATATTTTTTACAAATCATAAGGCCAACTTAAAATTCTCTTTTTTATTTAGGACACCCCTGCCCCCCCCACACACACACACAATGGTAACTTTTATAAGTGTGGAGGGAGAAACTTTAAAATCACGCCTCTCTCTAACATAGCAGAGGGTTGTAACCATTGCAGGGGAACAGTTTTATGAACCATATTTTACTTATTTCATTTATCTACGCTTGACTAGGGACTTTTTTTTTGGACCTCCAAGTGATATATTTGAATTCTCCTTTGTGATGGAGTCATAATGAATAAAATTAAGTTTAATCTGCTCTGCAGAGTTGGTGGAGGGAAGGCAGAGGAAGGTTAGAAACTATGTTGTTAGCCTTTAAAGAAATATATAAGCCAATATTAGGTAAACCACAAGTAGTCACACATTTGTCCCTGGCTGTCAATTAAGGGGAAGACATTGCAGCTCCCTGATGTTGGAAAGTATGTTTACCATTGATTTTCTAAAGTGCTGGTGGAAATCTTGTCAACCACTGTCAATTTAAAGCCCCTTGTAATTACACTTCTTGCAAGAGAGACTCTAATTGTATTTTCTGTGCCAAAGCCTTGTCCTCAAATACTGTTTCATGGCAAATCAGAAGGGAGGCTGAGCCAATTACTATCACAAGGAATGTGTAAGGCTCTCCAAAGAATTTTCCTTTAATTAATGAATTAGATACGCTATCCCTCTGATAGAGGTCATCTTAGTCATTTTTTTTTCCCCTCCTGGAGTGAAAACCTTTCATATGTGGGACAAGTTCAAGGTCAGAAAGGATCGCCAGTGGAATTATTGAAGTCCAAACACTGAGCTGTCTGCCAGGTAACACCGCATTTTTGAGGCTATAGAAATAAGGATGCTCTATTGACATAGCCATAAAATATTGATTCCTTCACTCAGATAATCTTAGCTATCACACTCAGCATGTATTACTATTTCTTCTACTCCCTTGGTATTGAATCAGAAGCGGCAGCCTTATGATATATCTTACATTGTTAATTTTTCTTCTTTTTCTTACACTGTATATCCAGTGAGAGAAGAAACCATGTGCTCTACCCAGAGCACCTATTTCAATGCTGGCCATAAATGCATATCTGCTGAGTATTAAGTGGCCCTTCCTACACAGCTAGGACTCGATACCACTCCAAGAACCCACGACAGACCTTAAGTTAGCACTTTTGCTAAAGAGTACTGATTTGAATCCTGGAATCAAATTCTAGGCAATATGTTCGATAGTTTTCTTAAAATAATGAAGTATTTTAAGGAGCAAGTGGAAAGAACGCTATTCTATGCGTGGACATTATAGGGACGCACCTGGGGCCTTACCACAGGTTAGATAATTTTCAAATGCAAGAGCGAAAGGAAAGCAGATAACTACCATAGATAGTCTCCTGTGTCCTCTCTCCGAAAAGAGCCGGGGTTCTGGCCTTTTGGCATCTCCCATGCACAATGCCTGCTGTGTGCTACAAAACCAGATTTTGCTGGAGCCCTTAGCTGGCCCTTGGCAAGATCTCTTCTCGTGAATTCTCTCATAATGTCTCTACAAGGTGTCTGTACACCAAAGAAATATAAAACCAAAGATATCACAGGAGAAGTCAGAAACACCTCACCCTCTGCTTCACCCCTGAGGGCCACACATTCAATTTCAGAGTTTGGCACACCAGGAAAGGACATGCAAAGAAAAACAAAACAAGAACAGCCCACTGCTCCTTTGTCCCTTTCTGTTCTTTCTTTGTTTGAAATGAAAATTTCACCTCAGCAATCAAAAACAAATAAAATCCCTGGAAAACATATAAAACTCTCCGCAGTGTGCTCCCAGCCCTGAGCCTCCCTCCACTGCTCATTGCTGCACTCGCCAGATAACCCATTTATAGGAGTAAAACCTTCCAAAGCCTGACAAATAAATCATTCTGAAAGCTGGGGCTTCCCAAGGGTAACATCAGAGATTATCAGTCAGGCAGAAATGTTAACATCCATTTTCCCATCATTGTGAGGCCTTTTGTAACACAGGGTTTTTTTTTTTGTTTTTTTTTTCTTTTCTTTGCAGAGAAGGCACAATGCCTTGCATTATGGGAACATTTTATGCAAATACAGTTAGACTGTGTGAAACTGCTCTATGTCAGTCAGTTCAAATACCCCTTACAAAAAGATTTTCATTCTACTGCAGTCACCTCACATGGCCCTCAGGACACTAAAGGGTTGACACCACATGTCTCCACTCCCAAGTGAAAATGATCAGGCTTTGAGCAGGCTGGGCTCTCAGCAGCTGCCCAGGTAAGGTGGGGCTCTATCCGACAGCAAAAGAAGGCCTCTTTCCTGTCTCCCTTCTTGAGGCTGAAAAGCAGATTAGGTCCTGGGTTCATCCAACACTAGGCATCATGGGATTTCAGAGTTGGAAGCACCATCTCATTTTATCTATCTATATCCATAGGGACACTAGAGCCTGGAAACTGCCCAACATCTGAGAGCCCATTCATAGTGAATCAGGACTAGAATCTATATTAACAGGGACACATATTGTCTATATTCATTCATCTTCTTAATAAGTAAAAATATTAAGGTTGGAGCTCTGTGCAGGGTTCCAAAGAGATAACAATGAATAAGATACAATCTATACTCTCAGAAAGTGCTCACCATCCAAAAGGGGGGCAGAAGCAAAAAGATAGATGCGATGGCAAAAGATTGAACAGCCTCAGTGTCTATCATCAGGGAAATGGTTAAATAAATTGTGGTACATCTGCACTGTGGACTAGCAAGCACTAGTTAAAATCGTCCTAGGCAGACGTGTAGTACTGACGTGGAAAGATCTTCAACTTGTGGTACTGGGTGAAAGAAGAAAAGTCTATATCTTTCAAATGTAAAATGAGGGGCTTGGAATTGATCAGTGGTTTTCCAAACTTCTTTAAAATTTCCAGTAAATATACATAACATAACATTTACCATTTGAACCATTTTTAAGTGTACGGTTTAATGGAGTTAAGTATTTTCACATTGTTGTAGAACCATCATCATTATCCTTCTCTAGGACTTTTTTCATCTCCCCAAACTGAGACTTTGTACCCATTACATGTTAACCCCTCATGCCCTCTCCTTGCAGCCCTTGGCAACCACCATTCTACTATCTGTCTCTATGAATTTGACTACTCTAGGTACCTCATACAAGAAGGATCACAGTATTTGCCCTCTTGTAACTGGTTTATTTCACTTAGCATCATATCTTCTAAGATTCATCCATGTTGTAGCATGTGTCAGAATTTCATTCCTCTTTAAGGTTGAAGAGTATTCCATTGTGTATGTATATACCACATTTTGTTTATGCATTCATCTGTTGATGGACACTTTGGGTTGCTTCTACCTCTCGGCTATTGTGAATAATGCTGTTATGAACATGAGTGTGCAAATATCTCTTCAAACCTCCACTTTCAATTCTTATATACCCAGAAGTGGAATTACTGGATTATATGATAATTCTACTTTTAACTTTTTGAGGAACCACTGTACTGTTTTCCATAATGGCTGTACCATTTTTACATTCTCACTAACAGTGCATTAGGGTTCCCTTTTCTCCATGTACTTGCTAATACTTGCTATTTTCTTTTTGTTTGTTTTTTATAATAGCCATCCTAATGGATGTGATGTGGTATCTCATTGTGGTTTTGATTTGCATTTCCTGAATGATTAGTGATGTTGAGCACCATTTCATGTGCTTATTGGCTATTTGTATGTCTTCTTTGGAGAAACATCAATTCAAGTCCTTTGCCCATATTTTAATTGGGTTGTTTGGGTTTTTTGGTTGTTGTTGGGTTCCAACCTTTTTTTTTTAAAGATTTTTATTGAGGAATTGGGGGGATGGGAACAGTGCTGGGGAATTGGGGAAAGGGGAACAGACAAGTTGCTGTCGTTTCATTCTTCAGTCTAGTTGTGGAGGACGTTGCTTCACTGGCCCAAGTTGGCACCATCATTGCGCTCTTCCTGGGTGGCTTCTGGACGGCCGCTCACTGTGGCTGCTGGCCACTCACACTGGCTGCCGGCTACACACGGTAGCCCATGGCAACCCACTGCCATAGGGGCTGCAGCCTACGCTGTCGCTGGCGACTCACGGCAGCCCAGCTCCAGGTTGAGCTATTGTTCAGCATCTTAGCTGTAGAGGGCAGTGTCACTGGCCCTCATATGTGGGATCCGAACC
>NW_017731501.1:1817312-1865368 GCF_001890085.2 Hipposideros armiger | reverse complement strand
TGCCCTCTACAGCTAAGATGGTGAACAACAGCTCCACCTGGAGCTGGGCTGCCGTGAGTCACCAGCGACGGTGTAAGCTGCAGCCCCTGCTGCAGTGGGCTGCCATGAGCTACCGTGTGTGGCCGGCAGCCAGCATGAGTGGCTGGCAACCAGTGTGAGCTGCCAAGAGCCGCCGTGAGCGGACATCCAGAGGCTGGTGACCGATCTGCCTCACCCGGGAAGAGCATAATGATAATACCAACATGGACCAGTGAAGCAACGTCCTCCACAACTAGACTGAAGAACAAAAGGACAGCAACTTGTCTGTTCCCCTTGCCCCCCAGTGCTGTTCCCCTCCCTCAATTCCCCAATAAAATCTTTAAAAAAACAAACAAAAAAAACCCCATTAGACTAGAAAATTCCTAGGCCACCTCCCAGATAATAGGCTTAATAGGCCAAATTATGTAAAAAGTTACCAAAGATTAATTTGTATAAAAGATAAGCTATTAAAAACAAAGGAACTTTCAATATATTTGTTTTCAAAAATTTTGCTGTGATGTTCACTTCTTTTCAGGAAGACCCTTTGATTTAACTCATAAGTCAGATTTATGCCATATTCTTCTGAAACACTGTGAAGATTTTCTTAGTTATGTGTTATCAGAACTTGTAATGAATCTGAATGTCAGCGTGTCCTTTGGTGCACATTGTTTGGGTAAATCTGTTTGCAAAGTTTTAAAAAATTATAAGCAATTAGAAATGTCCCTGTGGTACACGGATTGCAAAAGTTTCCTTAATTTCTTCTTCTTTCCCTGTATCCAACCCCCCCACCCTTCCCCCATTCACAAGGTGGCTTTGGGCTCCTCCCATCAAGAAGTAGAGTCTGTTTTTCCATTTCCTGAATCTGGGGTGGCCTTGTGATTTGCTTTGACCAATAGAATGAGGTGGAAATCGTGTTGGGCCAGTTCTGAACCTCATTTCTGCTCTCATTCTTGGAATCTTGTCCAGCCACAGTGAAAACAAGCCTAGTCTAGCCTTCCTGATAATGAAAACAAGTGATTCTATCATCTTGTTGTCCCAGCACACGGCCAGCCAACAGCCAGCCAACACCCACACATGTGACTGAAGCCCTCCTAGCTAAGCCAGGCCCCAGCCATTAACCACAGATATATGAATGAGCCTGGTGTAGATCAACATAATTGCCCAGCAGGCCCATAGCCTCATAGGTAAGATGACTGCTTCTTCTCCTAGGTCGCTGAGATGTTGGGTGGTTTGGTTCATGGTGATACCTAACTGATATTAGCACCAACTATTTCTTATAACAAAACCCAAAGTGACAGAGACTATGCCAAATAAGAGATAGTAGTTTTGGGATTCTATTGGATCCACTACAATTTAAATCTTTCTCTCAGTCCCTTATCCTTCAACAGGTACTTGGCTTTTCACTATATCAAAAAGAAAACGGTACAGCTTGAGTTTAAGAAGATTTACACAACCACAAGAAGGCCTAGAGAAAATCTCTCATTTCAAAATACTCAGAGATGGATAGAAACAAATATTTGGGTCCACCACAAAAACATGCTGTGGTGAGGTCTGGTCCCTTAACCCCATGTGCTCACATTTGATAAGCTTCATTTCCATATGGTATCCCCACGTTTCACCAGCAGTATTTCAAGAAAACATCATCTGAAGTCATTTCAGGGAGCACATGCATTTGTTTCTATTTGACTATAAAATGTAGTTAAAAACAAAATCAAGGGGCAACCTGTTAGCTCAGTTGGTTAGAGCGCAGTGCTCATAACACCAAGGTTGCCGGTTTGATTTCCACATGGGCCACCCTCCACAACTAGATTGAAACAACTACTTGACTTGGAGCTGATGGGTCTTGGAAAAACACACTGTTCCTCAATACAGTTAAAAACAGAAAAACAAAAAACAAAGCAAACAGAAATGACATTATATGGAATGCTCTTTCCAAATCAGAGAGCAGATGTCTACAGGAAAGTAAGCACTCAGCATCCCTAAATGTCTGCTATCTCTACAAAAGTGAGTGAGAGTCCTGAAACATGGCCACTTGGTGGAGCAAACAAGGGTCTAGCCTTCTCTGTGTCCATAGTCTAGCACACCTCATGGTCATTACCATGGTTAATTACAGGCCAACACTCACAATGTCAGATGGTTACCATAGCTCAGCCTTCTGGCTCCCATCTTCACAAAGGTTGGGAGATCTTTCTTTTGAGAAAGTTAAGCAGAAAGAAGGAAAATGAGACTAATTTATGCAAATGTATGCAACATAAATCAGATTGTGTCTGCCAGATTGCACAAATCACCAGGGTGATTGCTTTTCCACTCTACACAGAAAGAGTTCCCAGACACCAACTCTTTAATTTGGTGACAATGTACCTGGGCCACCAACTAGATTTCGCCACAGTAATTTGTTTCTTTACCTTTAAAAATGAACAGGCACAATTCAATCTAAGGTCTAACTGAATAAGTAAACCCACAAAGGGAGCTTCGGCGTCTGAAATTAACCAGGCCTGCAGAAAGTTAGGAAAATGTTAACTTAAGATAGAGCAGAATAAAAGAGAATTTTAAAAGGGAAGCATTTGAAAAAGAAGAGCAAGAGTTTGGTCAACATTGATAAATATCACAGAGAGATGGGAGAATAAAGGAATTGAAAAGAAGCAATTATTTTTTCTGAACTTTGTAAGCTCAGGGCTGGTAAAATAATGGCGGCAAAATCAACAGAGTGGTTTTAGAAATGAACAGGAACTAAATAAGTAAATGTAGTGGCTATGTTTATAGGAAATTTAGGTAGGAGAGATAAGAAATGCAGATGTAACTGAAGGGGCGTTAGAGGTCAAGGAAAGGTTTTTTCTAGTGAGCAGGGTAATGAATTGCAGAAGCATGACTAACCCAGAGCAGCCAGTAGACAGACATTGAAGGTACCAGAGAGAAAGGGGGAAAAATATTATTCTAAAACAGACAGAAAGACACAGGATTCAGAACTTGTTTAAGGCACAGCAGGCTTAAACTTACATCTCAGGTGTTTAAACATGTAACTATCTCCTTGTCTGTAATGGAACCAAATTTAGCTCAATGGCCTCATGTCAACTCAGTATTTCTGTTACTTTTGGTTTAAAATAGGGTCAGTTCAAGATTTAAACTCAGGCAATGAATATGAAAGAGTGTCCTCCTTTCTCTTCTCTCTTCCTCAGGGGTTTGTCTGATGTCCTCACACTTGGGTTTCCACTTCTGTATAGGTTGATGCACCTGGCCATGGGCTTCATGCTGTGGCATCTGCTGCTGATGTCTGTGGTGCCACCACAGTTTCTGGTCTCAAATTCTATCTACTCTGGATGCTCTTCAACTGGACCCCACTGGTACTTCCATGATCAACCACATCCTGGCAGACAGGGGACCCTCATCTGTCACACTTTGTGCTTGAGGGGCTGCTCTCAGGCCTACCCACCTACTCACCACACTTCCAGATATTGCACACATATACACATGGAACTTCTCTGGCAAGGCTTCTAGAGTCCCCAGCTAACTCCCAGTAAACCAAGCAATGGTTTCTTCTGTCTGGAATCCCTTAACCTTTTTCGGGGTTCTGATGCTTCTCCATGATCCAACAGAGTATAGCAAAACCCTTCTCAGGCAACCTCTAGCTATTAAACTCCAGCCATTTTTCTTCCATCGTCCCTGTTGGGCCAGCTGAGGGAACTTCTGTGGCCATTTCCAGTGGGGTAGATGCTGTTCTTGGATTTAGGGGAAGAGGTACTCAGTCTTAATGTTTTTATTATTTAAAAATATTGAAAATGACTATGAATGTCACTCAAGAATCTAGAACAGAAACAACTTAATAAAGTAAAAGCAAGTTAGAATTAGGCATTAGTGAAAAAAAAAGAAGAAAAGAAAAATAGTGATCAATATGTTCACTACTGATTCCCATGGACTTACTTCAAATCCCTTTCTAGCTCTCGATGCCCTCACCCTTCCTCTTCCAGAAAGCCATGTCCCTACTGGCATTTCATTCATGTCAACAAAACTGTCAAGAACTGTAAAGCGTCTGAGACTTTACTTTCCTTGTAACAAGTTAACCTATAACAGTTTCATGGATGTTGGCAGAAGACATGATACTCCTGGGTCAGAGACAAAGAACATTATTACAGCAATAGCAGTTGCTTGAACATTAGCATTTTCTTGCACTGATTCTCCAAGTTTCAAATCCCAGAGTAACATGAGAGAGCCAGGAGTCTCCTTCATGAGCAGTGGACTGAGTTACAGAAGAGGAACTCTGAGCTTAGGGAGTCCAAATCTTTTATGATGGTCAGTAAACATGCCTGCCCTTTGTTCTGTGGAGAGGCATTATCTCTGTATTTTAGGGCTGTCTGCTATACAAACACCCTGGAAAAGATAGTCCAGAACAAATGCAATTAGTGCCTCTGCTCATAAGGTTCACAGAAATGCAGGAAATTCACAAAGAATTGTCTCCCAATAGGGCAGGTTTCTTCTCTAGTTCAGTAATCTACAGAATTTTTATAATTCCATTGTTTCATCATTTTACTAAGAACTTGGGAGCGAACAAAAGCCAAATGTGTGTATTCAGAATGCCATCTTTGTCTCGGAAATCCTGAAATTTGCCAGAACTTTGTTAAAATGAGCATGTTTTAGTCTTATAACAAAAATATAAATAAATAAACTTAATTTATTTTCAAAGTGAAAATTTTTTTCCTTGTGTGTATGGTAGAATTTAACATGTCACACAAGTTTTACCATTTACTTCATTCTGTAAAATACAATCTTTTGATTGTATTTTACCTAGATGGCCCTAGTGAACATCGCCCATCATGTTCCTTACTATAGATGGAGGAGAGGTTAAGAGAAGCTGCCCTTGAAATTAGAAATATATGGAAACATGGTAACTTGCCTCAGCCATGCCATGGGAACTCATGTTTCGGATGTCCACATTTGAACCAAAGTTTTATAAGATAAGTCTCCCAAGGCAGCAGAAGAGACACACTGATTTCTAGAGACAGAGTCCCTGGGGAAAGCCTAATCTCTGATTTGGCCAAGCTGCCCTTTCACATTTTACAAGATGAACCCTTCCCTCCATTTCTAAAGATTTTTTTTTTAATTGGGGAATTGGGGGGATGGGAACAGTGCTGGGGAATTGGGGGAAGGGGAACAGACAAGTTGCTGTCATTTTGTTCTTCGGTCTAGTTGTGGAGGACGTTGCTTCACTAGCCCAAGTTGGCACCATCATTGCGCTCTTCCAAGGCGAGGCAGATCAGTCGCAGGCTTCTGGACGGTTGCTCACTGCGGCTGCTGGCTATATATGGTAGCCCATGGCAACCCACTGCCACAGGGGTGGCAGCCTATGCCATCGCTAGCGACTCACGGCAGCCCAGCTCCAGGTTGAGCTGTTGTTCAGCATCTTAGCTGTGGAGGGCAGTGTCACTGGCCCTCATAGTGGGATCCGAACCGGGGCCCTCTGGCGTCCCAGGCCAGTTCTTAACCATCGCGCCACTCGGCTGGCCCCTTCCCTCCATTTCTAATATGGCAAAATCTTGGTTTGATTTAGAGAGAAAAAGTGGTTACGTTTCCACCATTCCTTCTAAACCATCTCCAATGGCTTCTTCTCCGATGACCCTGGAACGTTAGGTTCTCTAAGTTCCCATATTCAGCCCTCTTTTCTTTTTTACTCTATATCATTTTATTTGGCCTTATCTATTCCCAGGGAATCAATTACCTTGTATAGATTACTAGTAAAATAATGTAGTCGCTCCCTTAAGCAAGATGTCCATATATTGACTTACGCAAGTCTTTCCTAGTTTAGATAATCTACCAGGGTTTAAGTGGATTTTATAATTTGCTAAAGGTCACATCATATAACCCGCTCTAGATAAAAGAAATTAGTTTATCATGAATGAACTTTGGCACATGATGGGGGCTTCATAAATATTTATTAAACAAATGAGTGAAATAGCCAGATAAGAAATAAGGGATCTAAGCTGTTAGTGGTTAATGATAATATGTCTTTATTTACATATAGTGCTTTTATAGATTATAATTTGAATTGAACTATACTTCATACACATAAACATGCTATTGCTCAACCATTATTGCTGTTGTTTCCTCCAATGCTGGTGATGAATTTGTAGTGAGTGATCTACCATTACTCTTCTATCTGGTCTTCCTCATAAAATGAATGGCACATACTAGTGAATCAATAAAATTATGTTCTACCTCCATGTTTCTTCCTTCCAAGGGACTGCTTCCTATCACTCGCCTTACACATACCTAATCTATGGAAGGTGGAATAGTTCTGGTTATGAAACAGAATAGTACACTTAACTGTGTCTTATGGGGATTAAAATCATGACCTCATGTGTATAACACTTGTAACCAGTGAAGAGATGATTAATCTTTGCATTTGCAAAAATTATCTAAATACTTATGAACATGACTTGGGAAAGGGCTCCAAGAGCTAGATAGGTAAATACTCTAATTATTAACTCAAGGCCAAATTCCTGAACTTTATACTTAGTTACTGAGTGTAAGGAAAATCTTGAAATATCACTGAAGTCACTATAATTTCCTAAATGTGTATATCACGTATCAGACAGGAGTGAGAGAGAATAAAAGAAAGGAAAGAGAATGTATTGGGTTGTTGAAAAGTCATGACGCATTTTTGCAACGAAAAACAGAAAAAATACATCATGATTTTTCCGACAACCCAGTATTTCAACTGAAACATGCATATAACGTCTGCATCAGATGTCTGAGTCTCTTTGGGCCAAAATTACTTTCAGAAAGTGTTAGTTTCCTATAGTCAGCTTAAAGGCTTCCTGGAATGTCATGGCTAAAAATGAATCAAATTCCTGGCTAATTTCCTTCAAGACAAGACAATACAAGATGGCATTACACTGCTTGCTTCTGCCTAGAGCTCCTTCTATCCAAAAATAAATAAGTATATTTAACATGAAAGAAATCCTAAGCCTTTAAAGAAATCTTGGTTTTATTTGTTACATGAGACTCTTGTGTGCATACAATGTGCTATATTTGTCCTCACTTTGTCATGGTTTTAGGCACTTCTAGGCATACCAGAGAGACAGCTTGCTTAAATTACCAAGCTTCTGTGCTCTGAGGAGACACTGGATTAGGAATGAGGCGCCTCAGCTAGACCTTCCCTGCTCTTTCTGAGAATGGTCACATCCTCCAGACAAGCTGGCAACTCCAGATGAATTTCAAGCATTTGAGGAACTAAGTTGGGTGGAAGGGCACCGCTTCACTGTTTTGCCATTGCTTTTTCACTCGATCATTGATATTGAGGTTTACTTGTTTTTACTACATTTTCTATCTTCTGTATATAGGTCTGTGTATAGAAAACATATTTTCTATATACTTCTATGTTTTTATAGTTCTATATATTAGTAGACTCTCCATTCAGTTAACCTCATTTTGAAAAGTAAGATGGTCAGTGTATCAAAAGCCTTAAACTGTTCATAATTTTCCTCCTGGTAAATCCATACCTGGAACTCTTTCCTAATCAAAGCATCCTAAATACCCAAAAAGTTACTGCAGCATTATCATATCGAAAAAGACCTAAATGTCCAACAGGAAGGTGCTAATTAAATAAAGCATGATTATATTTACAAAGAGTTTTTAATAATAATGGCAAATATTTGATATTCTATTAACTAAAAACAATGGATACAAAATTATATTCTTTATATAATTACAGTGTAATACTCTGGCACAGAGTAAGCATTTGTTAAATAAGTAAAGGAATGACTCACCACTATATTAAAAAAAGAAAATACTCTTGCATAGAAAAAGAGGCTGAAATAATATTTATATATTGATGTGTTTAGACTTTTTTCTGTATTTTAAAAATTATTATAATTAACATCTAACATTTTCCTAAGAGAAAACATAAAATTTATTTTGTAAAGGGAATATGTTCAGGGGCATATTGGAGAATTTAACATACAAGAGAAACTGAGCTGCATGCTTAGACTTCTGTTGTTTGTTAACTTTTCAAAATATGATGTATAAAGCTTAAGTTTATCTCCTAAAATAGTATTTCAGATATTCGTTGAGAAATGTCATGCAGGAGAATAAAATATTTTTGATCATCATAAAGCTACCCTTTATCGGGTACCTAATTTATTTATTTATTTATTTATTTATTTATTTATTTATTTTAAAGATTTTTATTGGGTAATTGGGGGATGGGAACAGCGCTGGTGAATTGGGGGAAGAGGAACAGACAAGTTGCTGTTGTTTTTATTCTTCAGTCTAGTTGTGGAGGATGTTGCTTCACTGGCCCAAGCTGGCACCATCATTGCGCTCTTCCTGGGTGAGGCAGATCAGTCGCCAGCCTCTGGACGGCCGCTCATGGCAGCTGCTGGCCACTCACGCTGGCTGCTCACACTGGCTGCTGGTTACACACGGTAGCCCATGACAACCCACTGCAGCAGGGGCTGCAGCCTACGCCGTTGCCAGCGACTCACGGCTGCCCAGCTCCAGGTTGAGCTGTTGTTCAGCATCTTAGCTGTGGAGGGCAGTGTCACTGGCCCTCATATGTGGGATCTGAGCCGGGGCCATCTGGCATCCCAAGCCAGCTCTTAACCAACGCGTCACTCGGCCGGCCCTTGGGTACCTAATTTATATCAGGCTCCCAGATAACGTTTTATACCATTGTTGTGTGGGTCTCAGCCTATTGATAGTGATGCTGTTGGTTAGGAATGCTTGGGGCCAATACTACTTGTGGCGAGCCCCCACAGACATTTCCTCAAATAGATCCAATGTTGTGGCTGGACCAGCCTTTGTGGTTCTTATTATGATTGCAAGATGCACCTAAGCAAACACCATAATGGAACTTTAAAGAATAAGGTTTATTACAGGTCCTGGAGGATATGTGGAATGCCGATGGGCCACGCAATGAGGTCATAGGTGGGAGGGAATGTGAACTTGGGGCTCTGCCTCCATTAGGGTCTGAGAGTGAGGTGTCTAGGGTTTCAAAGGTCCACTTTTTATTGGTGAATTTAAGGCATAAGAGCCAGAATGAGGGCGCAGGAAGGGACAAGCAGTGTCACTCAAGGGGTCGGTTACCTAAGATGCCCAGGGGTTTCTGAAAGAGGGCCTTCATGGGTAGGGGCAGCCTGGTTTCTTACTCAGTTGTTTTGGTAGAGGCTGTGTCATCCAGCTGGCAATAGGATCATTTGAGATGGATGTCTTTGAAATGGGTGCCTCAGCAATGAAAAGCTTAATGTCAGGTACTTATAGTACAATCAAAAAAACGTAATGCCAGCACTTATACTACAACCATTTAATCTAATTTAACTTTTATTTTATTCATTTATTTAACACATTTTTGAGTATCTACTGAATACAAGACACTGTTTTAAGCATAGGAATATAAAGGTGAATAGCAAGAGTGTTTACCATGAAGGAAACTATAAGGAAATTTGACCTTAATCAAATAAGGACAGTAGAGTTATGGGTGCTGACAGACATTTGTGGGGGCATAAAGGAAGGTGATCATATCCAGGTCAGAGGCAAGGGTCACAGGAAAGGCTATGATTGAGTTGAAACTGTAGGACTAAAGCAAAGGTCCCTGGCCCATCAGGCTAGAGGGAGGAAAGCCAAGTCTTGGACATAGTTTAAGGCTACAAGAGGAAGGACCTGACTCCTTCTTCAGAAACCAATGATCAGTAAAATGGCTTTCCCCAGTTTCCTGAAGTCTCCCAATGCAGACATTATGGATATTTTCTAATATACATTTATATTTTTATTTCATGTGCCATTTTACCAACATTGTGCTTTTTCACAATCCTTGCTTTCTCCTAGTAATCCTTTAAGTTTCAGTACATATTCTTAAATGGTTATGAAACACATGATTTTTTTTTTAGAATAAAAATGGCCCATAGAAATCTACTTCTGTAATGATAAAACAAACAACAAACAAACAAACAAAAAAAACTCATGCCTTTAGATCTTGCCAACAGGCTCCTGTTACATATTTAAACAAATGGTTTTCTTAAATTAAGATGGTAAGAGAAAAGAGTAGAAAATAAGTGTTTCTGCAGATTCTGTCAAAATATTAGAGAATAGTGGACAGTTGTAACTTCTTTTTTTTAATTAAAGTTTATTGGGGTGACAATTGTTAGTAAAGTTACATAGGTTTTAGATGTACGATTCTGTAGACATGTTTATATTGACTACTAAATACATCTAGCACTGATCACAGATTTGAGCTTATTTATGAATGATGACAATTTAATACTACCTAATATATATATATATATATATATATATATATATACTTTTTTTTTTGAGAACCATCTATATGCCAGGCAGCCCTCAAAATTCTTTACACAGATTGCCTCCATTAACCATTACACCAACTCTGCAAAGCAGAAAAACTTTCTAATCTGCATGTTACCAATGGCTAATAGTGAAAACTCCATTTGTGTTAACTATTTTTATTAGCCATTTCATATTTCCAGTAAACAAAATCAGACATACTGTAACGGACAAATCAATTTCTAAAGAAGCAATTTAGGGGCCGGCCGAGTGGCTCAGTTGATTAAGAGCTCGCTCAAGAGTTTGAGCTCTGAGCAACAGCGGTTCGAGTCCAGCCCGAGCTGAGCAGCCGCTGAACTACCAATAGGTAGCAGGATGGCTCAGCTAAAAAAAAAAAAAAAAAAAAAACAAAGAAGCAATTTAGTTGCAAGTTGGGTAAACTCTTTTGTTCAAACATTATGCAATCTCCTCAAATTATCAGAGTCCACTAACTCTTAGTTAAGCACTTATACATGGCAAACAGAACATATCTTAGGCTAGGGACAATTAATGGCATTATTATATAATCATAAAACATTCTGCCCCCAAAAGTGCTATAATAAAAATGTTCTTGCAAAGATCCATCTTAAAAGAACATGGTCCTAAGAAAGTGACTTGAATAGAAATAAGTAAGTGAAACAGGATGTGTAGGACATTCCAAAGGGGTCCTCACCACCTATGTTTGCATAGATTTTACCTGGGGCCCATCTAGTTACTAACACTGAGCTGTTTCAGGAACTGCCATGCACACTGAATTCAGAGATCTCCTTTTTCTTATTAACGGATATTAGTGGTTTCCAGGATTAATAAACAAATTCAGAGTTCAGCAAAGGAGGCAGTTATCACATAATAAGTCATAATACCCACAGCTTTGCCATCTAAATAGATAATATCCAAGTCAAGTATTTCTATGGAGTGAATTTTGATAGTCCTTATAGAATGGAATTTTTAAGGAATAGAATCCCCTTTTTCATAAACTATTACAAACCATTGAGACCTCCTTCAGTTTTTCCTGCAGGTGGAGGAAAAAATAGCATAGCTCTGAGGGTGCTTAAGCTTCGTCCAGTGACGTGCAGGTTCTTCAACTGACTGATGGGAAATTGAGACCCAGGATCGCAGGAGTCAGGCTGCTATGAAATAAATAGATGACCCAGTTTGCTTCCTCCTTGATTCTCTTCACAAAATAGTAAATGACAGAGGAGAATTAAAATCCCTTACCCCTAGAGCAATGTCCCTCTGTGATACTTGTGTGATAACTGGTGAGAGATAGATGATGGGGAGAAGTGTGGAGGCTGTAGGCTTGGGCCTGGGAAGAGCTTCAAAACAGTTAACTATTCAGAATCAGAAGCCATTTTTGATGGGCAAGTGGAAAAAAAAGATGCTGATCTTGTTTGTTTGTTTATTACAGGATGAGTATTCTTAAAGAACAGATAGAAAATAATAAAATTCATGTGTATCAGTGAGGGCTTTTTCTTTCACCTATATATGGAGTTTCTTTTAAAATGTGTCTCCAATGCCTCTAAGCAATGAAAACCAAAGCTGTCCAATAAAATCAATTTGATAAATTCTAATAGAGCCTTAAAAGGTCTTTCCATTTATAATTCCATTTGGTAGATCCAGCTTGAATACCAGGATGATACATTTGCTCACCTATAACTCATCAATAAAATAATGATCACAGGACTTAAGTGGTCCCTTGAAATAGGGTCTGGATGTCTGTTCAGATCCTGAGGGGTTAATTTGTTAGTTAGCTGGTTGGTTGGTTAGTTAGTTAGTTAAATAAAAAAATTGTGTTCAATCCTCTTCATAATGGGTAAAGTGGATTGTTTACCTTCTTACCATGATAGTAAAGTGAAAAAAAAGTAAATTGAGATTAAAATGAGGCAGTTATTTTCTCATCTATTCACTTTGGGAAATGATGTTTGTCATCCGCAGGCCCTCCCAACATTTATTGTGTACCTGTGGGCAAGGCACAGCTGGCCTAAGGACATTAGGTGAATCAGGCCATGGCCCAGTGATGGGCAGAGCTCACCACCTAAATACTAATGAGAAAACAGAAGGAAGGTGCCATAATGGAGGCAAATGGCAGAGTCAGCCTTGTACCACACTGAGCTATGGGCTGAAGGAGGTTCAAAATGAGGAAGCTATACCGCTTACCCTCCAGGAGCTCAGGAGACTTATGTGACCTGAGAATTAGGTCAGCTTCCTAGCAGTACAGGAAGGGAACACTAGATCTAAGTCTAGAACTCACTGTCCCATAACTGTTGTAACTTTTGGGCACCTACAGGTCATCAGTTTGAGAAAGGAAATGGCTAAACTAACTCATCAGGAAATGTAAAGGGGCACTTGCTAAATATGTACATGAGTGTGTGTGTGTGTGTGTGTGTGTGTGTGTGTGTGTGTGTGTGTATACTCCTATTTATATATTATAATATATAGCATTTATTGAGAGCTGACCTTGTGCTGTACATAATCCTAAACTCTTTATGTGCATTATTTCATTTAACCCCCATAGTAATCCTATGAGGTTGGTACCATTGTCATTTCCATTGCCTAGATGAAGCAACTAAGCCAGAGATATTAATTTATGTATCATGAGTGGCATGGTCTTCTTTAGAATTGGTTCTCTTGACCCTGCTGCTGCTCTGTATATTGTTAAGATTAGCAAATACCTAATGTGATTAAAATAATACTATCATAAAGATGCTTATATAACCAAAGGGCTTCTAAGCCTTAGCATATTATTTATTTTAAGTAATATTAAATAAAAGAATGTTCTAACATAACCAGAAAAGCCACACAATCTTTGGACGTTCCTAATAATGGAATGTGAATTATGGTCAAACTGCAAATAATATATTAAATTATCCAGAGGAGGAAGTCAAGGATTGAGGTGTGATTTACTTTTTCCTTGGACAGCCAAGGTAATCTGACAAAGCTAAATCATCCAAACTACAAGTCAAGATGTTTGACAAGCTCTTCCTGGCCCCTCTAAAATGCAATTTTGGCAGCAACTTTTTACAGGACATCAATTCAAATACATAAATAGAAGCACATGGGTTATCACAAAGAGGACAGCCCTGAGCTCAAACATTTCCTATTTACGTCTAAAATAGCTGAAAATGTTGTGATTACTTTTTGAACATGTATGCACTGTAGGCTCTTAATTTCTCTTTGCAGTTCCTTCTGTGAGGAAGCAAACAGCAAGGGAAACTAACCTGGTGCAGGAATCAGGAGGCTGTCCCTAGGAGGTGACATTCAAGTATCTCAATTCAAAACAGGACTAAGCGTGAGGGAGGGAAGAGTGGGGAGGAGCATTCTTGGAAGCAGAAGCATGACACAAAGAACTAAAGGCAAGACAGTGCAGAGGTTAGAAATTTAGTGTAACTGGACGCTAGTGCTTGAGAAAAAGCTGAGAGAGTGGAGGCTGGCTGTGGAGCGATTCGTCCCTCGGGCGAGAGAAAGCTATTGAAAGATTTCAGTAAATGTTAACTGTATTTACAATTTCCCAGGCTTGGTTTAAGAATTCATGAAACAATGTTTGTAAAGTACATTTGCAAACTTTAAAAATAAATCCGAAGGAAATACCAAGGTGTTTATATATCTTCTCCCAGATGGCAAACGCAAAACATCCTGAGGTCTTCAGGTAAGAAACTCATGGATCTCCTTTTAATTGTAAAGGGGTTCCCAGACATTTCCTCATGGCTAATCCCATGAAGCCCAAGTTATAGATCAAATATCTAATGGTTGCCAGAGGGGAGAGGGGTTGGGGAGCTGGATAAAAAAGGTGAAGGGATTAAGAAGTACAAATTGGTAGTTACAAAATAGTCACAGGGATGTAAAGTGCAGCATAGGGAATATAGTCAATAGTGTTTCAACAACTATATATAGTGCCAAGGGTGTATAGACTAATCACAGAGATCATTGCATAAATTATATAAATGTCTAACCACTGCACTGTACATTGATGTCAACTGTAACTGAGAAAAAAAATCTATGTGCTTTAAATGACAAATACCTATACAATATAAACAGCTTTGGTAGAATCATACTTCTAAACATGCTTTTGCTCAAAATTCTCTGTGAAGTGACAATCCTTCAGCTGCCTGTGAATTAATTTTTCAGGAACATCCCCAGTCTACCTAGGTAACAACCAACCACCAAGGTTCACAAAACAGCCTCAGTGACTGACTTCTGAGACACGCAATAAACAAGGAACAACCATGATCCATGGAGCTCCTAACACCAGGTAAAGTTGTACAGCTACTAAGCACTTGAGAGAAACATGAACAAGCCAGATGAATAAAACCCAATTCCAAGACCCAATGGGTCATGCCACAACATGCCTAAGTCATCACTACTTTGCCAAAAGCTACACACAATAGGCACAAATAAATCATCTCTTTTTATCCTTTTTTAGCCTAAGGGCGATGATGAATGATTATGACCACCTCTCTCTCTGGAACTTACAATCTTTATGCGTTTTCATCCATTCTACAAATTTTATTGGGCTTCTGCTGTGTTCTGGGCATTATGTTGGGCACCAGAAATTAGAAATTACTATGACCTAGTAACCTGCCTTTGAATTGCTCACAGTGAAATGGAAGAGGTAGGCAGGTTTATATGTATTTGCAACATAGAGTCAGGGCTAAGAGGGTATTGGAATATACAAGGCATTATTTGAAACTATGGGCATTATTTGAGCATATGTTGTCCCTAGAACCAGGGTCAGAATAAAAAATAAACAGGAAGCCCCAGCTGCAAGGTCTTACCAAACAATCCATTTACTCAGGACAACAGTTAATCTTTAATAGGAAAAACAGGAAGCATCCTATTCAAAATCCAGTTGAAGGATGCAGGCTGAATATTCATTAGGATGGGGGTGGAGGGGATCAGGGGTGAGAAAATAGCAGGAAGCCAGAAACACATGTGGCATGAGAATTTCTCAAACTGTTGAGATGTGTTTCCTAGACAGCTTCCACAGAAGAGGGATGTTGAAATTTTCCAGTGTGAGATTAAATATGACACTGATTACTAGGTTAGATAATAAAATATTCTTCAGTTCCTGATAATTGTTGGTTCACAAACTCTATATGCATTTTAACATTAAGGCATATGAGAGTAAAATATCATTTGCTTTCTGTATTGCCATTTAAAGTCAGATTAAAGGAATATAGAGGCAGCATGAAATGATAATTATAACGTTGTGCAGGCAGGAGAGCTAACAAAGAAAAATACACTTTCTTCTTGATTTTTTTGTTGTTGTTGTTGCTGTTGCTGTTATTAAGCCACTGATTTCCTGGTACTGATAAATACTATCATTGGGCTTGGCTGAATGATTGGTGGACAGGTAAGTCTAGAGGTGGATTGCCAGAGAAGGGGTCATGTATATACAGTAGTGCTATAAACACAAGACAATAAAATAGCACCAGAAGAATAAGTGTCTGTCTTTTTCACTTTACGTCTCTGCAAAAGAAAGGAAAAAATACATATTGGCAAAATAATTAGCAGTCAGATGTCTTGCTGAATTGAGACATCATCTCTGAATGCAGCTCCTCCAAGGGACAGCTAAGACATTTTAAAGGTGACCTACAAAGAGGGTCTCATTATAAGAGCTGAAAAATAGTTGCTGGCAATATTTAAGTAGAAGCTAAATGCATTTGGCTGTGCTGCATAAAGGAAATCAATGTTCTCTATTAGCTAAATTTGAGGTCATTTGCGTTTACTTTCCCAGCCCGTAAGAATTTATAGTCAGACAACCCAATTCTTTCAGAGTGAATCACAGCCCTCTCACCTTCCTTCCCCTCCCAGCTCCGCCTTCCCACTCCACCACCAGTCTGCATGCTTCTAACTCACTGACAAACACACAAAGCTTGGCAGGATCCTCCCTTTGTGTTCAGGTTCTTTTTTGCACATCTTGCTAGGGGAATGGATTGGGGTGGTGGCAGCAGCAGCCTGAATCCTCACAGTGCCACTCTGACATCAGAGCCTCTGATGGGTATACAGAGAACACCCAGCTCCAGTAAGGAGAGGGTGGACATATGAGGCAAATGACACTACATACTCTGGTGTCACCTCCCTCTCCCTCCCCAAAACACAAGTGCAGCCTTGAAGGAAAAAAAGAGTCATAGAAAGGCTGCTTGCTGCAGGGAAAGGTCATGGCCGTGTGTTTAGTAAGGTGGGGAAGTCTGGAAGAGGGAATTATTAATTTTATTTTATTTCATTTCATTTCATGAATAAAGGTTTCAAGGTTTGTTGTCTGAACTTTTTTCAAGGAGCCCTAGCTCTTTTCCTCACCACCATTCTAGCTGAGTCCCCCAACACTTACATACTTTTTTTAAAGAAGGATGGAGGAAAACTTTGGGAGGAAGGATGGAGTGGTCACATACTCCTATAGCCATAAGTTCTCTCCCCAGAAAATGAACACACATACAACATTTTTGCAAAAAAAAAAAAAAAAAAGTTTTGGTTCTCCCCAAATCCTTTAAATAGTCTGCTTTTCTCCAAGTCAGAAACCCACCTTGGAGCTCATGAGAAGGGGTTGCCCTCCAGCCCTTTGTCCAGGTAAACTTAGCCATCAATCAACACTAAGATGTTGTTCCCAGGTGCAATGCTGGCTCGGAATTCTGAACTGTCCTCTTTTCACACCTAAGACCCAGCCAGTTGTGCTACTCAGAAACTCTGCCCTTTACTAAGCACTTTCATACACATTATTCTATTGAAATCTTCTGGAACTTGATGAGGTCAGTCATCCCATTTAGAGATGAGCCCCTGAGGTGTTAATGCATCTTGTCTGAGATCACACCCCTAGTGAAAGTGCAGCTGGAAATCCAGCTGTATCTCTTGACTCCAGAGCCCTGCTTTGTCCTCCATATCTTGCAGCTTGTTTTTAGAGTCTAATATTTTAATCCCTCATGACTGGGCACTTAAAATGTGATTCTGATTCAAATATTTGCACAAGACTTTGGGAACCCAGGGAGTTCCACCTTCAGGATCAAAATTACTTTTTTGGTTCTAAAATTCAAAGCATTCTTTGGCATTGCATGGCATGAAAATAAATACTTTAGGTGTACATTTGTATGGGCAGATTGTACATAAATGGGTCCTTCAACATCACCATGAGATTTGGCTTGGCATTACTCTTCAATACTCCCTGATCGGTGGTGACTCATTTGTGGCCATTCCACTTCTCAAAACAGAGCAAAAATTAAAGGTGATAAGGAGCATAGGATGTGAAGTGAACTTGTTACCAGAGTTAACTTTTCTCTGCTTCATTCTTTTAAAAATTTTCATAAGAAAGCAATTTCAAATAAATCATCTCATCTCTCTGGGATATAGACTCCCCCTCTACAAAACAGGCATAACTCTGGTTGGCCTTTCTGTATAAAGCAGAGGTCTGAAGAGGACAAAGTTCTTCCAAGGTCAAAAGGCTTCTGAGCTCCTGAGTGACGGCGAGTGCATTAGTGTTCTCCGGCTGCCAAACAAAGGACCACAAACTGAGTGGCTCAAACAACAGAAATGTATTGTCTCACCACACACACACACACACACACACACACACACACACACACACACACTTTGGCATTCAGTTGAGCCAAAGAAGACCTTCAGTATATGAGTTGTCATCTGTTGCAAAGCTGAGCTGTTGGAGCCCCCTATGTATAATGTTAAGACTGTTTTCTAAAAACTTTCTGCCTGCTTGGATTTGGAAGAATGTCAAGAATTAACTTAATAATTCTACTCCTAAGAAACACGCTTCTAGAAAATATCTATACACAACGCTGTACACACACACACACACACACACACACACACACACACACACGCACAAAGGTGTTCATTTGGGCTTTTCCTTTAAGTAGGAAAAAAACCCAAACTAAGGCTATTGTTAGGAAATGCTTTTCAAATTTTGCATTTATCCATACAATGGAATGAATCCACTGACTTTAAGACATATTTTTGGAGATTTTTCAATGTCTTTGGAAAATGCCCACAAAATAATTATTAAAAGAAAAAAGTAGGCTATATGACTGTATGAAATGATAAAATTCTCCAAGAGGTTAAATGGTGTTTATCCTTGAGTTTTAGTATTATGGGTGTTTTAATTTCCTTCTTTAGACCCTTCTGCATTTTCTAAGTTTTCATTAATGAATGTGTTCTAATTATAAATAGAAAAAACAATCATAATGGAAGCAGAAGGAAGAAGCCATGCCTTGTTCTTTCTCTTATGCCTTTCCATCCCACCCTGGTCCTCTTGTGGCATTTCCCGGCTTCTTGTTCCTATACCCACCTAAAAAGTAAACCATGCTGGATCTGATCCCTAGCCCAGGTCAAACTTGCTTTTCCTCAGTAAGAGAAGCCTCTCAGTCTTAATTTCTCTTTTCCTCCCACTGCCCTTCACACTCCTGATTCCAACACAGAGAATCTCGACAACTGCTGCAAACAGCAAACTGGTCTTTACACCATGGCCCTCTAAGGTGCCAATTGTCTCGGGGCCAGAGTTAAATCCCTGAGGGGGAGATGAGGAAGAGGAGGAGAGGGAAGTGGGGGAGGGGAGGAGAGAGAGAGAGAGAGAGAGAGAGAGAGAGAGAGAGAGAGAGAGAGAGTAGAAGAAGGAGGAGGAGGAGGAGAAGGAGGAGGAGGAGGAGAGAGAGAAATAGGATAATCTGGGAATCAGGCTTCCTGGATGGAACCTGCCCAGTTCAGACAGCAATGAATGAGGAACACAGGCCTCTTCCCCATGTTTGGAACCCTGGCCCTGAGCCCTGAGCTGTGCAGTCTATTTATCCTCTGTGTGGGCTGAACAGATGAAATTGCTTTAGCTGAAGGAAGTGGGGTGAATTTACTTATTTATTAGAGTCACAGGATGCATCCGTCACACCAATGTCTGGATCTCCTTGAATCATAAGACAAGTACACACTTGAGCACACACAGCCCTGGGGGCGCTCCAGTCCCAAGGCCCACAGGCTGGGTGGGTGTCCCTCTGTCTGTGCATACAGGGGATGTGCTGGCTGGCTGGGCCAGCTCTCTTCCCAGATGCATGTTTGATCGTTTAGCGATGTCCACAAGATCACACCACTGGAGAGAAGCGGCTGGTTATTAGGACTCAGATTTCCATCTTCCCACCACTGCAACACTGTGACGCAAGGCTCTGCTGAGAGCTTTAGCAGCCTCACAGTTCCAGCCAAGTGTATAGTGCGAGGCTGGAGACTCATTAAAACAAACCATCCCAATGGCATTTCTTTATATTCTTCTTTCCTTTACCCTCCCCCCTTAAACCTGGCACCCTTCCCTGCCCCTCCTCCCATAGACAATGAACCATTTAACAAAGAACATGGCTTTGTTTCATCTCCCACCTGTTCTAATATATCTTAGGCTGAAATGCCACAGGCCCATCTCTGATGAATATTAATATTAAACTTGTCTCCCTCCCAGCATCAATCACTCCTCCAGACCTCAGAAGTCAGCCTCGCCTCCCCTGCAACTCCCCTCTCCAATTCCCTTTTCTCACACACCCACCACAGTTTCATTTCTCCCTTGCCTACCTCTGTTCCCAGACAGAGGCAATGTGTGAACGTGTCCCCACCTGAGACAAAGAAAGGAGCCTTTGTTATACCTGCAAGATCCTAAATATTATCATCATTTAATTACTGCCATTCTCCCAGGCCAACTGCTTGGCAGCAGGCTCCCCTCTAGTTAAACAGGCTTTTAAGTTTTCCCAGGGAGACTGCATCAGAGATAATTTGTGAATGGAGACTAATTTGAGGTGTTGCCACTGGCATAAAGAGGTGACTGACTCCAAGGTAACCAAGCCTTAAAAGACAAACTGGGAGAAAAAGGTTATGCATTTCCTTCCGGCACAGATCATCTTTTGGAAACAGCCGTTACTCTCAGATTCAATGTCTTGGGCACAAACCAATGTACTACATTAATCACTGGCCCAGATTCAATTCTTCTTCTTCCTCTTTCTTTCTTTTTTTACCACCAGGAGAGCTGGGTCACATTCATTATGCTTTTGTGCTCAATCAAAAGGACAACTTTATTTCAGCCTTCTGGAATGTACATCGGCCAGGAGTGTCCAGTTGACCCTAAAAGGTGTCAGAACCTTTCAAGTTCTGAAATGTTGCTTGATCTGTAAAAAGACCAAAGCATTCCACACCTGAAGTGACAACATTCCAGGCAAAAATGGCCAGCGAGAAGCCTTTGGAAATAGAAAGGCTGATTTGTTGCATTTGCTAATGTGACTATAGGAACACAGGTACAACTCACACCGCCTGGACATTTCTAACTTCATTCAGTCAGGTCATAACCCTCCCATTTCCTTATGATGTTCTCATGGGAAGGGTCTGATTATGTATTTATGTAGTATCCCACTGGAAATGATTCTTCAGTTGCACTCATTTTTGGCCACCTGTATTGGAATAAAATAATCTCATCCTGATTGTCCATTACCAATATTGGAGGACAGAAGAGAGTTAACACTTCTATACTCAGCTTTTCTTTCTCTATAATATTATTATTATTATTATTATTATTATATAATTGATATATAACATTGTATAAGTTTAATAAAATGCATTGATTTGATACATTTATATATTGCAATATGATTACTAACTGGAATATGTATTAACTAAACATTTCTATCAGGTCATGTAATCGTCATTCCTTTTTGTGGTGGCAACAATTAAAATCTAGTCTCTTAACAACTTTGAAGTCTATAATACAGTATTGTTGACTATGATCACTATGCTGTGCATTAGGTCTTCAGGACTTATTTATCTGCTAGTTGCAAGTTTGTATCCTTAAACTACATCTTCCCAATTCCCTTACCCCCCCAAGCCCTTGCTAACCATCATTCTACTCTGTTTTTATGAGTTCAGCTTGTTAAGATTCCATATATAAGTGATATCATACAGTATCTTTCTCTGACTTATCTCACTTAGCATAATGCTCTCATCTAGGTTCAGCCATGGTGTTGTAAATGGTGGAATTGTTTTCTTTCTCATGGCTGAAAATTACTCCATCATCAGAAATTACTTTTAGAGCACACATTGCTTCCAACCTAATGAAATTACAGTAATAACTAAGAAAACTTATGGCAGGGTTAGGAGAAAGCAGTCAAATTTGAACTTGGGTGAACTCTGCAGACAGAAATCAATGACAATGTAGACAAAAAAAGGAAAGAAAAAAAGGGAGAATAGAGCACATATCCCCATAATGGCAAAACTTTCTTTATTTTTAAAAAGATTGGATAGTTCATCTATTATCCTACTGTTTTCATGTCTTTAAAAGATATGTATCAAAATTATCTGTCCCATGTATTTTTCCATTATCAGCCCCAAAGTGACCATTATTTGTAAGTGTTCACATTAAAAATGAAAAGGGTGTTTGCTTTGCAGTTATTGCTCCTTTGGAATCTCTTCAAGTGGGGGTTAGAGGGGTGTAATGTAATCTGAAGAAAAACATAGGAAGAGTCAAGAAAGAAAGTTTAGGGGTGTTTGGGGATGTCACCAGAAATGGTACTCTGACAGACCTTGATGAGAAAGGTGAAATGGTAGGTTTGGGGTTTCCTGCCTAGAGAATTGCCCCATTTAGAGACATTAATGTTTAATTTACTTCACTTACCAATAACATTTCCATCTTGAATTGTCCTCTTTGTTCTGGTATTGAAAATATCATGTGCTGGAGGGACCTCTTTCATAAAACCTGGTTAGGAACCACTCATGTGAGTGTTCAAGGAAGCTTTTTGATCCCAACATGTCTGTGTCAGCAATCGAGTAGTTTGCTGAGATCTTACAGTATCTCACTAGAAGATTGGAGGCGTATTCTCTGGAGAGGGGAAAACAGAGGGTCTCTGGATAGGAGATGGCACTGAGGGGGAAGCCATACTGAAAATGGGGTCACATACCAATGTGGAGCTTCTCTAGCTTCTTTCCTCGGTTGACTCCTAAAATACCGGCAGCCAGGATGAGACCTTGGCTTAGAAATTTATTCTCTGTGAAATATGAGCATCTCAAGACAGGGAGGGAAAAACTAAAAGTATTAACATTAGGAATCTCCCCCAAGAAAACAGTGCAGCGAGATCACCCTACCACAAAGGCCACTCATGGGCTCAGAGCTCTAGCAATCAGCCTTTTAGCACCTCATATGTAAATATGAGCAGAAAGCCAAGGGTCAGACATTGGAGGAAATCATATAAATTACAAAGACTTAGACAAACCAATGCTTTAAAGTACTAACTAGGAGGAAACAAAGACTATACAGGGAGTAAGAAAAAAATAAAATTTAATTAATGATAGTATTCTCAGCAAGCTAGTGTAATGTACTGGACCCACGAAGTGAAATTAGATGATCTACAAAATGAACATTGGGATGCATAAATCGTATTTTATTCACACAATAGAATTCCACACGGCAATGAGACTGAATAATTATTGCTGTGTGTTGTGCTGACTCTCAGGGACATGATGTTGCATAAAAGAAGCCAGACACAAAAAAAGTACATATTCTGTGATTTTGCCTATATAATGTTCACAAAAAAAGCTATAGTGTTAGAAGTCAGATGGTGGTTACTTTTTTGGAGGGAAGGCGTGGAGAAAATCTTTTAAGTTTCCAATGCAAAAATAAAAATAAAGCAGGTTTTATACAAAGGATCAAGAACCAGAATGGTATCAAATTTCTCAACAGCAACTGGAAGCTAGATGATAATGAAACAATGCCTTTGAATTTCTGAGCAAAAGTGATTTCCATATCCAGCCAAATTATCTATTAATTGTGAAAAGACACTAAAAGTATTTTCGGATACAAAGTCTTTAAAGATTTACCTTCCTTTTACTTTTTTCTAAGCAAGCAACTGGAAGCTCTTGGAAGCTAGAGATATTAGAAATATACCCAGAAAAAGGGAGACAAGAGACTCAGGAAACAGACGAACCAATGGAAGACAGAAGAATGGCAAGTCCCAACATCACAGCTAGGGAAAGCCTGAGGTGACAGATATGCAGCAAACCTAGAGAGCCAGCAACCTAGAGTGACACAGGTTAGAAGACTCTGAAATAAGAGGTGGGTTCAAAAAGAGAAATTGATAGAATATATAGGAAAGGGATTTACATGACTAGGGAAGTTAGGATTTTATAATATATATATTTGCATATCTAATATATATGTGTGTGTGTATATATATATATATATATATATATATTTGCATATATAATATATATGTATATATATATATTTGCATATCTAATATATATGTATATGTATATATACATAAATATTAGATATACAAATATATGTATTAGCTATGTGTACTATTGCTATGTGTATATATTTATATTGCATATGTATAGCACTGTAATTACTATCTTATGCACATTATAAAACAAAACATGAATAAGAAAACAAATACCTAAACAAGAGCTCTATTTTCTTACCTCACCCCCTGCTTGCACCCCACAGTGCACCCCTAATAAAAGAGATAACTTCCTGGTTTTAGTTGATCAGATTAGCTGGGGGAGATCAAGCCACAAGGAAATGGGCCACAGAAAATGGTAAACGTTGGCAACCGGAAGAGAAGATCAAATACTGGTAGAAGCCCACCTCCACTGTGGTGGGTCTTGCTGGGCACCACAAGGCGGGTTCTGGGGAGCCCAGGCCAGCAGCATGACGTTCTAGGGCCTTAGAAGACCTGGGCTTCAGGATCAGAGATTCATAAATTCTTGGAAAAAGCAAATGCCTTCAACACCATCTCAGTTACTTCTCTCATGTTACCAGTGAGAACAATTTATACTTCAGAATCTTGCTTAAATCTAGTTCTAAATCCAATGAACATATCTGCATTTTATGGATGCCCAAATGAATGTATAAAAAATAAATATAAAGGGATCCTATGTATGTGTAGTTTTCTGTCCTAATTGTCTTCCATAGTCAATCCATGCTGCCAACTCTCTGACTTGCTGCCCTCCAGGATGTGAAGTCTCTCCTAATCAATGTCTCCACAGTTCTTACACAGTCTCTGAGCCAGAGTGGGGTAGTTTCTTCAGGAAACGTTCTCTGAAATATTTCTGAAGAGCTTCACAGAATCCTCCTTATCTAATAGATAAGCCAAAAATCTGACTCCAGGCATGTCTTCTTTTCTTGTTCTATCACAGAACAATAAAGGTGAAAAACCTTTTTATAAGGACTTAGGTCTTCTTAGGACATTTTAAAAGTAAATAGCTTTAGTCCTAAAGGATAGAGACAGTCTGCCTAAAGCAGAGTATATTTAAGTGGCTAGATTTAATAAATTCCAACTTACAAGTTGAGCTCATTGACCGTAATTGCTTGCAACAGCAGGCACTAAACACAGAGATTAGCATAATTGTGATTGTAACTTCTATTAGCATTTATAAGCATAACTAGAACCAAATACTGGGCTACGTTGAGAAGGCTGCACTAAAATTTCTCTTGTGAAAGCGTGAAAAAGTACTCACTGCTTCACCAGGATGCAGCATGGTGATGAGGCGATAGACTGGCTCTGTGGCCTTGAACCTCTCAGCATCAGCAAACTACTGTGTGGTTATTCAGCAGACACTGTAAAGGTGTGCTGGCTGAGGTCCTCTTCTTCTGCTTAAGGTGGAGTAACAAGGACAGATCTTTGCCTGCTGCCTGAAACAAACATACACACAAACAAAAACAGCAAAATGTATGAAACAAGTTTTCAAGACACTGGCTCTCAGGCCACCAAGGATAGTGATCTCTGAAAGACAGGAAACAAATTAGGTGAGCCCTACCGGGAGTATGGAAATGGAAGTATTCTAGTTTAAGGCTCTTACACTATATATGAAGTGGTTGATTATCACTTACAAAAAGACGGTGACACGTTAGAGCTGAATACTATATGCTACACACTGTACACTATACACTATATCTTAGCAGCCATGAAAATAACAAAACAAAGACTTATGGCTAATAAGTGAACAAAGAAGAATAAATGGAATCGTAAAAAATAATAGTGAATCCAAAAGATGGCAAAAATTAGGAAAAGGTCAATAAAGAACAGATGGAACAGATAGAAAACAAACAACAAAATAATAAACTTAAACCTAACTATATCAATAATCATATGTAAATTATCTAACCACCTCTGATTAAAAGGTAGAGATTGTCTGATTGGATAAAAAAAAATCAAGACCTAATGAATACTATGTATAAGAAATGAGCTTTAAATATAAAGACACAGATAGGTCAAAGTAAAAACACAGAAAATAATATACTATGTTAATACTAACCAAAAGAAAACTGGACTGGCAGTATAATATCAATAACAGAGAGGCAGGTAATGACAGAGCTTTAAACTACATGAAGCCAAAACTGACAGAAGTATAAAAAGAAATAAACAAATCCAAGATTATAGTCAGCAATTTCAATAATTACCTCTCATTAATCATTAATAGCACAAGTAGAAAGAAAATCAGCAAGCATACATAAGATCTGAAAGTCACTATTAACCAACTTGACATAATTGATACAAAATATTCCACCGAACAATAGTAAAATACACATTATTTTCAAATGCACATAGAGTGTTTACCAAGATAGACCATATTCTGGGCAACCAAACAAATTACAAAAAATGTTAAAATGTTCAGGTTATACAAATTATGTTCTCATATAACAGTGGAATTAAATTAAAATCACATGTGGAAAGGTCTCTGAAAAAAATCACAGATATTTGGATGATGGAAACTAAGTAATATGCTTATAAATATTAAATGGATTAAGTAAGAAATAAAAAAAGAAATTAGAAAATATTTTCAACTGAACAAAAATGGATGTATCAAAATTTACGGGATGCTCTTAAAGCAGTACTTAGGGGAAATATATAGTACTAAATGTTATACACTAGAAAAGAGGAAATTCTTAAATCAACTACCTCAACTTCCACCTTAAGAAACTAGAAAAAGGAAGAAAATTGAATGCAAAGTTACAATAGTGTTTGAGTGTACATATATATATATATATATATATATATATATATATATATATATATATATATTAGCTGAGTTATCCTGCCACCTGTTGGCAGTGGCAGCTCAGCTCAGGCCGTGAATCGAACCGCTGTTGCTCAGAGCATGCACTCGAGCGAGCTCTTAACCAACTGAGCCACTCGGCTGGCCCCCATGTACATATTTTGTTAATGATAGCTGCTTTAAAGTCCTTGTCAGAAAATTCCAATATTGTGTCATCTTATCACTGGCATCTGTTGATTGTCTTTCCCTATATAAGTAAAGGTTTTTGTAGCTCTTTATATGCCAAGCAATTTGGCTTTGTATCCTAGACATTTTGAGTATCGTGCTGAGACTCAGTCTTGTTTATATCTGCTGGTTTGATAGTATTTAAAATTCTGGTGTTCCTTCCCGATCTGCCTGCTGATATTGCTTTTTCAGAGTTCTCAAGTAGCTGTCCTTGTATCCTGCCCAGGGTTTATAGATGAATTCCATGGGAAATAAAAAAAGGGTATTACTTCATCTGGTCGGCAGAATTCTAAGCTGGGTTTCAAGATTCCTGCCCCCTGATGTATAATAGATGCCCTTTACAATCTCCTCCCCTTGAATGTGAGCAGGATTCATAACTATGGTGGAATATCACTCCCATGATTATGTTACTTTATATGGCAGAAGGGATGTTAGAAATGTAATGGAGGCTCTAATCAGTTGACTTTGAATTAATCAAAAGAAAGATAATCCTAGATACACTTGATCTAATCAGATGAGCCTTTAAAAGAAGTCAGAGAGATTCAAGGCCAGATAGGCTTTCTGGCTGGCCTTGAAGATACAGCCTCCATGAATTCAACAGCTACAGGAAATGAACTCTTTGCACAGCCACATGAGCTTGGGAAGGAGACCCCAAGCCTTAGATGAGACCCCGCCCCAGTGACACTTGATTGTAGCCTTGTGAGACCCTGAACAGAGAATTCATCTGAGCCCCGCTTGGACTTCTGACTTACAGAAACTACGCTTTAAGCCTCCATGTTTGTGATAATTTGTTACACTGCAAAAACCTAATATATTTTATCCTACCTGGAACAGTACTTAAAACAAAGAACGTCTAGGTACTCTTTGTGTGTGCAAATGTTATCCTGAAAATGTTGATTATTTCTCCGTATGTTTTCTAACAAATCTCTTTGTTGGTTTTCCTTTCTCTGAATTCCCAATATAGTATGAGAGGAACATCCGAAAATTTCAAATCTGATCAGCATCCACTTCCCAGCAGTGTTGAATGTAGCAGCTCATTTCTGTGCAATGATAAGCTGCTCCATTACTTCTATTTCCTTTGCCCCTTTTGGCTCATCAAGCTGAGTTTTAAGGAAGAAAAGTTAACCTTATTATGTTATTGCATTAATTATTGCCATAGGAATCACTCAACAGGGACAAATAGCAAGCCTCGTATAATTAATAAACTAGAAGAAACAACCATTTGTAGCCACCCGTCAGATAAGCCAAATTAAAGTCACCATGAAGTGACAGTTTGTTTTCACCCAGACAGGACAGTTGTCAAAAGAAAGCGTTATTTCCAAGTGACATATGAGAAGTGTCATATCCTTCTAATCCACATGTGGGGACATAGGACACATAGAAAAAGGCAGCATATCTCTTGGGATGTTCCTTGAGGGAAAAACAAAACAAAACAAAAACAAAAAACAACTCTAATTAAATTGTTTGGGAAACACTAAATACAAATGGGTCCCTCTTATAGATGCATAACCCTTAATAGAGAAAACCCAGGTTTGTACAGCAGAAAAACCTGTTTAACTTGGCTTATGTCAGAATTCCCCATACTTATTTACTATGTGCTCTGTCCAGGTTTTATAGTTGAGTTCAGTGGGTGGTAAATGGAGATGTGTGTTTACTTCACACGGTAGGCAGAGTCATTTCCCTGGCACACTTATTAATCCCTGGAAAAGCAAATGTTCTTGCATGGAAAATATTTGGGGAAATGTGGACCGAGAGATTTAAATTCACTGTGTGTTTATTTATCCTGTCCCCTCTTTCTGGTGATCGCCCACGCTAGGTCAAGGCTTGATCACATGTGAACTGGTGAGAAAAATTCCTAGCAAATTACTCTCAAATAGAAATGGCCACCCCAACTTCCCCTGAAGCTGATGTGAGGCGCTAATGCACTCCACAGTCTCCTGAGATAAAATGTATCCTCTAACTCAAGAATTTCAGGCATCACTGATCAGTCATGGCTTATCACTCCAAATCATTCAACAGACATTTTCTAAGCACCTGCCATGTGCTGGGCTCAGTGCATTACCAGCATGCCCGTAGCACACTGATTTTGCCAGCTCAGATGGTGTAGCCATGCTAAGGAGGTATCGAGGAGGTATGGTAACTTATGGACCACCCCAGAGGCTTCTGGGGAAGAGGATGAGTGGCCAGGCTGGGGGTGACTGTCAGCCCAGGTACAGAGAACCTCAAATAAGCTCATGGAGTGAGAGCTGGTTTGACTGCTCAGGCAGGGCCTTGGTTAGGCTTGGATGGGTAGAGAACTCATCCCCCAGAAGCAAAGCCGATTTGCAGCAGACATTAGCTTAAATCAACCCCAGATGGAAATTTCTTCAAGTTAAGAGCAAAGAAAGAGTAGGAAAGAGGGAAGAATAAGAAACAAAGAGAATAAATTGCTTTCCATTTTGCATTGATTCTAAGATGCACATTTTCCCCCCACGGTTTAACATCTTCAAACTCTCTGAAATTGAAATACATCCTCTGATCCAAAGCACCTTACCATCGCTGTCCTCCAGTATCAACATGACCTAGTTGTCATTGCCTGCATGTGCAAACTTGTTCACAGCCATTACTGTTGTCATCACTTCAATGGGATTATGTGCAGTGTTGGTGCTACATGTGCTGGATTTAATTGCCGTGTAAAACGTCTTCAGAAAGATTATGCTGTGATTCAGTACTGACAAGAAAACTTACAGTGTATTCGGAAAGGCCAGGAGACAGAGCAGGGGGGCAGATATTTGTTATTTGTGAGGTGCATATTCATTAAAGGAGAAATGATTGCAATTCCATTATCTCTTGCAAAACAAACTCAGTGCTTATACCTTAAAGTATGGACCATGGACCAGTGGCATTACCTGGGAGGTTGTTAGAAATGGGGAACCTCAGACTCTACCTTAAACCTACTGAATCAGTATCTGTATTTGAGCAAAATTCCCAGATTGCTGCACATATGTTAAAGCTTGAGGGCCTTAGAGGACATAAAGTGAAAAGTTACATTGAATTGTTGAGATACTTGCAAAGAAATGTCCATCAGAAGTTATATCCATCTGAATCCAATAGAGCCAGATACCTTCACAAGAACTCCTTGCCCCCGGGCGACCTGCAAATTGGAAGAAATAAATCTCACCTCAGTTCTCCTGCTTCCATCACCTGAGACAAGGAGTGTGTGAGGGATGAGCTGCATCTCATGTAACTGTGGCAAAGTGAATGTCCCTGGATGCTCCAAAGACCCTATTCATGAAGGTACCTGGTACTTTCCTGCAAACCAAGAAATCTACCCTCTATCTGTACCATCTCTTTCTCCCAAATTACCAATTTTATGTGTGCAGAGGCTACAAATCAAGTTTTTAATACAAGTTGGTCTGGTGTCAGCTGAAGAAGCAGCAATGAGTCAGGGTAGCTCTCACCCCATGACTTTGATGTTTCTTACCAATTTTTTTTTTTTTACTGATACAATAGTCCCCTGTCTCTCCTTATCTGCAGGGAATATGTTCCAAGATCCTCAGTGGATGCCCAAAGCTGCAGACAGTACCAAACTCTATATATACTGGTTTTTTCTATACATATAGACCTATGGTAAAGTTTAGTAATTTATAAATTAGGCACAGTAAGAGAATAACAATAATAACTAATAATAAAATAGCACAATTACAACAATAGACTGTAATAAAAGTTACATGAATGTAGTCTTTCTCTCAAAATATCTCATTGCACTGCACCCGCTTTTCACTTAAAGGAAACACTTTATGGCTTCTCTTTGGCATATCTGAGTTGCTAGCATCACTACTCTTGTGGTTTGGGGCCATTATTAAGTAAAATAAGGGTGACTTGAGCACAAGCACTGAGATTCAGTGACTGTCAACCTGAGCTACTATGTGACTAACAGGTGGGGAGGTGATGGACAAAGAGATGAGTCAAGTCCTGGGTGGGATGGAACCAGCCTTGTGAGATTTCATCAGGCTACTCAGAACGGTGTGCAATTTAGAACTTATGAATTGTTTATATCTGGAATTTTCCATGTAATATTTTCAGACCAGAGTTAACCAGGTAACAGAAACTGCAGGTAATGGGAGACCACTGCACACTACTTCTAGCATGCGTTACAGCTAACTGTAAAACTAGCACACTGTATTACACTTCATCCTGAAAGGCAGGCAGGATTTTGTTCTCATATTTTTTATAGGTGAATAAGCAGTGGCTCAGAAAGCTTAAGTCAGTCACTTAAGGACCAACAGCCCCTGAACGACTTAACCTGATATTTAGACCCCAATCTTAAGGAATTTCTCAAGGACGAGACTCTGCCTCTTTTAAGGAAGTCCTACCCAACTCTGATGTAGGCACTGTTTGTAAGTCACTATCCATTTCCTTCACCCCTCTTGACCCACGTCTTATTTCGTGAGAAAATACCACATCTTGGTACAGTGTATTTTTCTCCCTGAGATTTGCTGACACCTGCTGACTCATGGAAGGATAGCACTGAGAAACGTTTCCATTAAAAGGCCGTTGTGGTGCTGCTGTGCAAAGCCACAGGCCAGAGGGGGCCACCGTGAACTTTACTGGAGGAGGCCATGAAGATGACAGCAGTGAGCCCTAGAAAAGACCTCAGGAGATGTGAGCACGCCCAGGTCTCAGGCCAGGCAGTCAGAGCCACACGACTCCCAGTCATGCCACGTTAACACTCTATTGCCTACTGTCTGACACGAGGCTTCAGACAGTCTGTGTTCTGGGCAGTATGTGATAGGTGATTAATTTCTAATAATACAAGTAATAAAACTCGCTGGATAACTGAGCAAATTGCTGCAACTCCTTGCCTCCGCTTTCCTGTGGCTCTCTCCTGTGGGACAGATTCTAGAGTTATCCCAACTAAATTCTTATTGATACTAGGTAGCTTAGATTAATCACACACACACACACACACACACACACACACACACACACACACACACACACGCGCGCGCGCCATATCTTTTGCTGACAACAGTTGGGTCTAAAGACAACCATGAAGTCTGAGCTTTTAAGAGAATGAAGTACCGCTTCTTCCCATTAGGTGGAGCCAAACGACCAGGTGAAGTACACTGCAGCTCTGCCATCCTGGCCTTGACAAGTATTTTCCAGTATTTTGTTACATTTGATAATCTTTAAGTTTGCTGGAATCACGGAACAAGTTAGTAGGAAGCCCACATACATCCATTTCATTCATATTTCCACCACATCAGCCATCTTTTGTTCATAACTTGCTCTTCCGTCGGAACAACCTCATTATGTGTAGATGAGACTCAGACCTTCCACGCCTTGCCTTCCTCCTGGTTCTCTCTCTCTCAGGCCTCAAACTGGCAAATCAAAGTATAAAAACTCAAAATACCAAGATGCTTCACTTCAACCTTGATGACAAAAAAAAAAAAAAGGAAAAGGAAAGAGACTATTTCTAGTTTCTGTTGAGTACCTACTATATTTCAGGCATTTTAACATGTCACTTGATCCCAATAATAATAGCAATAATCATAATAGCTACCATTTGTTGGGTATTTACATGTGCCAAGTACCATGTTTAGTGCCTGCATACATTATCTCATTTAATTCTCTTAAGATCACTATGAAATGCTGTCATGATTCTTACTTAACTATTCATAGCTCTAGAAACTGTAATTCAGAGAGGGAAGTAAACACAAGATAGCACATCAGGACCCACTTAGATTCATGAGCTCCTCTGTGACCTCTCAGCCACACCAGGGCTTCTGCTCCTGGAACCACAAAAGCAAGACCCAAGCATCAGCTCTCTGGGAAGGTAGGAACAAGGTGGGGAGAGAAGTTGTTGGCTACAGGAAGGAGAGGGGGGAGACTGTAACTCCTTCCATTAACAGGGTGTGATATGTTCAGGGCACCCTGGTCTAGAAACTAAAACTTTTCCCCTAGAAATAATAGGGATTTTTTTTTTAGCTATAGTCCTGCTAATACCATTATTCAGTTACTCTATAGCAGCGGTTCTCAACCTTTCACAGGGGTCACCTAAGACCATCGGAAAACACATATTTTTGATGGTTTTAGGAACCGAGACACCGCTCCTCTATCCGTCTCCAGGCCCACATGCAGATACGCCCACATATGAGTACCCGGCGACCCCTGTGAAAAGGTCATTCGACCCCCAAAGCGGTCATGACCCACAGGTTGAGAACAGCTGCTCTATAGGTTAAATAGGATTTTGTAACTACACTGCATGGTTAGAGAGATAAAAAGATGATCACTGAGGCCGTATCAGGATGGGTGAGGAGGAAAATGCTAAAGATGCAAGTGGAGAACAGCCAGGCGTCAGGTGCGGTGGGATTTGCAGGCCAGGCCAAGGTGTTTGTGTTCTAATCTAATGGCAATCAGGGCTCCCGGGAGGTTTTATAGCAGGTGCGATCTAACGTTCACTTTCAGAAGATTCCTTTACCTTACGTATGGATGATGGGCCATTTCCCATTATGGATAACGGGCCAAGACATCAGTTAGAAATCCAGGTGAGTGGTATAGTGGTTTGGATTACAGTTTTAGCCATGGAGATGATGAGAAATGGTTGGATTCAACATAAATTTTGAAGCACCCCTGACAGAACCTGTTGATGGATTGGAAAAGAGTGGCGTCAGGGTGAGTTCTAGTTTTTTGCTCAAGTGGCTAAATGGAAGGTAGACCCATAGAATAAGAAAGCGTTTAGTTAAGAGGTGGAATGGAGTGAAGATTGGGGGAGGTTCAGTGGGGTAAAGGGTTTGTATTGGGTTGTGGTATGTTTGATGTACCCATTAGAATGCCAAGCTAGACAACTCCATGTGTAATTCCGGAGCTCAGATGCAAGCTTAAAGAGACAGAAAGACTCTGAGGGTCATTGGCATATGCATGAGATAACCTGATGGCCTAAGCAGGGAGGAGAGGCAGAAGAGAAGGTTGTCTTAAAACAGAGCCCTGGGGCACCCCCACACTTAGAAACCCACCAAGGAGAAGTGAACTCAAGAGAAGAGGACTGAAACGTGTGCAGCTGGAGGTATTCCAGCAGCTGTAAAATCCTAGAAGCCTGGAGAAAAATGTGTTTCCAGAAGGACGGAGTGTTCAGCTGTGGAAACGCTGCTCTGAGGGCAGAAAATTGATTATGAGATCACGGCTGGAAGTCATTGGTGAACTTGATGGGAGGCCATGTCCATGGAATGATAGGGACAGAGAACTGATTGCAGTGGAGTGAAGAAAAAAGAGTGGGTGGGAAAGTAGGGGTGAGACTTACTTTGATAGGAAGTGACATCCTGAGGCAGTGTCTGAAAGGGGGTGTGGGATTCAAAGGACAAAGGTTTTAAAATGGCACTGTGTGCTGTACTATCTCAGTTCTCTACGGTATAGATATTATTGTCCTCGTTTTATGCATGAAATAAGTGAAAAGTTTCATTTCCCACACTTTAACATTTTTTTTAAATTAACAAATGACAAATGTTAATATTACATAAGACTCAAATTATTTCTGTTAAACCCTGACACCTCCTATTAAAATATAAAAATAAAAGATTAAGTACTTCTGTTTCCCTGTTCAACACAATGACCCAGTGGACTGCCAAGTATAAATGAACTTATTTTTATCATCATGTTATTTGTGGACTTAGAATGTTTCATTAAATACAGAAAGGTTTTTGTCACGTTTTAATCACAATTCAGTGTTTGCATTGATCAAACCTGAATTTGATCCACATTCAGTTCTTTTTTTTTTTTGCTATCCCTCTCCAATATTTATAGGAAATAACACAAGTTTTTAAGTCATCAAAAATGTCCTTGTTGCATTGCTGTTCTAACTCTTAAAATTAGTAATCTTAGTAATACTCAAGACTTCATAGCTTATCAAGTCATGCAAAGTCAAATTCTGTCTTTAACCATGACAGATTTCATTTAAAAAGCATAAATGCAATGATTTTTACTTATTCTGCTGTGATAAATACACGTGTGTGTGTGTGTGTGTGTGTGTGTGTGTGTGTGTGTGTGTTGTATCCACTCTATACTAGGTATGGTGTTAGATGCACCTGGAGGAAGACAGAGAAGACAAATTCTTCTCAGTGCTCTTGCAGTAGTTTGAAGGAGCTGCCGTGGGAGCACCTGTGACAATAAGGCCAGAGAAACTCTGCTAAGGCTGCAATGGCATAAATAGCAACCTATTTGGTATGAATTGAGAAGACCCTATTCTTGAATTTCTGTGCAAAACTGTAGAGTCATTGTACATATTTCATTGTTTGGAATTGTCTGAAGATTACAGTCTTTTAAATGTAATGAGTTTTTATATGTATAACTATGTTATATTAAATATTATATAAATATATAGAACATAATATTATATACAAATATACAATGTATAACTACGTTAATATGAAATATTTTCATTTTAGACAGTACATGTAGTCAGCTATTCTTGAGAAAATGCACTATGCCACAAACTGTCAGTGCTGACATTCCAGTGATCGTCACCGCCAAACTCAGGCCTCTCTCAGCTGCTGGCCTCAGGGTGGGTACACAGGTCTAATTGCTCTGTACAGCTTGTGAGCGTGCATCTCAATAATACTCAACAGTGTGATCTCCAGGCATGGCTTTACACGACTTGCACTTGAAGAACAGTTGTGACCAATGTCCGTTCTGCCAGCTCTGTACAAAGCAGTATCTAGAGAGCCAAGATGTTTGGCACCATGTTTCTCATGTACCCAGTACCATTTGGCAACCTAAGCAACTTCCTTAGACTCTCTCTGTCTCTGCTCTATCCTGAAATTCTTTTCTTTCAGCTCAAGTCAAGTTGTCAACATTTAAAAAGTAAAGGTTATAAGATGGGTAACTAAAATAACTCAGAGCTAGCAATGGATGAGATCCCTCGCATCCCACTGGAGGGGCCTGAGAACGCTGGGCTGCGGAGGGCTGGGACAGGCTCTGTCTCCCAGCAGGAAAGGAGGCAGGCCTCTCAGACAACTTTAGCTTTCTTTACTAAGTGCCCTGGTTGGGGCTTCTGCCACCATGTGGATTGGAAACATAACTGGGTGTTATTATGGGTTGAATTGCGTCCCCTAAAAAGATATGTTGAAGTCCTAACTCCCATAACCTCAGAATGTTGTGACTTTATCTAGAAATAGGATTCTTGCAGATGTAATTAGCTAAGTTAAGATGAAGTTATACTGGAGTACATAGAGTGAACTCTTAATCCAACATGGCTGGTGTCCTTATCAGAACAGAGAAACCTGGACACAGACGTGCAGGGAGAAGTCCATGTGAGGAGAGATGAAGGAATTAAAGTTATGCGGCCACAAACCAAGAAATGCCTGGGGCTACGAGAACCTAGAAGAGGCAAGGAAGGACCCTCCCCTAGGCTTAGAGAGAGCACGGCCCTGACAACGCCTTGCTTTCAGACTTCTCGCCTCCATGACTGTAAGAGGATAAATTTCTGTTGTTTTAAGCATCCAGTTTGTTACTCAGTCCTGAGAAGCTAGTATAAGTGTTTTTGTTTTGTTTTGTTTTGTTTTGTTTTTTTAGCTGAGCCATCCTGCTACCTGTTGGCAGCTCAGCAGCTGCTCAGCTCGGGCTGGACACGAACCGCTGTTGCTCAGAGCTCAAACTCTTGAGCGAGCTCTTAACCAACTGAGCCACTTGGCCGGCCCTAGTATAAGTGTTAACTGAAGAATAAACAAACTCCAAATGCCAACATTACACAAGAGCAGCGCAAGAAGTAAAAGGGGGAAAAAAAATCATAAACTAGCTTCACAAAGTCCTGTACTTGTTGTTCTAAGGAAATGTTATTAATGTACTTATTTTTACACTTTCTTAAATGTCCCCATTTACCAGTTCAGGTGAGGAAATGAAGTTTTGGGATTGTGAGGTATCCTGACCCTTTGTTCCAAACTCTGGGAACCGAAAAGGACTCACCTGGAGTCCATATATATGGTCTTGGTTTTTGTAAGAACTAAAACTTCAGCTAAACCCTGATCCATACAAGAGATCAAGTCTGATGCGCTTATAAAGCTGTCTTAGAACATGGTTTTGCATGACAGCAATACGAATGTGAAGTGATGAACTCAAGTCATGATTTACCCCCACACATACACATTGTAAATACTCACTGGGGTCTGGGAAACAAGGAGAAGGCATTTAGCAGAATTCCATTTCACCATTCCTTGGTCATACACCCTTGGGCATATGCCCTTGAGCAACTTACTTAAACTTTTCGAATCTCAGCTTCATAATTTGTGGGGAAAAAAAAGGAAAAAAATAACTCCTAATTCACAGGCTAATTTAAGTGTAGTATGAGTTTGGACCAAGGACCCAAAACTGACAACAACAGGTGTCCATACCTTCAAACCCTCAATCAAACCCCTTTGCCACCATTACCCTGTGACCCCATTCCTCCCTCAAGACATGAAAGACTTAAAACAACAAGGACACACCACTACACACCTATTAAAATGGCCAAGGTCCCGAACACCAATAAACCAAGTGCTGGAGAGGAGGTGGAGTAACACACATCTCATTCATTGCTGGCAAAAACACAAAATGCTACAGCCACTTTGGAAGACAGGTTGGCGGCTTCTTACAAAACTAAACATACTCTTAACCATATGTTCCAGCAGTCACACCCCCTGGTGTTCATCCAAAGGAGTGGAAAACTTATGTCCACATGAAAAACCTGCATATGGATATTTTTTGGGGTTTTTTTGTTTTGTTCTTTTTAATTATTTTTTATTGTTAGTTTCAGGTGTACAGAACAATGCAATATTTACCCTTTTCACCCTCACCAGGTAACAACCCCCTTACCCCCATGTATTGCCCTCCCACCCCCGATATCATACTTATCTATTACAATTCCGTTGATTCCATTCCCACTCTCTACTCCATGTCCCATGACTATATGTATATATAATTATAGTTGACATACAATATTATTCAACATCAGCTTCAGAAATACAGTGCAGTGGTCAGGCCTCTACACCGACTATGAAGTGGTCTCCCCAACAGGACATGAGTCCATCTGACCCCCTAAGAAATATTTACAACATTATTGATTATATTCCTCAGACTGTCTTGTTCTATCCTTGAGGCCATATTGCAATTACCAATTTGTATTGTCTCATCCCTTCCCTTTCTCCTTCATCCCCAACCCCTCCCAACTAACAACCCTCAGTTCTTCCTTTGTGTCTCTGAGACTATCTCCATCCACTTCTCCCATCCATTCAGTTCCTTAGAATCCACGTATAAGTGAGATCATAAGATATTTGTCTTTCTCTGACTGACTTATTTCACTTAGCATAATGTTCTCTAGTTCCATCCTGCATATGGATGTTTATACAGCTTTATTCACAATCACCAAAACTTGGAAGGAACCAAGGTGTCCTTCAGTAGGTGAATGGGTAAATAAACTGTGGTCCACCTAGACAATGGAATATTATTAAGGAGAGAGTATCCAGAAAATATAGCAAACCTGAAGCACAGCAAGAACATGTGAACTGGTGTCTGACTTGTGCCTGTTTTATACAAGGTTTAAAAGCCAACGGCTGTGGCTGAGCCTCTGTGAAGAGGGAAGAGAGGTGGGAGCTACAGTGAGAGCCAATGGCACTGCATCAAAGGCATCCTAGGAGGCCTGAGGGTTCCCACAGCCCGAGGGGTACCCTGTGGAGGGAACCCAACTTGATCTATGTTGAAAGACAGAAAGAGACCACCTGGGAAAAGAGACCAGAAGGGGGATATGGCAGCAATCCTGACCCACAGGGAGTCAGAATGTGTAGAAGTCAGAGCGGCCAAGCTGGGAATTATAACTGGTTGTGCCCAGTGGGGGTCTTCAACATCCCCAGAGACGGGCCCCAGGAGATAATGAGTCAGCATTTGGCCATCTGCCACACTTTAGTGAGCAGATTATCACTGTCCCAGTCAGACCCAACCTTTTCAGCCCCTTAACTCTTCTCCCTTTCTTCCCTTGAGTACCACAGGAGCAGAGTAAGTCAGGAGAAGTAGAAAGGCAACGTGAGGGAATGGAAAGGAAGTTAACCCCAGCCTAACCCTTCTCAATCTGAGGCAGAGAGGACCTAAGCAGGAGAAATGCTGTAAATTAAGTTGTGTGATCGGCATTTTGATATTGGACCATTTAATATCTGAAAGGGACAAGAAAAGCTATGGACTCAGAAATTCATCCGAGGGCAGAGAAGAACAATTCTATAGAGAAGTGTAATGATGCAGTGTTGAGAAAGAATCAAGTTGGCTTCTACCCTGTCCCTGTAGAGTCCAGCTTGTATGTGGGACTTTTGGGGGTGAGCGGGGAGGTAAGGGGAGCAGACAGCATAGCATAGTGTTCTCTCTAAAGGAACCTCTCTGTCCAGCTCTTCCTAGTGGATTTTCTCACTATTCATGTGCTGCCTGGAGGTGAGTGACGGGTGATGATGGCAGAACTGGTTCTGCATAGATAGTCTGGCATCCATTGTTCGCTAGCTTTGAAGCCTCTGCCAAATACCTGGAGAACACTGGAAAAGTCCGATTTCACATCCTGTTACAAAAGGATAAGATGAGTTGGTGTGAGCTAAATGTTTTGCACCATGCCTGGAACACAGTAGGCGCCCAGGAAATAGTAGCCAATTATTGTTTCCTTATGAAAGATAAATAACCTCTATTTTAAAATAGTAGAATGGTTGTTAAAATTCACCAAAATCTTTAACTCTACCTGTAATCTGAAATTCCACTCTCTGAATAATAAAGCTGTCTTTTAGAAGGTGGTTTCACATTACACGATTAAAAATCCTGAGTGATAAACCCGAGTCCCACCTCAGTCCCAGGACGGCCCATCATGTCTAGGGGAGCTGCCTTTGTAGCACTTGCAAATGGCTCCAACAGTAGATTCTGATCCAATGGCTCATTGTCCAGAAAGACACAGTTGTCAAGGCCCTGTCATGACCTAGCAGGAGTTTGAAAAGTTCAATAAAGGAAATTATCATGGACAAGCTTTATACTTGCCTCAGAGGTGTTGATTTGGTGCCTAACCACGGACAGGTCACTTGATTTAACTGGATCTCGTTAAAATAACACTGAAAATATTGCAACATTGTCAGAAATAGCTAGTGATCATGTCATTCTGTTCTGATTATTTACTACCTACTAACTAGAAAATGACACCTGGGTTGCCTTAATATAAAAGCTCATCCACTGAGTGCATGTACCATCATTATTAAAATCCATTCTAAAGAGCACTTGTTTTCTAGGATGAAACACTTTCTGTAATGACTCTTTCTATCTAATACAGCGTTCATTATCTTTTTTTTTTCTTTTTTTTTTTCTTTAGCATCCTGCCACCTGTTGGCAGCTCAGCGGCAGCTCACCTTGGGCCGGGAATCAAACCGCTGTTGCTCAGAGCTCAAACTCTTGAACAGCTCTTAACCAACTGAGCCACTAGGCCGGTCCCTTCCTTTTTTCTTTTTTTTTCTTTTAAGATTTTTATTGGGGAATTGGGGGGATGGGAACAGCGCTGGGGAATTGGGGAAAGGGAACAGACAAGTTGCTGTCGTTTTGTTCTTCAGTCTAGCTGTGGAGGACGTTGCTTCACTGGCCCAAGTTGGCACCATCATTGCACTCTTCCCGGGTGAGGCAGATCAGTCGCCGGCTTCTGGACGGCCGCTCACTGCGGCTGCTGGCCACTCACGCTGGCTGCTGGCCGCTCACGCTGGCTTCTGGCCGCTCACGCTGGCTGCTGGCTACATACGGTAGCCCATGGCAACCCACTGCCACAGGGGCTGCAGCCTACTCCGTAGCCGGCGACTCACAGCAGGCCAGCTCCAGGTTGAGCTGTTGTTCAGCATCTTAGCTGTGGAGGGCAGTGTCACTGGCCCTCATATGTGGGATCCGAACCGGGGCCCTTTGGCATCCCAAGCTAGCTCTTAACTATCGCGCCATTCAGCCGGCCCCCTTTTTTCTTTTTAAATAAGCTATTGGGTTACTGATGAGAGGCAAAACTTTAGTGAGTCTTCATGAATTTTCAGCATGATGCAAACTAACTTGAGACCAAAACAGACATGATGGTTCTATTATAATGCAGTGCTGTACAATGGAAAGAAGTCACTTGTAGAATTGAGAGTTCTTTTTTAATAATTTAGATTATAATTCATTCAACAAATATTTGTTGAGACCTAATATGGTGCTACAGATAAGTTCTGCAATAAAAAACAGAATTGTTGCATTGTTATGTTTAAGGAAGGCATTTTCTGACTTTTGTGGCTAAGGATATTCCTGGAATATTTTCATATATGTCTTTGTTTCACAGCTCAACCTCTGGGAATGAAAATGTTGTTAATCTGAGTTTCCAAATACTTTAAGGAGACATTTGGAGAGGGAGAGAGAGAGTTAATTTTCCCCATTCCACTGCCTCTTAGGGTGGTAGGTAACCCTGCAGAGTGCAGAGCCTATGTTCCCTGAAGTCAGCCAGGAAAAATGTCACAGTATCTACTACTTCCCTCTAAATGGGAAGATGGAGGGAAAATAGTGAAAGAGAAAATAGAAGTGGATAAATATAATAAATGGTTATAAAGGTAAAAACAGAGCACAAGAGGTAGGGAAGATGACAGCTTTATAGTCTTCAAAAAAACAAAAAGTATAGTTATGCTAATCATTCTCTTTTTTTTTTTCAAATGGGTTGACCTGACATTCTATTCAATTTCACTTTAAATACTGGAACAGCATATTTCAGCCAAAAACCAAAAAGAAAGAAAAAAAGCTCCATGTGAAATTTGATTGTATATCAAAAGCAAGACAAAAAAAACTAAGGTGCTACAAGTTAATGGAGAAAGCACCCAAACAGGCGGGAAAAGTCTGAAAATGATGGCAGACCTAAGAAGGCACCTGAGCTAGCTTGAACAAAAGGCATCACCCCTCACCCTCACCATTCTCAGATCTCATAGTCATCTATGGCATCTTTCTTCCTAAACTTTCAAACCATCCAAAGGCAAATTCATCCACACCACATTCCTAAGCCCTGGCCCTTTCCGTCCACTGATGCCTCTGTCTCCATCTTGGCTCTTGGCCTTGGCTTTCACCATTGACCCAGTCACCAGGCTAAACACTACATCCCACTTCTCTCTCACCGCATTAACTTTGCTGTTCTCTTCTTGAGTACCAGTGCCTCTGTCTAAGTCTAACACCTGTCACATGAAGCATTAAGATAAATAGGCTCCTAACCAGTGTCCCATTCTCCCGCGTCTCTCTAATCTGCTGCAGAGTGATAGCCAAAAATCAAATCAGGACACGGCATCGCCTTGTTTTAAAACCACTGATTTTGAAATAATTCAGACAGAGAAAGACAAATACCGTAGGATGTCACATGTACGTGGAATCAAAAGAGCAAAATAAACAAATACAGAAAACAGAAATAGACTCATAGACACAGAGAACAAACTGATGGTTGCCAGGTGGCAAGGGGATTAGGGGGTTGGGTTAAAAGGTGAAGAGATTAAGAAGTACAGACTGGTAGATACAAAATCGTCATGGGGTTGTAAAGTACAATATAGGGAATATAGTCAATAACACTGTAGTAACTATGTGTGGTGTCAGATGGGTACTAGACTTATCGGGGGGATCACTTCATAAGTTATGTAAATGTCTAACCATTATGCTGTACACCTGAAACTAATATAAAATCATATGAATGTCAACCTGTAATTGAAATATAAATAAATAAATTAATTAATTAATTAATAATAAAACCACCAAAACTTTTCTTACCTGCAGAATGAAGGGCACACTCCTTAGTATGGCATTCGAGTTCTTTCAGAACCTGCCTTAGCAGTCTCATAGTGACGGTGATAACTGGTGATGATGATGAGATCACACACACACACACACACACACACACACACACACATTTGATGATTCTTAAGAATCACTCCTCTGTGGTTTTGCTCCCACTGGTTCCTCTGCCTTTCTGAATCCCTTTCTCCTTTATCTGCCTAGTAAAGTTTCATCTTTCAAGGACCAGCTCACTTTGTGTCCTCTCTGTAGCTTTCCACAAGGCATCGCCTGTTCCCTCACCTCCAGGAAGGGGGCTCATCACATTGTGGGATAGGTATTATCTCTCCCGAGGACCCAGCACAATACCTGACAGAATAAATGTGTGTGTCTAGGATGTTTGGGGGATGAGGCTGCATTATGCTACTCAAGAAAATCAAAGAAACAAGAGGATATATTTTTAAAATGACAAAAATGGAAGCAAACTAAATGAATTAGAAAAATCATCGTAACTAGAAGAATGAAGCATGTGTGATAATGTGTACCTACTTTTAAAAAATAAGGACACAGGATGATTTCAGGTGATTTGATATGACATTCTATCCAACTTTACTTTAAGCACTGACATAGTACAATCCAGCCCTTTTTTTCCTAAAAAAAAGAGCCATTTATTTCTATATTCACCAGGAACAAGCAATTTGTCATGTGATTGAAAAAGAACCTGATTTCCTTAATGTTGTCAATAGTAGAATCTCTGAATCAGGTGTGGGCTAGTAAAAATCAAAACAATGTTTGATACATTTTTTTTCTATTTATTTTCAGGGATAAAAAGTTTAGCTAGACTATAGACTGGAATTTTAAAACTCCCAGAAAACACATTTCCTTAGTTATTATACATATGTAGACAACGAGGAACACTTGCCTCTGGGCCAAGTTCCAATAAATGATACTTAGATACACACTGCAAGGAAGTTAATCTGTGTGTTTAAGATGACAAAGTGGGGTGTGGTAAAGCGGACTGGGTATGAACTAGTAGGGTTCTCCCCTTCCATCTCCTGCCTGAGAGGATATAAATCAGTTAATTTCAAATTGTGCAGATTATCTCCAAAAATCCTGTGGGATTTATGTTCACCTGTCCATTAGAATAAAATTAATCAGCAGTGAAACTCATGTTAAAGAGAGAACAGCAGAAAGAACAGAAAGTATAAATGTGAACCCTCTAGAAAAATATTACAAGAGGTGTCCTTTTAACTTTACATACACTAGCTGAAAATTCTTGCAAAAAGGATGGTGAAGAGTTAGCTGCAATTAGAATTCTTTGGAGGAAGGCAATCAAAAATGGATTCCCAGAACTAAGCCCACAAAAGGCCAAAGTCAAACCAGACCAAACCCTCCCATTAGCTGGCTGGAGAGTGCTCACCATTTCCCAGACCAGGCTTGCACTTAGATATTTCTGGGTCTTTGCTCTCCCTGTCTTGTCCTGGAATGTCCTTGCCCAGCCTTCTCTGACTCACAACATCTCACTAATCCTTTATGACCCAGTGCAAATGTTACTTCTGTGATCCTCCCACCCTGATCATGTGTCCCCGGAAATAGCACTCTGTATATACTTCACTTATAGTGTTTATTAATCTGTATCATGACTATTTACTTATAATTCTGTGGTAGGCTCTCCCTCTAAATTGAGCCAGTTTAGTCTTTCTGTCACCAGCACCAGGCTCAGTGAGCAATCAATGACTGCTTAGTAAAAGAATGAACGTATTAATGTATTGATGGAAACAACATTTCTGGACACAAGCCTGCTGATGTCACTCCTTATTTAACCTCTCTAATCCTAGTTTCCAGTATCCCTTTGTCATAAGGAAATTCAGTGAAATGATTTTTTTCAAATAACTACAACTCTAGGATTTCATGGCAGTGCTCTGCATCAGTTAATTATCACTGTATAACAAACCACCCCAAGAATTAATGATTTACTATTTATTATTTCTCTACAGTTTGATTAGTGTTTTTTCTGCTGGTCTTATCTGGGCTCACTCATGCAACTGCGTTCAGCTGGCTGAGATAGAAGGTCTATGATGGACTCATTCACATGTCAGGGGCCTTAGTGCCAGCTGTCAACTGGGGGCCTTGTTCTCTTCCAAGCTTCCTCTCATCCTCCATACACTAAACTAGCTTACTAGCTTAGGCTCCATTGAAGAAGCACTTATCAAGCCTCTGTTTATGTCATGTGTGCCAATGTCCCATTGGCCAAGGCAAGTCACATGGTCAAACCTAGTCAATGTGGGGAGGAACTTACCTCTGGATGAGCCAAGTGGCAAAGAATTTGTAGTCATTTTGAATCCACCACAATGTCACAGAAATCCTATAAAGTTAACTTTGTTTTTGCTGCTGTTGTGAATGGGACATTATTTTTTTCTATTTTGTTTCTTTCTTCCAATAGTTCTACTCATAAATTTAGGTGCTTATCTAATTTCATTGGTTAATCCTTCCAGGTTAATGTTGAAAAAAGAGTTCTGAACCTATTGGGAATCTTTCTGCTATTTCACCACTTATAATGTTGGCTACTGATTTAAGTAGATATTCTTTGCCACTGAAAAAAAGTCTCTTTAATTTCCCTAAGGGTTTTGTTTTTATTTGTTTTAATTAGTAACTTACATGGAATGTTAGCAAAAATAATCTTTTAGTATGATTATTTGTTTTCTTTTGATTTATTATTATGATGGATTATGTTAATACATTTCCTATTATTAAGCATTCATTTTATTTCTTATACAGAACTTTCCTTCCCCACCTTTCATTCTCTGCTGCCAGGGGGTCTGCATGTTTGAGAGGTGAATGACTGCACTGCATACAGACTGTCAATTAATCTAAATCTTCCAGCCTCATTTCCCCTCTTGCTCTGTGTTTGTTAGCATCTAGGTCTGTGCTGTTCAACACGATGGTTACTAGTCACCAAAGCTATTGAGTACTTGGAATGGAACAAGTCTGAGCTGAATTGTGCCATCAGTGTAAAATAAATATTAGATTTTGAAGGCTTAGTACAAAAAAACATAAAATCTCTCATAATAATTTTTATATTGATACATGTTGAAATGATACTATTTTGGATTCATTGGGTTAAATAAAATATAGTATTAAAATTAATTTCCCTTGTTTCTTTCTACCTTTTTTTAATCTGGCTACCAGAACATTTAAAATTACTTTTACATATATAAATACATACACATATATACATATATAATTGCATATATCTCAATTGGACAGCACTGAACTAGATGAATTCTACCTTTTGGTTGTAAATACTCCTAAGATATTTTGATATTCTTATTCAAAGATAATTGAATATAGGGGTTTCCCATCAAGATGGCAGAGTAGATGAACACTGCACTCACCTCTTAGGACCAAATCAATTACAACTAAACCACAAAACAACCATTATTGAGAATTGCCTGAAGTCTAGCTGAATCAAAGACCTACAACTATGGACATATGGAAAAAGTCACCTCAAGACTGGTAGACGGGGTGGAGATGCAGAATGGCCTGGTCTCACACCCACATGTGACCATTAAAAATTAGGAGGGATATCTCAGCTGCAGAGGTCACCACCCTGAACAGTGAGGGGTTCCAACACCTCCCAAGCCCAGGGATTCAGTGCTGGGGAGAGAAGTCCCCATAATTTCTGGCTGTGAAACCCAGCAGAGATTGTGGCTGAGTGAGACATAGGACGGCTGCACTCCCAGGTGCTCCTCTTAAAGGGACTGCACATGTGCTTACTCACTGAAGGAATCACTGGTTCTGGATTCCAGTGCTGGGGCAACAGCTTGAAAGGCACAAGGGACAAACAGGGAGGAACTGAATGTCTAGCTTCAGGGTGAGGGCTGGAGGGGCAGCGTTCTCCTGGAGGAAAAAGCTGGCTCAACAAATTATTTCTTTATTGAGACGCTCCCTCCCCACCACCCCACCCCCTGTTGCAGATGTATGCAGATGCTATATCTGAGCCTCTATCAAACTGGGTATTACCTTTCATCTGCCCCACCCTAGTGATTCCCTGAGGCCATGCCCACCCAACTTTCAGGCACACCCAAGATGCTTCCAGTGGCTTTCCATATAAATGAACTACATTGGCTCATAAATCAGACTTTTCTAAAATATCTCCAGGGTTCACAAAACCCAAACAAGCAGTATCTGACGTGAGCATGTCCCATACCTCTGGCTGAGAAGCCCGAAGCCTGGCACTTGCAACAGCCAGAGTTGTTCATGGCTTGGACCCTCAAGGCATCTCCAAGCACAGCATGGGCAGTGGCCATCTGTGGATGGCTTTGTCACTCATACCAGGTGGCTCTTGGTGGAGCATAGACTGCAGCTGAACTTAACCAGCAGGGGTCCTCTTTCAGGAGGCTCCGGGGTTGGCAGGCCCAGTGGCCAGCTTTGGACTGAGCCAGAAGATCACCCAGCCATGCCCAAGGACTACACACCCAAAGGGCAGTCTAGACAGGCACCAGAGCCCCGCTAAAGTGAACCTTGCTCTGTAGGGTCAGCCTCTGCACAGCAGCTCCTCCAGTGTAGTCACAGCCCATCCTTATAGCCAATCAGTCTGAGGGTTAATCCCTCCTATTGATGTGCAAACAGCAATCATGTCTCAACTACAACAGGAGGGCACACACAACCCACACAAGGGACACATCTGGTAAACCTGGCTCTGGTGATGAGAGAGACTGGATCCCACAGGATACTGGATCCCACTGGATCCCACATAAGGCTACTCTACTAAGACCAAGAGGCATAGCAACCCTACATAGAAACAAACACAGGGAGGCAGCCAAAATGGGGAGACAAAGAAACATTTCCCAAACAAAATGACAGAACAAATCTCCAGAAAAAGAGCTAAACAAAAGGGAGAGAAGTAACCTATCTGATGCAGAGTTCCAAACACTGGTTATTAGGAGGGTCAATGATCTCAGGAAGAACTTCAATGAAGAGATAGAAAACATAAAAATGGAGATAGAAAACATTAAAAAAATTAGTCAGAAATAAAGACTACAATAATTGAAATGAAGAATACATTGGAGGGAATCAATAGTATATTAGCTGAAGCAGAGGCTCAAATCAATGACTTAAAAGATAAGGTAGCAGAAAACACCCAATTAGAACAGCAAAAAGAAAAAAAAATGAAGACACTTTAAGGGGCCTCTGGGACAACATGAAGCATACCAACATTTGCACCATAGGGGTACCAGAAAAAGAAGAAGAAAGAGAACAAGGAATTGAAAAACTATTTAAAGAAATAATTACTGAAAACTTCCCTAACCTGGTGAAGGAAATAGATATACAAGCCCAGAAAGCACAGAAAATCCTAAACAAGATGAATCCAAAGAGGCCCACATCAAGACACATCATAATTAAAATGTCAAAGGTTAAAGACAAAGAGGGAATCTTAAAAGCAGCAATAGAAAAGCAATTAGTTACCTACAAGAAAGCTCCCATCACACTGTCAGCTGATTTCTCAGTAGAAACTTCGCAGACCAGAAGGGATTGGAAAAGTGATGAGAAACAAGGACCTACAGCAAGATAACTCTACCCAGCAAAGTTATTTATAATAGAATCGAAGGACAGATAAGGAGCTTCCCAGACAAAAAAAAAGCTAAAGAAGTTTTTAACAACCAGACCAGTGTTACAAGGAATATTAGAGGGACTTCTTTAACACACACACACACACACACACA
>NW_017731501.1:1804783-1816530 GCF_001890085.2 Hipposideros armiger | reverse complement strand
GTGCCAACGATCATTCACGAAATTCCATGCTGGTAATTTTGATCTCAATGATGCTCCTAAGTCAGAGAGGCCCACCGAGGTTGATGACGACAAAATAAAGGCATTGATCGAGTTAAACCCATGTTACACAACATGAGAGATTGCAGAAATATTGAGCATCCATCATTCAAGCATTCATGAACACCTGAAGAAGCTCGGATAGGTAAGCAAGCTCGATATTTGGGTTTTGCATGAACTCAAAGAAGTTCATTTGACGGCACATATAAACATCTTCAATATGCTCATTAAATGTGAGAAAAATGATCATTTTATGAAGTGACTGATAACTGTGATAAGAAGTTGATTGTTTACAACAATGTGGTGCACAAACAGTCTTGGTCCTGACACGATGATTCACCTCAAACGACATCGAAAGCAGACATTCATCAGAGGAAGGTTATGCATGCTCTCAGTGTGGTGGGATTTTAAAGGTGTCGTGTTTTTCAAGCTCCTACTGAGGAACCAAACAATCCATTTGAATGTATACTGTCGGCAATTGGACAATTTGAATGACTCCATCATCCAGAAATGTCCAGTGCTTGTTAATTTGTAAAGGAGTTGTGTTTCATCGTGACAACGCGAGACCACACACAAGTTTGATCACCCGTCAAAAATTATTGGAGCTTGGATGGGATGTGTTGCCACACCCATAATACTTGCCTGACGTTGCACCGTCTGATTTCCACTTGTCTCACTCTCTTCAAAACTCCTTGCATGGTATAACGTTCATTTCAGAGGAGGCTGTAAATCAGCACCATGTTCAGTTTTTCGCAAATAAAGACAGGTCTTTCTATAAACGAGGAATTATGAAGCTCACTGAAAGATGGCAAAAGGTTATCAAACAAAATGGGAAATTTATCATTGATTGATCTTTGTTCTTTATATAAATAAATGACTTCTGAAAAACATAGACAAAATACGTCATGAGTTTTCCAACAACCCAATGAGTCATGGGATGTAATGTACAGAATGGGGAATATAATATTGTGATAGTGTGGTATGAGGTCAGATGGTTGCTGGACTTATGGTGATCACTTCTTTAGGTACATAAATGTTGAATAACTATTGTGTACTCCTGAAACTAATATAATATTGTATGTTAGCTGTGTTTTAATAAAAATCTTAAAAAAAAGATAGTTGAACATACTTGTGATAGACAATTGCAGTTATGGCCCCAATTTGTTTTCATCTCTCTTTATCCATGCCCTTGATAATCCCTTCCCACACTCATTCTGGGCTTGGCCATGTGACTTAGCTAATATAAGCAAGGACTTGAAGAATATTTGCTGTTAGAACCCTGAAGCTACTACATGTGAGGCACCTCAGGCAGCCTCCTAGAGGATGAGGGAGCCTAAGGAAAGAGAAGGCATGCTGTGTTTGGCTTCCCAGCTGTCCCTGAAGCACCAAGCCCTCAGCCCCAATACTAGTAGAGCCCAGCCACATGACTAAGCCCAGGCAAGACCAGCAAAAGTGTTGCCCAGCCAAGCTACACACACACACACAAAATGTTGTTTTAAGCCATGATATTTTGATATAACTGTTATATAGCAAAGGCCACCTGATTCAATACTTCCAATCTTTCTGATAGAAATCATACGTGTATAGTAAGGATTGCCATACTTCAATTTAATTATATGTAAATGTAAAATACATTGCTAATTTTTCTAAAGTTTCTTACAGATGGGTTTTAAATGAGCCAAATATGTCACCAGTATGTCATGTCTTATCAATGTCCTCTCTTACTTTTACCTGCCTTATCAAGCAGTTCAAAATTCACATACTTTATGGTGTCTCTCAAGTAACTTCCTCCTCTCCAATCCATTTGAGATAAGCAAACACTTTTGCCTCCATGAGTTAAGTTTTATTGTCCCTATAATAAATAACTTTTCATAGGTGATGTGGTTAACGAGTGGTATAGTCAGGACTTCTGAATCCAAAGTCATTACTTCTCCTGGGAGTCTTGCAGCTGACAAACCCTCTAAAGCCAGACTCCTCCCAGTGGCATCAGCAGGTCCTCCCCATGCAAAAGAGGGACCGCATCTCCAATCAATTCAATCTGTGCTTTAGAGCAGAGCCAGCAGCCAAGTAATATCGTGAGTAGAATTATTCATGAATTGCACTCCAATAAATTTAAAGCACATTTAAATAAAAAATACAAATGACATGCAGCCGGGGTCTGATAGTAGCACAGGGTATGGACTGGCCATCCTTCTAGGTTTCGTAAAGATAGATGCCAATCCTGGTATATTCATTTTGTTTGATTCCCCGTCTCCCTCATTATAACAACTGTACTTGTATCTCCTTAACAAAGTATTATTCCAAATTTGGAATTTTACATTTGAATTGTCCAATTATATCAAAACATTCTACTTTGAGAAATGCTCCATTACATTTTCAATGACTGAGGAGAAATATTTTTAATTAGCTTTAGACTTCTGTATCAAAATTGGCCAGAATCAACTGCTAAGATTTTTATGTAGCAACTTCTGCAAAACTAAGTCAATTTTAAAAGTGTCCAGGTTTTCAACACTTGAATTCAACTTACAAAATGAATAATCGAAATCTAAAGACAAATGGAGCAAGAGCAGGTGTTTCTTCCTGCTCCATGCTCTGTTGGTTTGTGGACTGAACACACTTGTTCTAATGCCATTGCCTCTTACGTGTGCTCTTTATCTTATGTCCTATGGCTACAGAAACCTAGATATACCAGATATTGCCTTTTATCTCAAGTCACTACCGCTCATCAATATGAACGCACTATTCTCCACTATGCTTTTAGACTTGTAGGTTCCAGTTGTTACTATACATTTTAGAAACACTCAAGAAAGCATACAATGAGGTTTAAACTCACATCACTCAAATATAGATTAATCTATTTTGCTAATATTAATTAAAAAACACTAATTTCAAGTACCTACTGTATATTATACATTTTATAAAGGTAATCTCATTCATCCTTACAGCAATCCTATTGAGTAGAAACTAACTGCTCCATTTTGCACTTGAAGAAAAAAGCTAAGATTCTGAGAGCTCAACTTGCCAAAAGCAAGCAATGCATAGCAGAGCCAGCTTTTACACTCAGATCTGGGCCCCGTCAAACCTGCCACTAATTTCCTGCACTCCATCAGTCTGAAAGTCACTTCTTCTCTCTGTACCTCTGAATTCACATCAGGAAAATAAAAAAGTGAAAGTCCCTGTTCTCATGGTCCTTCCAGCCCAACATGTGTTTATTTGGACATACCACAGTAAGTTTGCTCATTTCTCTACTCTTGGGTTTTGTCCAGGTCTCTCTGCTGTATAGCAGGGCCAAGAACTGAAGTATGCCTGTTCAGTTGCAATGCAGTGCTATTGATCCAGGTGAACTGAAAACTGATTAAATGCCTGACTGATGGCATCAAACTTCACAAACAACTGACAGGTTTTGCAAGTTTAACAGGTTCTGTTTTGAATTGCTTCTACAAGATGGAGGTGGAGAAGAATGCTGAACTGATGAGAAAATGGTCTTTCTCCACAGCTTAGCATGCTTAGAAATTTCTGTTTTATGATGATCAGTTTTTAGCCATTAGGCTAAACAAATTTCATGCCAACCAGAAAGAGAATAATATGCATTTCTGCATGTTTCTATAGAATGTACTTGTGAAATCACTATCTAGATGTTAGTGATGTATAACTCTTTTATTTCTCAATTGTACCATATTTGCCGGCGTATAAGACGATTTTTTGGCCCTGAAAAATATGCCTCCAAGTGGGGGGTCATCTTATACACCAGGTACACTTCAGATAGACTGCCCATAGTGCTTGCCCCGTGCCATAGTGGCCTCCCGATGCCCGCCCACTTCATTCCACATACCATTCAGGCATCAGCAGCGCTGCTGGGTGTATGCTCGGCTGTTATGCGATTTTGCTGTTATGCGATTTTACCACACTCGCAAAATCTACGGTACCAGTCTATAGAGTGTGTTTTCTTTAGTGAATTACCGGTATGTTTACCGGTAATAAACTTGCACTGTTTTATGTATATGTTTGATTACATACAGCCTTGTGACAGTTTTCCTGCATGTCATAAGCATTTGAATATAAATTAAAATGTTGAAATCAAATCTGATATTGTTTTACCTTTTATTTGGTGTGTGGAAGGTGTGCGGAAGAGGGGGTAGTCTTATACGGCGAGTATATAACAAACTCTGTATTTTGAGTGGAAATGTTAGGGGGTTGTCTTATACGCCCAGTCGTCTTATACGCCGGCAAATACGGTAGTTGTTTCAGTGAAATTCATCGTATTTTTGTCTATTGATGTGAAACATAACTGTGATCAAAGCAAGACAGAACAAAAGACTTTCCAGCACAGTTGTACACTGTTTTTTATTATTGGCAATGAATGGCAGGCAACCAACATGTCCTGCAACTGTCCAGGCAAAGGTGGATTATCTTGCCCTGAAAATAAGAGAGAAAGCACTATTTTTAATACTCCTTTTTCATTCCCAAGTCCAGAGGGTCCATCAGTCAAAGCATCAGCTTGTTAAACCTATTAACTTTTACTTCATCCAAAATAATCATATCTTATGGAATGAAGCAATAGTTTCCTTTAAAGCCAATGTAGCTCTATTTGATATCTTTAAGCTAAAGTTTCCCCCTTAAGCTAATTTAAACTTCCTAAATGAAGTTTATGGATTAGCAGTTGAAGGGGACTAAAGTTTTGCCACCCCGAAGCTGCCTTTTGGGATATTGATTTTCAGCTGTTTCTTAAGAAACAAGACTCCAAAGAATCTTTGAACCCCACTCCCCTTTCTGCCTAAGAGATTCAGATAGAAAAACCTGCTTCAAGAAGGAAATCTTAGGGTGTGCACCTTAACCTAATTTGAATCAAGTATGCTAAATAGGAGAGTTTGAGGCAGGTGCCTGTTAGGTAGATTACACTCCACTGCCCTAATTTTTTCTGAGTTGCCCAGCAAGAATTTGGTGTCCTGTGTGTTTTGCTCTTCCTCAACGACCTGTACATCACCTATTCTCACTTCTGAAATCTAATACCCCATTCTTCCCTTTTTCTCCTTTGTCCAAAATGTCTTATATGCCCAAGGTTGCCTTACTGTCTTTGGAATTTTCATGCTTATGTGATTTCCCCATGAACATGTATTAAAATTTTTATTTTTTCCTGTTAATCTGTGTCTGTTAATCTGATTATTGGCCCAGCTGAAAGAACTTAGAAGGTGGAAAGAAAAGTATTTTAGCCCCCACACTGTATACAGTTTTTGCCTGTGTTATGAAATTCAATGCATTTTCCACACATATTTAGAATTCACATAGCACAACATTGTAAACATTAGGTCAGTCATAGGATTCTGTTATCTGCTAATAACCACAGGAAAGTATATTCAGAGTTCCAGAAAGAAAAAAAGATAAAATAGGATTCTTAATATTTCTAAGTATATAGCACTCACCATGATTATGAACATATTATTTAAAATGACCTTCAGAAAGAAGAAATAATATAAAAATGAGAAAACAGGATGTATTGTTATTCTGTTTACCACCAGTCTGCAACATATTTGCAAATGTATTCTTGAGGTTCAAAGTCATGCCAAATGTGAATTTTAAGACTCATGACTGATTTATATATTGAATTTTGCCCTTTCTAATTGTGGCTATGTAAAGAGTGTTTCTATATCATGCATAAACACGAAAAATACTTGAAAATATAGAAAAAATGCCAAACTATTTGCTTCCTGGAATTTGTGCATATTGTTTATATTGCATGCATTTCTGTTAATGACTTAATGTTACATCAAAATAGAACTTAGCTCTTCTATTTTTCACAAGACTAGGCCTAGTTATGGCCATAAAAGACTATACATCCACAATTATGGAAGAAAAATTTGTGTTATATGAATATGAGACTTGACTTCAAAGTTATAGAAATAGAAAAACTTAACTGGCCATGAATTTTTAAAAATAATGTTTTTCAAATGTAAAAAATTCTAAAGAGGAGGAAATCCAAAACGGCAAATTAGATAAAAGCTGTGCTTGCCTCATCCCATGAACACATAAAAATTAGAACTAAATTATAGAGCAATCAACCTGGAGAACCATCTGAAGTCTAGCTGAACAGAAGCTTTATAACTAAAGATATAAAGAAGAAGCTATGACAAGACTGGTAGGAGGGGTGGAGATGCAAAACAGGCTTGTCTCACACCCACGTGTGGTGGTTTAAAGTCCAGAGAGATAGCTTGGCCACAGAGGTTCCCCATGGAGGAGCAAGGTACCTAGACCCCCACACCAGCAGGCTCCCCAGCTCCAAGTACTGGTGCTGGAAAGAGGAGCTTCCACAACAACTGGCTGTGAAAAACAGTGGGGGTTCCGTCCATCCAGGTGCAAGGGAAAGCTGCGGGAAACCCAGATCTCCTCTTAAAGAGCCCGTGCAGGCACTCACCCTGGGCTCTGGTGGAGGAACATTGACTCTGGGGTGTCAGAGACATTTGGAGAGAGACTGAGTTGTGTAACTTCACGGAGAGGACTGGAGGGACAGTCCGCATTTTTCCTGTGTGGAGCCCTTCTCTCATGCAGCTGGCAGGCGGGTGCCACATGGCGCCATATTTCCTCAACACAAGCCTGGTGAGCTCTGCTGTTCCACCCTGTTGACTCACTGAGACCCTGCCTTATCCAACTTACCTGCTGCAGGAGGCTTTATCAGTGGTTGAATCTTAAGGGAGCCTACAGGTGGCAGCAGGCCTCGGAGTGTCCTAGCTTTTTTTGGAGTTACCCCAGACTCGGTACTAGTGGCAGCCATTCACGGTTCACAGTGTGGCCTCTCCCACATGCCTCCAGGTCCAGCACAGACAGTGGCTAACCGTGGATCTCTTTGCAGTTCCTACTAGGTACTCCCTGGTCAGTCACAGGCAGTGGCTGACATAGGTGTGCACATGAGCCCCTTCCAAGAGGTCCCAGAACCAACATACTTAGAGATTGGCTTCAGACCACAGCAGAGCACCACCCAGCTACCCCACAAGCAGCACACACAAAGGACGGTCTCAACAAGGACCAGAGCCCATTGGGCCAAATCCTGCTCCATGGGGTAAGCCCTCCCCCCACACACACACACAGCAAGCAGCCCATAAGCTGTGACTGTGGCCAAACCCCACAGCCAGTCAGCCTGAGGGACAATACCACCTACTGACATGCCAACAGCAACAAAGGCTCAACTATAACAGGAGGGCACACACACACTAGGGACACTCCTGGAGCACTTGGCTCAGGTGACCAGAGAGACTGTGTGTGTCACTGGGCCCCACAGGATCCTTACTACATTAGGCCACCTGGCAAGACTGGTAGACATAGCAGCCCTACCTAATACATAGAAACAAATACAGAGAGGCAGCCAAAATGAGGAAACAAAAAAATATTTCCCAAATGAAAGAACAGAAAAAAACTCCAGAAAAGGACTAAGCAAAATGGAGGCAACCAATCTACCAGATAACAGAGTTCAAAACAGTGGTTATAAGGATGCTCAAGGAACTTAGTGAGAACTTCAACAAAGAGATAGCAAGCATAGAAAAAGGACATAGAAACCATAAAAAATAGCCAAACAGAAGTGAATAATACAATAACTGAAATGAAGAATGCATTAGAAGGAATCACCAGCAGACTAGATGAAACAGAATATCGAAACAGGGATTTGCAAGACAACGTAGCACAAAACACCCAACTGGAACAGTAAAAAGAAAAAAGAATTTTAAAAAAATGAAGATACAGTAGCATGAATGGAACTGGAGGGAACTGTGCTGAGTGGAGTATGTCAGACAATGAAAGACAGATGCAATGTGATTTCACTTATATGTGAAATTTAAATAACAAAACAGAAACAGACTTGTAGATACAGAGAACATTTTGATGGTTACCAGATGGGAGGAGAGTTGGGGTGGTGGGTGAAAAAAGTGAAGGAATTAAGAAGTGCAATTTGGTTGTTATAAAGTAGTCATGGGCATGAAGGGTATCACATAAGGATTATAGTCAATAATATTGTCATAACTATGCATGGTGTCAGATGGATACTAGATTTATTGGGCTGATAGATGGGAGGGAGGTTGGGGAGCAGGGTGAAAAAGGTGAAGAGATGGAGAAGTACAAATTAGTACTTACAAAATAGTCATGGAATGTAAAGTAAAGCATAGAGAATATAGTCAATAATATGGTCATAACTATGTATAGTGCCAGGTGGGTACTAGAGTAGTCAAGGAGATCACTTCTTAAATGATATGTGTCTAACCATATGCTGTACCCTGAAATTAATATAAAATAATATTGAATGTCAACTGTAACTGAAAAATTAAAAAAGGGTGGGGAAGGTGAAGGGCAATAAGTGGTCCAAATTTCCAGGTATAAAACAAATAAGTCTTGGGGCTATAATGTACTGCATGGGGAATATAGTCCATAATATTGTGATAATGTGGTACAGTGTCAGATGGTTGCTAGACTTATCATGGTGATCACTTCTTTAGGTATATAAATGTTGAATAACTATTGTATACACCTGAAACTAATATAATACTATATGCTAACTATATTTTTAATAAAAAAATCTTTATGATAACTAAATAAAATTTTTAAAATAAATCAAAATTAAAAATTCTAGAGAAAAGAAATTTTGAAAATTTATAAAAGTTCAAAAAAAAATCAATCGTAAATCCCATCGCTCCAAGAACAGCTAACATTTTGATATATTTCCTAGTATCACATATTTTTTAAACTAATTGGTTTCATGTTACAATACTATTTTACAATTTGCTTATTATAAAAAGCACAAGACTGAACATCCTTATAGCTAAAATTTTCCACATACTTGTGTATTTCCTTGGAGCAAATACTTAGAAGATTAATTGAGAAATGAAGGAGAAGGCACATATTTAAGGCTTTTAAAAACAAATTGCAACATAACCTCAGAAATAAATATACAATTACTGTACCTCCAGTAGTGACATTTTCCCCAAGTCTAGCCATAATTGAGTAGCACTTTTCTCTTTAGCCTTTTCCAATTTAAGAACAGAAAAAAATGGGTCCTTCATGTTTTATTTTGCATTTATGTGAATAAAAGTGTCATTTAATTTGTTATCTTTGAATATGCTTATTAGATGTTTATTTTCTTCTAGGACTGTGTATTTTCTTTGCCCATTTTTCACTGTGATATTGTGTCCATATTGATTTTCTTACTAGAACTGAAATATTAACCTCTTCTTTTGCCACGTAAACTAAAAAGGTTTGTCTTAATTTTGTTTGAAGCATAGTGAAATAAAAAATGTTAAGCTTCTATATAGTTCAGTCTATCACACTTTTTCTCTATAATCGCCATCTTTGATGTTTTGCCTGGAAAGTCTTTCCACATCTATCTCCCCCTCTACTTCCTTTTTATTCTTTCAGGATTCCTGTATGTAACTATGCAGTCCACCTAAACTTTTTTGAACATATCTTTTGATGTAGGGACTGATATTTTTTTTTCTTTTCCCAAAGCAAAACGATTACCACACCATTGGATTTTCAACCCTTCCTCTACAAGTTAAGATCCCACTTGTATCATATTATAAATTTGTACACACCTAGGGTCTATTTTTCTGCTTTGAGGGGAAGCAGAGTTTGACACCCCAAAATATGCTTTTTGGAATATTATTTTAAGCTGGTTATTTTTAAGAAACAGAAGAATCAGAAAGAAACTTTGGCCCTCCCCCTTACCTGCCTAAAGAAACTCAGAGGGGTGGGGGGGGGAGAACCTGCTTAAAGGAAGGGAGATATCATCTTAATATCATAATATAAACTAAGTGTGGCAGACAGGAAGGAGCCTGCAAAGTTTGTTTGATAGACTCCTTTCTGTGTCCCATTGTTTCTGGGGCACAGAATGATTTTGTTTACCATGTTTGCTCCTTATCTGCCTGTGAACTACCTACTTTCCTTTTGAAGACCTAGACTCCTGCATCAATCTCCTTAGTCCAGAATGGCATATAAGTCTTACCTGCCCAATTTGTCCTCGGGTCCCATATTCTTACAAGTGCCATATGTACATACATAATAAATTGGGTTATTTTCTCCAGTTAATCTGTCTCATGTCAATTTGATTATTAGACCATCCAGAAGAACTTAGAGAAGGGTACAAGGAAGATTATAGCTTTGCCTACATTTTATTGATTTACCTTCATATTCTAGTGCTAATATCACACTTTAAATTATTTTAGCTTTATATTTCATGTAACAGCTGGAATGTGCATGCTGTTTCATTACTGTTCTTGTCAAAAGTTTCCTAATGCGTTTCATTCATTTATTTCTCCAGGTGAACTTTGAAATTACTTACTAGAACTGGATGGAATCTTTACATTACTTTAGAAAGCATTACTTTTATTCTAGTACTTGATTTTTCCATTTAGGAGTTTGCCATGGTTGATATGTAGTATAAATTTTGGAAAAACAAACAAACAAGAAAAACTACTTGTAAATAAAAACATACCATACTCAAACAGAAAACTGTCCCAAAGACTCTAATGAACCAAGTCCATAGTGTAGTAAATGCTTTTGCCCTGAAGTAGACAGGAATGCACAGGGCTGGAGAGAAGCAGGCTATGTAATCAGTGGCAGCAGCTGACTTCTGGGAGTAACCCCACCCCCACCATGAATTCCTTCCTTTGGAAAGGAGGCAGCCCTGGTGCTAAGCCAAGAAGGGTTTGAAGCCTCTAGGAGATAAAATTTAAGCGTGTGTGTGTGTGTGTGTGTGTGTGTGTGTGTGTGTGTGTGTGTGTTTTAATGAGATGATACCCATGATACCTTCTGATATGATGAGGGAGATGACTGATCACCGCACAGAAATGGAACAGAATAAATTAAAAATAATGTAAGACTATCATAGCAGCATTATTCACAACAGTCGGAAGGTGGAAACTACCCACATGCCCATTGACAGATGACTACATAAACAAAATGTGGTATACACATACAATGGAATATTATTCAACTTTAAAAAGGAAGAAAATTCTGGCACATGCTACAACATGGACAAACCTTGAGGACATTATACTAAGAGAAGAAGTCAGTCCCAAAAGGACAAATATTGTATAATTCCACTTATATAAGTTTCACAGAGCAGTCAAATTTGTAAAGACAGAAAATAGAATGGTGGCTTCCAGAGGCTGGGAGGAGAAGAGAATGAAGGGCTGTTTCATTGAGTATAGAGGTTCAGTTTTGCAAGATGAAAAGAGTTCTGGAAATCGGTTGCACAACAATGTGAATGCACTCAACAGTACTGAACTGTACACTAAAAGGTGGTTAAGATGGTACATTTTATGTGATGTGTATTTTACTATAATTTTTTTAAATGATGTATGCTATATCTTCCATTTGTGTTACTGTGCAAGAATTTTACAAAACTTCTTTCATTTATTTAACAAATATTTATTGAGTACATACTATGAGATAGGCACTATTTCGGTGCTGAAATATAGCCACAAACAAGACCAGCAAGGTCCCTAGAATTTGAAACTTACAATGCAGTGGGAGAAACAAAATACAAATAAGTCAATACATAATTAATAGGCAAATACTTAGTGATAAGCTCTATAAAGGAAATAAATTAGGGTGATGTGATACTGAGTTAACTAGGGACTACTTTAAAGTGGATGTTAAAAGTTATGTATTTTCTACAGTATTAGACACATAAGGCTAGAAAAATAGCTATCAGG
>NW_017731501.1:1803129-1804238 GCF_001890085.2 Hipposideros armiger | reverse complement strand
ATAATAATGATCACAGTTTAAGTTTTATAGCTTAGCTTTTATTCTATAACCTACTGACCAGGATTTACCATTGGAAAAGTAGGAAGAGAGTTTGGGGCCTTGTTTTGTGGAGAGAGTAGAATAGAAAGACCTCGTACAGGGACTCTGAGTGCTTTTCCTAACCGCATGCTTACCTGATGGGCCCCTCTTTGCCTGCCAAAGTTTGTAATGTGGCTTCCGAGATAAAGCCACTGCGTAAGATTGGAATTTTGTAGGTGGTATCTGAAACCCAACCTGTACAGGCTAACAAGGGACCCAGCATTAGTCCCTTTAAAATTAGTCACTGAAGCCCGCTATTCATCTGGAAACCTGGGGCATAGTAACCAGATTCTAGTCTTACCCTTAGGGCCCCTCTTCAGGAAAGATAGCTATTCTAGAGCCAGGGGATCAGCTTACACAGACAGGTACTAATCTCAGCAATAATTCATTCTTGCCACACTATGATTCATGCTTTGTTTTTCACTCAGCCTTACAATGAACTCCGAAGTCCATGGGACAAAGAGCCCAGGTCCATAATTGGATGCTATACTTAGCACAATCATGTCTTTCTCTTATTACCATAGAAAGTTACCCTCACTAGCTTACATTTTGTCACAGATACCTGGAGCTAACCTACATCTCATTATTTTCCATGCTGAGGAAAAACAAACATTCAAACAAACAAAAAAACTTGTTTACTAAGATGCATGTAACAATCTATTTTGGCCAGGCAGTCACCTGTAAGAGAATTCTGTGGCTACTACATGAGAGAATACAAGGCAGAAAGAGATCAAATTGGTTTGTTGAGTGGCTACTGTGGGCCAGGCATGAAGATGGATTTAAGGGCAAAATAGAACGAGAGAAACATGTTGCCTACCACGGAGAATTTACAGATTAGCTGGAAAACTAGATGATTCAGATAATAAGAAATTGTAGCAAGCATTACAATAGAAGAGGGAGTTATAAAAGTACACAACAGTTTACAAGGTCTGACAGTTAAGTTCAAGAACTTGTTGCAATGATGTTGCTAACCTTTTTTGATATCAGAGGGATTATTCATTATGAATTTGTACCAACTGGACAAACAGTTA
>NW_017731501.1:1790888-1796679 GCF_001890085.2 Hipposideros armiger | reverse complement strand
ATGCTATTCTGTTTTGTTCCTTGGCTACCTCACCCAAGATCAGGGGTCGGCAAACTTTTGAGATGGAAGAACCAATCCTGTCCCTCACAACAATTTAAAAATTATTTGAGAGCCATAAAACATGAAATCACCATTATGTGAATAATATTCCTTAAAAATTTTATAAATGAAATTATGATAGTTTTATAATATTTTTAATTTTACTTCAGAGCCACATGTAGGTACCCAAAGAGCCACATGTGGCTCACGGGCCACAGTTTGCTGACCCCCTGCGCTAGATATATAGATTAAATATTTGGAGCACAATGAAATTTGTTAATCACATTAGGTTAAAGTACAGGTGTATATATCTCGTTTATAAATAAAATTTGAAAACAAGAGTTTCAGTAGACCCACAGTAGCTTTTTTGTCTCCAGTGCAACCTTCAGCAGTTTAAGCCCTCATTACTAACAATATCCTGACTGCCTAGGCACTGTTCCTGAAATCTAGCACTCAGATCTTTGCACCTCTTAGCATAAGATTACTAAAAGATGCCCAGTGGGCCCCACTTAAATTCCTGACTGCTTTATTTTCAGGTTCATGCTGTTTTCTGTGCAAAGCCAAGTCTATTGTTGAAAAAACTAGAAGCACCAGTTTTCACATGAGGTGAAACTAGAAATCTTTTCCTCTTGTAACAGTGGTGCCTAAAGTCACAGGGTAGGCAGCTCTGTGTCCCATGAGCAGGACTCACTCTCCAGGAGGGCTGGCTCCAATTCCAAGTGGTGGATTTCAAGGCGCCTTTAACCTAACTGAGCCTCATCTTTAAAACCTGTTGTCGCCAATTCAGAGGTAGAAACAGTCAGGTCAGTTCAGTGAGTATTGATAACACAGAGCTATAGAACCAACTAAACAGCAATGGAAGGGGTAATACAGATTTACTTCCTTTGCCATTTTGTACTGGAATTACCTGTTTCTTTTTCACTTGGGCATCCTTTTCAAATGCAAATTTTGATTCAGTGGGTCTGGAGAGAGGCCTGAAACTGATTTCCTAAGATCTCTCAAGAGATGCCAAATGGTTCACAGCCCACACTTGGGGCTGCCAGGTTTTCACTGGGCCTGTGTCTCACTCAAATTTCAATCCCAACAGGCAGCATATAATCAGACCTTTGAGAGCTTGCCCTCTCGCTGAGTGAGGGGCATTCCTCTAGGGAACAGAGCCAGAATGGAAAAAAGGCAACACGGCTTTTTTTTCAGCTAACACCTCAAAACGCAGAGATTAGGCGTCTGACAAGTCAGGACCTAGCAGACAACATAAAGATATTGGGTTTCTGGCAAGTACCAAATCTATTGAATTTTTTCTGCATCACAATTCCAAATATTTCTAGGGAAACCTTGATAAAAACAAACAAAATGGGTGTTTTGTATGTTTTTGGTTTTCCTCCCTCCCCAATTATTCTCCACTGGCTTATATTCAAAACATTTTCTCTCTGGTGACTAAGAATTGTTGCCTAAAGAACTCAATTTTTGTCCTATCAACAGATTTAAACCCAAAACTCCCTTTAAAAAATTCAAACTTTTTTCTATAAAAAAATATTCAAGACAGCATGGAAAGAGGCTCCTGCATCAGGCCTGATCTGTTTCAGGCCTGAGGGTCAACCTCTGCCACAGCAGCACACACAGGATGGGCTTGGGACTCCAGATGCTGGAGGAGGCTGAGACTCAGGAGTTGCTGTTACGGGTGAGAACTTACCCTACACTTAATACCGACTAGCCAAGCAACCACACCACAGTGAAGACACCAGTGTGAAATAGCTCATCTGCCTTGCCTCAAGCCCTTCACACCCATAATATGCCATCACAACTCATTTTTAGTAATCCTAATTACACACAACGTAGTATGTGTTCTCATTTAATGGGTGAAATCTTTTCAAGATTACTCAAGTTATGCCTGGAGGACCAAGAAATCTGTGAAAGTAGAGCCAACACTGCCTTAATGCAGCTCCTGCTCCACCCGTTCCAGCCTGGCTATGATTGAGACGCACGCCCTCACTAGGGAGAGGTGATGGTTTTTTTTAGGTCACATATTGTCCCTCCCTTAGAGAGGCTGTGGGAGGTGCTGTCAAAGATGCTTCAGCCACCACCCTCCTCTCCAGTGCCTAGATCATTCATCCAGTAAGTTTTGGGGCACCTGTCATGTTGTCAGCACATAGGTGGACACTTTGGAAAGTAAAACTATGCCAGGCCCTGCCTTTGTGAAACTCACATAGTCTAGTATGAGAGATATGTACAAGGAAAATGAAGAATAATTAACTGAGGTCAAGGGCTGGAGATAAAAGGGTGATGTTTTAGCAAAGGTGGCCAGGAAGGAAGTAATACTCTAGCTCAGGAGTCAGCAAACCGGCTCGCAAGCCACATGCAGCTCTTTGGGTATATACATGTGGCTCTGAAGTAAAATTAAAAATGAAAATAAAACTGTCATAGTTCCATCTATAACATTTTTAAAGGACGTTATTCACATAATGGTGATTTTATTTGTTTTATGGCCCTCGAATAATTTTTAAATTGTTATGAGGGACAGGGTTGGCTCTTCCGCCTCAAAAGTTTGCTGACCCCTGCTCGAGCAGAGAACTTAAAGAAGGGAAGAGGGGAGCATTCCAGGCAAAGAGAACAGCACACTCCCAGTTTCCTGCTAAAGAAACATTGGTGAAAACAGGCGGGCACAGCAGTCTTGGCTCCAGCGTGTTTTGCTTCTACTTCGCTCTAGAACAGGGTGGTAAGGACAGGAAGAAGGTGGTCATACAGTTGAGTGAGGCTGGGGAAATCCTGTCATCTACCCTTTATCAGGCGAATAGCTTCTTTAGGAAGGAATAGTCTGGAAGGAATTCGATCTTTTTATAGAATGTTTTCAGAATCAACTATAAACAATGTGATATACAAATAGCTGGTGAGAAACAATCCGTTCTGCTAATGTACAGACAGCCCCACAATGCAGTAGGCAGAGAAATTTGAACCTCAGAGCCTCATCACACCCCCAGAGTGCTGGAAAAAGGTGAATAACCAGAATCCACCCCCCACCCCCACCCCCCACACATATCTTCACTCTGAACTTCCTAAATGAAGGTTGTCATTCATCTCTTTAAAACCCTTAGGCTTGTCCTATGTGTCATCCACTCTTAGCTTAAATTCCATTCAGGATTTGGCCAAGGCTTAGATTTTCACCCTCATTACACTCTCACACATGCGTAGTATCCTCAATTACTCCTTTTCCCCATCAGCTTAGAGGGATCATATTTAAACATATATACACATTCAATGTGTGCTTTTCTTAGTATATGTTCCCATTTTTACCTCTAAATTGAAGGTAAGGGAATGGAAGGTTTCTGTTTATTTTTGTAATCCTAAAATGAGTGCTAACAGTTCTCCAGGGCTTATTAGCAATTTGTTAAGTTAAAGTTACCTCTAAAAGCTATTTCTGTACCCAAGTGCTTCCTCAACTTATACACAACTTGTCCTGTACATAGGAAGTAATTTGTGGTCTGAGGCCACTGGCCCCAAACAAGGGTGCAGACACTGACCCTGGTGGTGAATGGGCCTCTGGAGCAACTTTGTGAATTGGGTTATACCCTGTGGTGAGTGGCAGCTCTTCGAGAGGCACTTACATGAAAGGCTGAGAGAAACTCAACAAGTCACTGCAATTTTTCTAGAACTTGGGTGATACATGCTTCCTAATAGCCTAAGCTCTGCCCTTGCTGGACTTCCGTTTCCTCATCTGTACAACTGGAAAGACTTCATTAGATGTTTTCTGAGGGCCTGTCTAAATTTAGTAACCTGAGAGTGAAGGTTAAGAATTAGATGAGGCTGAGAGGAGACATGAAATTTGAGTAGTGAAGGCTGGGGAAGCTGCTATACCTGTAAAATTAGTGATTGATCTGATAGCAACAAACCCCATGTTCTAGTTCTAGGTTTCTCTGAATTTCACAAGCCTCCCAGCAGTTAAACTAGTAGGAACCTGGTACATCCCTCCCATCATCCATGACCCCTCCCCCATTAGTATGAAGCGCCTTTATTTAAGTCTTAATTGCTAGCAATAGACACAAAAGATCAAGTTTTGTGTAGAGCTCTTTGAGTCTCAAGCATGAGCCCATTAACTTTTCCAAAGCTTCTTGTTCTTCCAGAAGAAAACTCAAGCCTATTAGCAAGTTACAGAAGCTATGTTTCCATAAGAAAATTCAAGTTCTATGTCTGCTACAAGCTTACTGCTCCATCTATTAGGTGAAGAAAAATTAAGAAATTAACACCTTATATAGGGATTATCACAATGGAAGGCTCTTATAGTGCCATTGCTCCAAATAGGCAAGGTTATGAAGCTGACATATTAAAACCAATTTAGGGGATGTGGATGTTTAGAAATTGTTAAATACAAAATCTTAAGTATCCATTTTTAAAATTAAGTCTTTCTGGTGAAAAGGACATTCAAGTGTGTTTTGTCAATTCTTGAATAGGAAAAACATAACAGGATGTATTAAACTAGATTTAGGTAGGATAATACTAAGATTTGGAAAAGATATAAATAAGTGGTGGGTGAGAAGAAGGGGTGCATATGTGACATACTAGGAGGCTTGGCTACAGCTCCATTTTTTCCCAAGAAGAGGAAATAGGGAGTATTCCTGGGGCCTAGACAGGAAACGGCACCTGCAGAATAGAAGGGTGGGGCTCAAAATAACATTCCAGCACAGAGCCTGTGGAAGTAGGCTGAGCTCATGAGCTAGCCAAAATGAAAGCTGGGGAAGGTGGAGGCTTAAGGTCTGAGGGAGATGAAGGCAGCTGCTTAAGCGTATCCAGAGAAAGTGGTAATAATGTTGTACATCATTGGTGCATGCTTTTGAGCCTGATTNTATAAAAACATTAATTAAACTTGTTCTGTAAATTGGATGAAGCCCAGTTAGTTCTCTATCCATTTAGATGCTCCCGTAGCATCTGTCAGGAAGCTCACTGGAGGCAATATTATAGCAGTGAGATGAGCTAATGTTCTGGTTGGGGGTCAAATAAACACAGGGCAAATTACAAATCAAGCCTGGACAGCATCCTTATAGGTATTATTACTGGGCTGCCTAGATTCTAACACCCTTTTGGAGGGTGGGGGACAAAAATGCCTTGCTGCTATTACTAGCCATTCCACAAATTTTGGAAGCAATGACTTTCAACAGTGAAACAGCATTAGTAATGGTTATTATGTTAATTATCAAAGTGTCTGGTGCTAATTGGAGACAAAGATGGCTGAAGCCTGTAGATTCTGCTTCTGGAGTGTGGCTTCTGATTCGAGTCTTTGAAATGTCAGCCAGCCACTTTAAGAGCAACTAAACCTAATCTGGGCAACCAACTTCTACTAGAATGTTAAAAAGAAAACCACAGACCCAAAATGGCATCACTCATGCTCAGGGGTCTGTAAACTCCAGATCGCAAGCCACATGCATCTCTTTGGGCACGTACATGTGGCTCTGAAGTAAAATTGAAAATGAAAATAAAACTATCATAGTTCCATTTATAACATTTTTAAAGGATATTATTCACATAATGGTGATTTCATTTGTTTATGGCTCTCAAATAATTTTTAAATTGTTGTGAGGGACAGGATTGGCTCTTCCATCTCAAAAGTTTGCAAACTCCTGCTCATGCTAAAAGTCCATGATACCAAACCTAGATTTAATACCTGATTTAATTGCTGTTTCAACCTCTCCCAGAAACATAATCATAATCAACCAGCCTGGAATTTTCTGATCAAGCATCAGTAAAATAATCTGTCACATGGGCC
>NW_017731501.1:1787093-1788338 GCF_001890085.2 Hipposideros armiger | reverse complement strand
CCCGGGGGCCCGTCCCGGGAGGAGGCAGCAGGTCCGCGGTGCAGCGGGAGCGCGGCGCAGCCCCGGGGATGCGGACGCCCGTGGTGATGACGCTGGGCATGGTGCTCGCGCCCTGCGGGCTGCTGCTCAACCTGACGAGCACCCTGGCGCCCGGCTGGCGGCTGGTGAAGGGCTTCCTCAACCAGCCGGTGGACGTGGTGCTGTACCAGGGCCTGTGGGACATGTGCCGCGAGCAGAGCAGCCGCGAGCGCGAGTGCGGCCAGGCGGACGACTGGGGCTACTTCGCCGCCGAGCCCGTGCTCGTGGCGCGGGGACTCATGGTCACGTCGCTGGCCGCCACGGCCCTGGGGCTGCTGCTGGCGTCGCTTGGCGTGCGCTGCTGGCGGGAGGAGCCCCACTTCTTGCTGGCGGGCCTGTCGGGCGTCGTGCTGTTCGTCGCGGGCCTCCTCAGCCTCGTCCCGGTCTCCTGGTACAACCACTTCCTGGCGGACCGCGCCGTCCTGCCCGCCCCGGACAGCCCGGTCACGGTGGAAGTCAGCTACAGCCTGGTGCTGGGCTACCTGGGCAGCTGCCTGCTGCTGCTGGGCGGCTTCTCGCTGGCGCTCAGCTTCGCGCCCTGGTGTGAGGAGCGCTGTCACCGCTGCCGCAAGGCGTCCGCCGGCAGCCCGCGCCGCCCCAGCATCAGCACGGTGTACGTCGACTGGCCGGAGCCCGCACTCACGCCCGCCATCAAGTACTACAGCGACGGCCAGCACCAGCCGCGGCCCGCCGAGCTCGGCGCCGCCGGCAAGCCCAAGGTGGGCTTCCCCATGCCGCGGCCGCCGCCCAAGGCCTCCTACACGAACCCCATGGACATGCTGGATGGGGAGACGGCGGCTGGTTCCCAGGGCGCCTCCTCGGGCAGCACCCGGCCCTGCCACAGCTCCCTGCCCTGCGACTCCGACCTGTAGACTGCGCCCCCCCCCTCCCCGCCCAGGCTCTGTCTGGACGAAGGACTCGCCCCACCACCGTCCAACCTTGAACTTGTCTGTTACTTGTATGCTAGAAACACCTGGCTCGGAGTAGGAACCCGGGACACCATGCCTTTTCCTGGAACTGGTTTGGAGGGCAATCCTCCTTTCCTGTGGTAGACTTCTTGGACGATTGGTTCAGGTTGGGTTTGGTTTTCTTTTTATAGAATTTAGTTTTCCTCTCCAGAGGGATCAGGGTCCTCTTATAGAGTGACAGGCTTTTCATACTTTTGTC
>NW_017731501.1:1777075-1778143 GCF_001890085.2 Hipposideros armiger | reverse complement strand
AAGTTGATCTGTACTTGGGAATTTTATACTCGATTGCAAAGCACAGTTTATTTTATGCACTATACCCACAATAATAAGCCTAGGACTTCTCTTTATGCTTGGAAGTCCATACAAGCACATTCTGCAAGAAACTAAATAAATAGTCTAGAAAAGATCCAGGCGAGAAAAATCTTCCAAGTTAAGTTGTGTTTATTTTAATTGGGGCTCATGTTATCATGGGACTCAGGTACTAAGCTAAGCATACAGGCATTTTCATGTTTTCATTCAATGCCCAATTAGCCTGATGTAGGTTCTGTTAATCCCATTTTTTTCCTTGGGGAAACAATGTGATGGTTAAGCAGTATGCCTAAGGCTGCTATTATCGAATTTTACACCATAGTCTTGCTTTGTTACCTGTCTTCCACCACAGATTCAACGCACTTGATTCCTTATGTGGGTGTGAATGAAGTAGATTCAGAAAGACAAACAGAGGTACTAGCAGTCAAACGGGCTTTGGGATCTAGGTAGCACCTGTGTATTTCCCCAGGAGGCAAGAGCTAATTGAGATGAGTCCTGGTCCACACTTACAACGCTATATTTGCTGCCCACAGTATCCACCCACTTTACTTCAAATCATTTGTCTGAGTTTCTGTATTGGTAAAGCAGATTCACATATATTTGGTTTTAGAATCGAATGAGAGCATAAGAAAAACACTGATGTTATACATTTTCAGAAAAAGTGAGTACTAATTTTACAATAAAAAGTAATCTGAGAGAGGGAGTAGTAGGGAACTAACAATATTTACTACAGTAAATGAGCATTTACTACACTCCAGAAACTTGACCTTTACCCTAAAAGGTAAAAATTCAAGACAGACTATTCCCATTTGTAAAATGGGGAAACAGGTTCAGAGAGATTAATTCTAGTTCAAAGTTAGGTCACAGCCAAGATTCAAATCCAGAACTCCCAACTACTTCTGGACCAGTATCAGGATTAGAAAGCTTCTGTGGACAAGCCATAACCTAAGTTATGTATGTGGAGATTGTACTGAAATCTGGCCCTGTCTATGAATATTCCATTTTGTTTTT
>NW_017731501.1:1774279-1775830 GCF_001890085.2 Hipposideros armiger | reverse complement strand
ACACTTATGCATAATAGCATCATTCGCTAGTTAGCATTGCCTATTCTCACCCAGCTAGGATGTTTCAGGAGGGGCATGCTTTAACTGTTTCTTACAGTCTGTTTTTTTGTTTTTAAAGAGACTTTCAGGCATACCTGCTCATCATAGGCTTCATTGACAAAAGTCTCACTGTTCAATAGACTCTCTTCTGCGTCCTTTTCTTTATAGGTGGCTGAATTTCTTGATGATGCTGTACTATTTCTAGAAATTAAACCGTCAAAAGAGTTGTTCCTTGAGGTAGGAGCTGAGATTGGGGAATGGTTAAAAAGTGCCAACTTGTTCTTTATCGAAGGTTATTTTTATATGAATTATGCCATTTTAATAGTCTCTTTAACAAAGCAAATGACCTAAAATGGACAATACTTGAGCCAGTTATGATTTATCACTAGGCATTCACTTAACTTCCAAAATGATACATCGTCTCAATCGAGGAATACTAGATAATAGGAGTTAATGAGCACTGAATCCAAGGACAGGTAAAAGGCAACTGGACAGGGGTGAGTTAGGAAAGCAAGTTAACGTAGTAGAAATACCTGAGGTGACAATCAGAACCCCAAGGGTAGCATCTCAGTCATCTTAATATTAACCAGTTAGCTATTAACCAGTGTTACTTTGGGCAAAGACAAATCACTTCTCCTGGCCTTTTCATCAGTCTGTAAAGTGAATGTAACTTTTAACTTTTAAAACTTTTGTCATCTTTATATTTCTTGATACATGCTCTCTGTAATGTCCCTTCCCAATATGTTTATTTAATCAGTTTCTTCAGTTACTTATCTCCCTACTCTAAAGCTTATTTTGTCATCACTCCTACTCTAAATGACATATTATAGAATTGTACACTTAAAACCTATATAATTATACTAACCAATGTCACCCCAATAAATTCAATAAAAATTAAAAAGTCATTCCTACTCTAAATCATCATTTTGTTGTTCTTGTTTTTTCCTTCAATCCAATGACTCTTGCTCCTAGACCAAACTTATTGCTTTTGCTTTTATTCCTTCCTGAGTTTCTTCATTTCACCACCTGTTATGGGCGGAGTTGTATCCCCTCCAAATTCATATGTTGAAGTCATAAGCTCTACTACCTAAGAATGTGACCATATTCGGAGATAGGTTCTTTAAAAAGGCTATTATGTTAAAATGAGGTCATTAGTTTGGGCCCTAATCCAATATGACTGGTGTCCTGATAGACCTGGAGATTTTAGAACGCAGACACGTACAGAGGGAAGACCATATGACGATATAGGGAGAACTCTGCATCTATAATTCAAGAAGAAACCAACCCTTAGCCTCAGAGGAAACCAACCCAGCTGCACAATGATTTCAGACTTCCAGTCCCCAGAACTGTGAGAAAATAAATTTCTGTTGTATAAGACAAAAATCTGTGGTATGTGTTACAGCATCCCTAGAAAACTAATACACCTAACTTTTCCTCCACATAATCATTGGCACTAACTCTGCCTCGTTGGTGGAGAATCTCCTCATTTTATCCCTGAGGTTGTGCCACTGA